>NC_056554.1:23710192-24315192 GCF_910596095.1 Thunnus maccoyii
GATAAATATTATGAATAAGCATTATGACATGTATTTTTAAAAATATATTAATATACACATTAATAATCTTTCACATTGTAATCCTTTTATTTGTTACCTTTTGCATGTTTGTGCGCTGCTGCGCATCCTGTATGTGTAACAATCAGAAAATGACAACTGAGTCGGTCTTAAAATAGCAAAGAGACTTGCACGGCGCTTGGTGCCGCTCTGCTCCGGGTGTAAGATAGGGCCCTGAGAGTGCATCACTAGTGAAATCCACTGCTGGATAGCGAGCTCTTATCTTAGTTGAGTTAAATCATAGTTTACATCGCACAGTTAGTGGGAGTCCAGTGCACATCACCTTGTCTGATTTAACAAGGTGATATTTGGTCCTCTCTATACCAAAGGAGAAAAATACACATTGCTATTCATTGTCAAGACACTGTTAGATAAACTACCTACTTATATATCTAGCCTTTTATCCTGCCTGTTATCCTGGTTTATATCATACAGTGGAAGCAGTATAGAGTGTAAAGATATTATTTGCTGTCATTTGAATGAAATAATATTAACTTAATTTCTGTTTCTGGCTTCAGTGTCTTTCTGCACAGAGATCAAGATGCATCACAAGAATAAAAATGACATTACAGTTTGTAATTACACAGAAGAACATTATCGTTTGAAGAAGGGAGAAGACATTAGAAATCAGCTCATGACTGAAAGCAAGAAAATGGAGGATTTGGAAAATAAAACTTAATGAGGAGCTACAGAAGAAAGAGAAAGAGCAGAAATATGTGGAGCAGCTGATTTATATACTGAAGGAACAGAATAAGGAACTTCTGAATCAAAAGGAGCAAATAACTGTCCAAATAAGGAAGACAGAGAAACTGATGGAAGATTATAAAACAAAGGTTAATTCAGAGGAGAAAGAAATATCAGAGAAGGAAGGAGATAAGGCAACATTATGAAAAAAGAAAGAAAAAAAGACAAAGTCAACAGGAAGCACTATTTCAATTTTCCTCTACTATTATTAAAAACCTCGAAAACACATGATGAATAATACCATTAGACTGTTCAGTATTAATAAATAAACACTGATTGACTGACTAATTTGTATTATTGTTACTGTAATGAACTGTTTCATATAACCATCTCAGATTTTCAGAATTGATAATACATTCATAAAAAAGTTAAAAAAAATAATTTTTTTGACTCACCATGTTTGTGTTGTCTCCATTTCAGGACAAAAATGACAACTGCAAGAATAAACATGAAGGCAAACAACACACTGGTGGTGACAGAAGCAGCACAACTGGATGGAGCCATGAAGAAATCATCTGAAATAATAAAAGTAAGAACAATAAAACTGTGTGTTTGATCAGTTGGAAGCTGGAAGTTGGAAGAAACAACTTCTACCTGGAACATGAATATGTGTCTCTCTGGTCTGGTTGATGTTGTTCTGTTGGACTCTACAGGTGAAGTTGTTGTTGTGTCTCTTCTCTACAGTCACTCTGCTGCTGACAGTATAGAGGCCATCAGGACCTCTGACTGTCTCTGTAGGTCCAGCAGAGAGGAGGTTTCCCTCACCGTCCAGCCAAAACATCTCAGGCTCTGGATACCAGCGTTTAGACTCACACTGTAAAATCACTCCACTGGAGGATCTGTCAATCCCCACTAAGCTGATGCCAGGTGAGGAGACAGCACCTGATTATGAGAGAGAGGAGACATTTCAAACAAAAATCATTGGATAAGAGTACATATAGTCCATCCTTTGTAAAATTCCACATCTACACTTTCAAATCCACTACATTTCAGAGGAAAATATTGTACTTTCTACTCCACTACATTTATTTGACAGCTTTAGTTACCTTTCAGATGAAGATTTGACACAATGGATAATATAACAAGCTTTTAAAATACAACACATTGTTAAAGATGAAACCAGTGGTTTCCAACCTTTTTGGCTTTTGACGTCTTACAAAAAGCAGTGTGTAGTCGGGGTCACATTTCACATGTCTATGAGTTGTTAACAGCTCCACCAAGTAGTGATTTTTCCCTCCAAACTTCTCACATGCTTTCATTTCAATAAATGTTCAAATGATCCAATATTTCACCAAAAATCAAAGCAGAAAAGTCCAAAAACTGAAAACTGTATATAAAGTAGTGCAAACTAGCTCCACCTCCAGCAGCTACAACAGTAACATGCTGCTCTAACACTGATGCTTCACTATTAATAATCTAATGATGTCATATATAATAATATATCAGTCAGAGGGACCAAACCACTACTTTTACTGCAATACTTTAACTACATCAAGCTGCTAATACTTATTAGTCGAGCAGCAGAAACACGGTACCCACATGACATTTTTTTGTAACTTGTTTTTTTAAGGATCCTAACCATGTCTAGTGAAGGAATTTTCATGTTGCCAAGGTCAACTAATGGCCCATGGGGTTGGTTCGATGGCCATCTTGAATTGATGTCCACGTGACTGGCAAAAAAACTGATTTTCACAACTCCTGAACCAGCCAACATAAAAAGACAAATTAACCCACTTTTTCATATAATTTTGAGGCCAGGACTCAAATGGAAAGATCATTGACATGGTACAATCACTCTTTATTAGCGAAGAACAGGCAAATAACAAATTTTAGGCTCATAACAATATAAATTTCATCATTTTGTTTCACAATAGTTTCCTGCAATAGCCAAATGAAACTAGTTTATTCTCTTATATCAACTGTGAGGTTATTGAATAGATGATAATCACTCTAACTGATATAGATGATGATGATGATTTTCTGCACTTGCGTAGACTTCAATTCAAGATGGCCGCCAAATGAACCCCATGGACCATTAGCTGACTTTGGCAACATGAAAAATTCTTAACTAGACACCATTAGGGCCCTAAAAAACAGGTTACAAAAAAATGCCATGTGGTTACATAGGAACCTATTTCTCCTGCTCAACTATATGTATCAGTGTTTCCCCTATAATTGTACAGGGTCGCCAGACCAACGAAAAAGTAACGCCAAATATCCATACATTCAGAAATCAATAGCATTTGGGAGCCTCTGTACAGCGCTGTTCCAAAACATGAGTCAACCTCTGTGTGGTTGCCTGGGAAACTCCTAACTTTGCTCCTTTTAATGAATAGGGCAGTGTGTAATGTGTGTGTATAGCAAGTGAGTGTTTAAGTGAGAAAGCGAGCAGCAGAAAAGTGATGGTGAATGCGAGCGGAGCAGAGGAAAAGGTTAGCAGTAAGTTGTCAATCTGGTAGTACAGTACAAGCTACATTGTGTCAATTAATAAATGCTGCAGCTTCTCAAGACCAAGAAAAGTTTCACCTGCTGTATCTCCAACTGCTGGAAAGGTGAAGGGGTTTAGCCCCAAGGTTAGGTTAGCCTAACCTGACGACACTAAACAGAGAAAGAGAGAATGGAGGAATGTGTGGCTGCTGACTCCCACTGAAAACGGGTGGATGAGAGGAAAAATTTAAAGAATATGTCTGGCGATTTTCTAGATTTTATTTCTTGTCAACATTTGCAGAGCCAAACCAACAATGAAATGATTTCCTAACAAGTATTGTGTGTGTGTATCCAAAGCGTAATATAGCCACATCCTTTAAAGCACCTCAGGTAGAAAAGCTCTATATGTAGTGCAATGCAGTTTGGTCTATTTACTTACCAACAACAAGCTCAACAAAATATTCTTTATTCAGTTTTGGAATGTAGCATCTGTATGTTCCTTCATCAGAGATTTTCACTTTGGAGATTTTCAGTGAAATGTCTCCATGCTTCAGTTTGTCAATGGACAGTGATGTTCTTCCGTTGTAGGCCTCATTTTGATCCACCAGAAATTCCTGACCGTTGTACCTCATAAAGACAAATCTGGGGTTCAGGTCAGGTCTCTCCCACTCCAGGATCATTGGAACAGCATCTGTTGGAGGCTTCAGCTGACATGGTAAAACAACGTCATCACCAACCATTGTCATGACACGCTGAGAGTGACCTGGAAAAAAGTAGCTTTATTTTAAATTCTGATCTTGGAAAAAACATTCACCTCTGTAAGGTTAAATATTCATGACTTATGCATAAGAGTTTCAGAACTACAAGAATGTATTGTAGGCAATGAAGCTGTTTTAGAAGCACAAATAAGCTAATTTGATTAATTTTATTGGAAGCAAAGTCCTTTCAGTCTTGACAGATTTTGAAATATTTGAAGTTTGATGTGATGCAGCTTTGAGGCCCATAAAAATGCTGATCAGAGTCATTTTAACACTACAATTCAAACTTTGTTCATATACAATGAAAATGTATTTGGACACAAAGAGTTCAGTTGTGATCGTTGTGATCATTTTTCATATTGTTCTGCTTTTGTCTCCTGAGTTGTACCCCAAGGCTGCACCCTAGGCCCCATTTCATTTTCATAACCTATGCTTCAACTGGGGTCTGTCTGTAGGAAGTTCAACATGCATGATCACTGCTATGCTAGATGACATACAGCTGTACTTCCAACGGAAACCAAGCAACACAATCCTCTGTCTCTTTTAAGTTGGATGGCCAAAAATGTTCTTCAGCCAAATTAAAGTAAAACAGAAGTCCTTACTATCAATCTTGAAAATGTACCTCTGGGTATAACCAGTTCTCTGGGGTTTTGCCCTCAAATCTTTCTTTTGGCAGTCCAGAGACAGTTTTACAAGAACAGCTTGACCCTCACTATTAGATCTTCCCTATATAGGACTGAGTATGTCTCACTGGGAGGATGTAGGTCTAGATCGCTATGCTGATGATACCCAGCTGTACATCAAACTGGCCCAGGCCCTTCTGCAGCCATGTCACACCTCAGTACCTGTTTTGGGGAGATAAAGGCCTGGATGAGCAAAAAATTTCTCTGCATCTGTCAGATACAGAGAACAGATGCAGCACATTCAGAACAACGCTGCCAGGATCTTGATGAGAGTGTGAATACATGAACATATAACACCAATTCTCTTTTCATTGCACTGGCTCCTTCAGAATTGAGTACAACGTCCTGCTCACATAAAAAGCCATTAACAGACATGCGCCTCCATACCTACAGGAACTGATCAAACTACAAACCTCCACCCACACCCTCAGATCTGCCAGCAGCTTGCTCCTCGAGGCCCCCAGCACAAAGCTCCGCACCATGGGGGATTGAACCTTCTGCTCCGCTGCACCATGCTTGTGGAGCAGCCCTCCTACCCATCTGAGGGCAGCAAAGACCCTAGACTCTTTTAAAAAACCTTTTTAAAAACCTTTCAATTCAGGAAGGCTTTTTCATCTTAACTCTTATGACTATTTTCTTTATGTTGTGTGTTCTATGTTATTAATACTGTCGCACTTTGAGTTTCACTATTAATGAAAAGTGCAGTACAAATTGAAAGTACTATTATTTCATTATTATTATATATCACCACTTTTAAATCCCAGCTATATCGCACCTGTGGGACACTTTTTAATCTTTTTTAAGCCTGGTGGCATTATTTTCAGGATTACTTATACTCATTCTGACTTTCTGGTTGTAAAAGTTAATCATTTACCTTTTAAATGAGACCAGGGTTATGACTGTAATAAAAAGGGTTGAAGAAGAGTAACCGTCTTATTTTTTTTTCATTATTTTCAGGCTCATCCACAAAAACGGGGAGATGCCTGGTAAAAGGCAAACTTATCTAACTAGTTATTTTTGTTTTGTTTGACTTATCTAACAGTATTAAAAATGTATTCAGTGACATGAAGCACAACATTAACATTGAAGTGAAACCACGACCTTTCACCAAGTGCTTATGTTGCCGAAACCTGAACAGATATGGGATGCAGGATTACATTTGCAAATGCAAGGTCATTGGGAACAATCTAGTCGTATATAAATGGAATTTATAGGAGACGCGGTTGGCCCATCACTCAGCCCATTCTAACATAGTTTTGTTCCTGCATGACAGGAGATTATTAGTCAGCATTTTGTATTTCAAAGCCAAAAAACATTTAACATTGGAGACAAACAAAACAAACTCATCAACCATTCAATGTACTCTATAGTCTCTGTATACTCATGGAGTACAAGATGAGAGTTTGTCTGATTAAAAAGCCGCAATCAGCACTGTAAAAATTTCCACTTTCTTTGCTTTGCTCTGGAAGGAGAAAAGAAAAGGTGGTGTGCTGTCATTCTGGCATATAGTTGAGAAGAAGTACTGTTCCTAGACTAGTTGAACTCTGGACCCTTGTTTCTATCTGAGGGTTGTTGACTTACCTGTAGGGTTAACTATGGGTATTTTTGATCCTGTACAAGTGTATTTAAGAACTAGCTGAGTGCCAACTCGTCAGAGAGAGAAAAGGTATTTCTATGTGGTATGCTCTCTCTCTCAGAGATATGATACATTGTACTTCTGACCTTATTATTTGATTACATTGTTTCAAAACCTGACAATGCTCTCTTTGTGTTTATTTACTGATTAAGCAATTATCCATTACACTTACTAGGGATATGCAGAGAGCCCAGTATTTATATTTGTATCTATACTTGTTGAGTCAGAAAAATTTAAATTTGTATTTGTATTAGAATAATACAAATTATTCGAATACATTATTATGCTTTTAATTTTATGATAAAGTGTTAAAATAATCTTTTATGAATAAACTATCTTATGAAGGAGGTTTCCACACCGGGTCTCAAACTCCAGTCTCTCAGATCATAGACAACTACACTGACCACTGAGCTAAACTCAAGTGTGCTGCAAATGTGCAGACAGACCTCTACCTATTTATCCACCCATAACACAGAGACAGCACAATGTGTAACATGTAGAGAAGAACTTCAAAGGTGATTATTGCTTTGCACTTATCATTTATTGCCTATTTTTTTACAACCAAACTTTGTGGAAAGGAGAAGGGGAACAACAGGTTATGGAGAGTCCGTTGAGCGCACTTTGCTTGTGTCAGTAGCTCAGCTTTATCTCTGGGGAACACGCCCAACTCCAGGAGTGATGTCAAAATAACACACACACCCCTAACACTTACTAGACCTTACTAATGTGTCTGTGTGTTAGTTACCTCCACAAAGATGTATTAGGAGAATGAAGACAACGATGTGGTCAAAGGTTCTGAAAAGAAATTTAAGAAACAGTCCTTCCTTCATGTGACCCATCTTGCAGTGCTGAAAATTCAGATACACATATATAAAATATTAATTAGTAGAAAAAAGGTATTTGAAGTAATATTCATCCAGAAAAGACAAAATAAATAATTACAAATTCATTGTACAAAGGATGTTTCAATTCTGATTTCAAAACAGCCTGGTTTAGCCTGGAACATTTACAGTTAGTAAGATTTTTAAATATTTATATTAATATTTATAACATGTCAAGTCATGTCAATTTATCACAAATCACAAATTTGCCTCAGGGTACTTTACAATCTTACAGCAATACAACATCCTCTGTCTTTAGACCCTTGATTCAAATAAGAAAAAAATAAAAACAAAAAAACCTTTAACAGGGAAAAAAATGGAAGAAACCTCAGACATCAACGGTTGTTCCAGTTTCCTGCGGTTGTATTTGCATCGTTTTATAGATTTTTTTTCTCCAAAATAATCAATGTTATGGCAATTTTATTTAATGTGCACTTATTTCTCTGTAGGGATGAGTAATGAAACCAGGTATTAAACGGGCCCCAGGTCAAATTATTAGAAACCATCAATATTGATAAGCTTCAACGTTACAGGTTCTTTTACTGGTACTTTTTAATGTTTTGTTGTAATTTATTTTCACGCTGCAGCCTCTCCTCTGCTCTCTATGTCGGGGCTGAGCTCCTCTATACACACACACACATACGGAGTGAAGTCAACAAACAGCAGAGCGCAGGTGAAGTGAAGATAATTTGAGTTGATGACAACTATGCTCATTACTCTAAGTGCACTAAAACCTTCATGAGTAAAAATCCAGTACTTCATCAATACACCTGTTCAACAAGCAACACGTAGAAAAGTGATATTTCAATCTGCTCTGTCTGCAGTCTCTTATCCAGTGTTTTATATGACCACAGTTCACTAGCTCAGCTAATAGTGAATTGTTACGAACAAGCTAAAACAAAAACTGTCTGTCTGTAGTCTAACTGTTTCTTAATTTGCCACAAATCTTAAAATTTGGCAAATTCTTTTAAACTTAGTTGCTGGCTGAGACATTTATTTTATTGACATTTTGGTTTGTTTCCAGTGAGATATAATTGAGTTTATATAGTGACTTTGCTGTTGTAAACATTACTGTTAGTACTCTAGAAACATTTAGTTATATTTAAATTATAAATAAATTCTAATCTTGTTCTCAATTTATTCTTTTTAAATAATACATTTTTAAAAAAGCAATTCTTTAGTAATGAAAAAGAACCTATAAGTGTATCGTTAAAGAACCAAACCAAGGAGTATCGATAGGAGTAGTGATTATCAGTGTGAAGTCAGAACGAGAGACGGTGTGCAGTCACATATATTAATATGAAAGTGACAAGAATTTTAACTTTTTTCTTTACTGACTGATGTAGATTCTGGTGACTTTAAAGTTGATAAAGATAACAAGTACAGATATTTGGTTTATTTCTATTCTAAAATATAGTTGGATTGTTAAAATAAGTAGGCTTACAAGTTTTTTTGTTCAGTAAGCAGATAAATAGGACTCCTTCATCACTAGCAGCATCCTTTTTGAAGGTAAATATGTTCCTTTGCCAGGAATAAAAATCATGTCCAGAATGCACCAAATTGCACCATTTAAAAAAAATGTTTTAAAGAGGAGCAGGCCCCGGACCCCCCTAGTTGACTTCATGCCTTCAGAGCTTGTTGTTGTGCTGCTTCACCACACAATCTGGACACCAGTAAAATGTTCTCACTTGCACCCGTACTAACAAATCTTTTCTCACTTTAATCCCTGTTAAATGTACAGTATGCAACATCAGTGGTAACTTCATACTTTGATTTAAGTCTATGATCTACTGTAGCACAGCCTCAACAGTCTCACATTCAATCTGTTGTGAAGGAAGGCCTTTTTTTCTATATACATATATATAAATATAATCGAAATTTCTGTTTTGATTATTGAAAGCATGACAGCAGCAATTTAAAAAATGTAGAATTGTTTTCGAAAAATCCCACATACCTGTTAAGAGCATCAAAGTGTCGCCTCACCTCCCAGTAAGCTGCGATCAAAGTCCTCAGATAAAATGGTTTGTACTTTGAACAACATGGTCCTGTGAACACACTTCAAGATGAAGTGTGTTGTCTTTTTTATTTGGCAGGCTTGTCTGTAATTACATTTGTATATGTTTTTATACTAGTAAGATTTAAAAAGAACTGTATATCATAAATATTAAGAATGTATTTTTGCTTTTATAATTTGAACCATTGGTGAAATTGGTGGATGCTAAAACTCTCCTGAAACCCTGACTACAAAGAAATGTCTCTATACAACTTGTAACTGAACCCTTATCAATAATTGTAGAAAAGCTTTTCAGTCAGGCCTTTAGAATAAAGTATGAAATAAAATACAATAGGAAGAATGTCAGATATGATGTCAGGTTTTGCAGGCTTCATTATTATATTAGACTGAACAACACTGACTAGTTAATATTTAATTTTTGCAATCTAGGCCAGTGTCAGCCCAGTTTCCTTATAGCATCTAACATATTTTGGTGTTGGGACGTGGTAGGAGCAGGTTTTGTCATTAGCAATAATCAATAATTCTCTTTTATAATTAAACATGTTAAATTTAAAATTTAAATTTATGGGGGGCGGGGGGGTGACAGAGGAATGAGGAGAAGTGGTGCTTGCTAATTTTAAGGTAAGATTTTTTTTCTTTTTACTTTTTACATTTATTTTTGTGTGTCATGCAAGTTGTTAGTGCTAATATTTTAATTGTTAGCTGTAAGGTAATTTAGTTCATGGCCACAAGAGTCTTGGTTAGTTGTAACAACATGTGAAAAAATGTTACAACCTACCCCAAGCAAAAAGTTCATTGTATTTATATGTTTACTTTACTTTCAGAACGCCTAGGTCCTGGAAGAGAAATACTGATGGGGAGGGCCTCTCAATATTTTGAAGAGAGCATAAAATGATGCAAAAGAGCAGAGAAAGTCCATCAGATCTGTGACAAAATTGTATATATGTCACGTCACACTGTACAGGTTCTGTAAAGAGAAAAAGAATGTAGAAGAGAAGGGATCAAAGAAACTTCCACATGCAGGCTACCATAATGGAAACAAGATCTTCACTGATGAACAAGAGAAGGAATTGACAAAATATCTGATGAGAACTGCTGACGCATATTATGGACTGTCTCCACGTGAGGTAAGCAGATAGGAATTGGTAAAGCATAAGTTAAAATTTTATATTGGCTGCAATGTAAAATATTGAACATTTTTTATGTGATTTAATTTACAGGTGAGAGAATTTGCATATCAGCTTGCAGTGAAATATGGGTGCAGACATCCAAGGTCATTGAACTAATCTTCAAAAGCTGGAGCTGACTGGTTTTCAGCTTACATGAAAGAAATCCAACTCTGTCCAGAGGCCACAAGCCAGGCACGGGCCACCAGCATTAACAAACACAACGTGGCAATATTTTTCAAAAAGCTTGAAGAAGTGATAAGGAGGCACAACTTCAATTCAAATGACATTTGTAACGTCGATGAGTCTGGCATAACAACTGTGCAAACCCAAGACAGAGTGATTGCAAAACGTGGCACTAAACAGGTTGAGACCATGACATCAGGAGAAAGGGGTTCAGTGGTCTCTATGCCATTGGCAACACAGTTCCTCCAATGTTTGTGTTCTCACACATATGTTAACGCAGACAAATTTGTACGAGATGGGCCAATAGGAAGTATTGGAAGATAACTTCTCCAGCTGCCCACCGGTCTACCTCTCTATACGCATCAAGCTGTGCTGAAGAAATAATGGCTCACTTGAACTTTAGCCCAGTTGCTATGCAACCCTTACCAAAAGCAGGACCAAGAAAAAACCCTGTAACAGGAAGGAAGAGGAAACAAACAGCAGTACTCAAAGATACACCTGTCAATATAGCCCTGGAAGAAGAGGAGAGAAGAAGGTCTGACAAGGTGAAACGGAAAATAAGCTTGCCAAAGAGAGGTTTGGGAAAGAAACAAGACAAACAACTTGCACAAACCAACAACGACCTAGGCTGCCTAAGAAAACACCAGTAAAGGAAAAACAGAAAATTCATAACATTGAGCCACAGGACACAGATTCCTCAGATGATGATGAAAATTTCTGCATCGTGTGCATGGAATATCTGTGCAATATCTAAAGGAAGATTGGGTTTGGTGTATGACCTGAAGTCCCACAAAACCTGGGCCCACGAAGCCTGCACACCAGGAGTGCCATACTTGACCAACATACTTGGCACACACAGACACACTCACACAGAAACACACTAATGTTCAATTGATGAAGCTGATGCACATTTGCACATTTTTGTTCAGTTTTATTATAATGTTCAAATATTAGACACACACAGACACACACACGGACAGACACATACATACACATCCCGATCATGTTAAAAAGTCAATTAAGTGTTGAATAAAAAGTTTTCAATATCTTAACTTTTTGTCATAATCCTTATTTCATGATATTACATTTCACCCCAGGGTATGGTACAACTAACCTGGACTATGGGGTCAATTGTAACATTTCACTCCTTGTGTTTGAGACTAAACCATGCATTTTCTGTCTGTGTTGCAGAGATAACAGCTAAACCATTTAATAGCAGACACATGTCACTAGTTTGCATCACATTTTTAATGCAGTGGTTTAAAAGAGCTCCAAGCTACAGACAGAAATGTCAAAACCATCCCCGGTCTCCCCTACTTACTCACATGACATGAAGAGCTTCTTAACATCGGCTGTCTGCGGTGATGAAGATGATTTCTATTATTAGACTTGCTGTATGTAAACGTGAGGCAAAGAGCATATACACACATGGATGTGGCATTTCAGCCAGATGCGATGAATATATAATGCATGTATGATTTTTGTGTTTGCTTAGTTTTAATTTCTAATTTAAACATCAACATCACTCATTTTACACCAAATATCAATTAATAAAGAACATCAGTGTTTATGAAAAAACTTAAAAATCTACAAAAACAATGAAAACAAATAAAACATAACAGTTTTTGGTTCCTCCTGCAGCTTCTTAAGCTGCTCTCAGCCTCCTGCGAGTGTTTAGAAGCCTCTAGTTAATCTACAGTCATTTCAAGAGTGTCTTACGATGTTTTTAGGAAACACCTCTTCAGCTTAAAAAGACAGATTTTAGGATCATCTTAACTTTAAAGTGCTTTTGAGAAATGAGGCCCTGGTCATCTTCTTGTTCAAGAAGAAGAAACCAAATTAAGAGCAGCAGCAACATAATACATAGGCTGACCAACAAAAGAAGTATACATTCTTTGCAAAAAGGATTTTAATGTAGAAAATGTTTCAACAAAGTTCAAAGCAAAGATGTTTAGAAAAATAAAAAATAAAAAACACATTTTCTTACACAATTAATATCAAACAAATAACAACTTCACACTTCCATTCATTCAGGTGTACCCAGTTACAATAAATCCTTCTTATCCAGCTTCATAAGGATTCAAATCTATACTCTGATGATCTTGTAAAAACATGCACTATACTTCTCCCTGTGTGGTTTCAGAGCTGAAATTTATCTGTAGTTTTACATTTAAAGCAGTTCCCAGGTGTACTATGGTAATAATTTTGAACTTTATCTTTTGTAACACCAACTGGTTTTCCCCTCCTCAAATTTGCATGTCTATTTCCTTCTTTCTTGTATTCTTGTGACCTGCATCTCTATTGGCTCCAGCAGTCTCTCAATGTTCAGCAGCTGTTTCTCATTATCCTTCTTTATCTGGTCCAGTTTCCACTGCTCTCTTAACAAGTTTTCTTTTTCTCTCAATAATTCCTCCGGTTTGTCGAATGTCATCTCTTTCTCTGTTATCTCCTTCTCTACTGACTGAAGCTTCTGCTTGTTTTCTTCCCTCTGCGTCTCTATGTTCTCCAGAAAATCTTTGAGTTGATCCTTCTGGTTCTCCAGGTCCCTCTTCTGCTCCATCAGGGTGTTGACCACCTGCACCATGTGTTCCTGTTCTTCCCTTTTCTCCTCCAACTCTTTTTGAAGCTGTACAATTTTTTCCTCCAACTCTTTTTGAAGCTGTACATTTTTTTTCTCCAACTCTCTCTGCACACCTTTTTCTGGAGAAAGGATGTAAAATTGAATGAAAAGTACAACAAAGTTTAATTCTCTGTTACCATTTGACACATTGAAAAAAAGGGAAATGAGACAAAAATATTTAAAAATCTGTTTGGGATGAGAGAAAATGTGTTGAGTTTCATTTTTGCATAAAACATATCTTATTAAGATGTTGAATTGAAGGGGACATATTTTGCCTTTTAAAATTGTTATAATGTTCTGATGTTGGATGTTAAACATGGTCACAAAATATTCAAACATGCCCACAAACAGCTGTCTGTTCTGTAGCCTTTGTTGCTAAAATTGTTCATGTTGTCCACTCACATATTTTGGATCTAAATTTGGTTCCAACATGTACGGATGTATCTGAGAAGTTTATATTTTGAATAAAAAAGGAAAAAAAGAAGTGAAACCCTATTATAATGGTTGCTTGATGTAGCCTCCAATCAGAAAAGACTGGGCTCATTGGGAGGCGGGCCTTAAAGAGACAGGAGCTAAAACTGCCTGTTTCAGACAGAGGCTGAACTGAGGGGCTGCATAAAGGACCAGTAGAAGATAAATAAGGAGTTTTTAACTGTAAATCATGCAGATACAAATATAGAACTGGAAATGTGCAGAATATGTTCCCTTTAACACTGTTATCTTTATTTCATATCAATAAATCAATGGGCAGTGACTTACGTTTCCATTTACAAACAGCAAAGACAGTTGCATTAAAAGCCAACTCCACAATGACACTGGCCAAGATAATGTTGTTATACACTGTATAAATGGATGCAACCAAGTCAGCTGGAATAATAAAACACAGAACAACATGGATTTTATTACAGTAGGAGCATTTCGCTAATAAAAGTCCCTGAAAACATGAAAATATCTTTAAAATTTAAAAATGTGTGAATTAAGATAAATAATAAATAAAAATCCAACTTTACTGATAAAGGTTTATTAAACATCACATACTTAAATTAATTAATCTAAAATTATCAGTGTATATCATACAAACCATTAAACATTACAGTAAAATCTAAACAAAGCTGAGCTCGGTACCAGTGTGTTACGTTACCTCCACATGTGTGTATAAGGAGACTGATGAAAACTGTGTCAAGGGGAACTGATCCACTTAAAGAAGTGAAGGCAGATTTAAAGAACGGTCCGTCCTTTGTGTTTGGCTTTGTGAAATTCTGAAAGATGAAAAAAAAATAAAACTGGAATCATGAGGTAGATGGATTATGGTTAAATGTTTATGTATGTGTGCTCAAAAGGAGTCTTTAGGTTATAAATTGTATGCTGTTCTAATCAATATAAACATCATATAGCTTCCCTGAAGAGTTGGAACAAACTCATATTGAATATACTGTCACAGTGTGGAATAAGATTGTTTTATTAACCTTAGAACTATCTGTACAGGCTAACAAAAGACAGAAAACTGTATTTTAAAGTGTTAAAACATCAACAGGAACCTTCTTGGCTGAAATTCGAGCATTAAGCTACTTGACCAGTCTGTTCTCTCTATACAACCTTTTCTCCTGAAAATTATGTTCATATACAACATTTTTCTTTAGGAAATATTACTATAATATAATTTGAAGTGCTGGATTAATGTGTTTTTAGCAAAATATCAGAAAAAAGAAATAAAATAACAGTTTTGAGAGATTCAGTCTCTCACTGCTTCCATTTTTCATGCAACACATTTTCTCTTTCTTCTTGTCTTTCTCTCTGTTACCTTTTTAAGTTGCAGATCGAGTTTGTCTGGTGGACACTCCACATCCTTCTTCACATCCTCCTGGTTTTCCTTTTCTTGAAACAGTGAATTTGTCTTTTCCTGATGAATTTTCTCATCTTTGTGTAAATCGTCTGAAAATGAACAAATCACAGAAACACATCAGCACTGTGATGGCAAAACTAGAAACAATTAAAGTATCATTACATCTTTAGTAAGTCACTCACTTTTCTTATACAATAGGAAGGAGTAAACAATGTAAAACCTCTCATTTCAGAAAAGAAACATTTTAATATTTTGGTAATCCTTTAATTGTTGTTTTTTAATGAAAATCTTCACATCACCAACAAGAGCTATGACTAACCTTTCAATGTGGGAAAAGCCAAGAGAACCAAAACAACAATCAGGATGCTGTACAGCTTGACACTCATGATACAACAGGTGTAACAAGACGAGACAAGTTCAGCTGGAATGATAAAACATAAAACAAAGTCACTTCAACTCTTTACAGAAAAGAACATTTATACTAAAATCAAAGCATAGCAACGAGTTAAGATGTTGCTGGTCTATAATCACAGTTTCATGCTGCAGACAGCTTCTTGCTTGTAGTTTAAAATCTTTTCCCTGTTGAAAGCTCCACTATATGTGGCAGAGACAAACTCTACTCAAGCCTACTTCTGAGTATTTTATTTAATTTTAATTGGTGACAAATTAAGTGTAGTTTAATGTCTTGCACCATTTGTGGGGATTTACACAACTTGTTTAACGTGTACTGAACTAGATCTGATCCGTCAAGAATGACTAAACAAACACAAACAGACATCAGATAACCTGAGGCAAAGGAGAAGCTGTAAAGTAATGTAAATAAGAAGAAGTTCAAAAGTTCCACGTAGTCTGATGTAAGTGACAGATAAAGAAAAGGTCACTATTTTGTGTAAAGTCATGTAACATCAGCATGAAACTGGGGATAGATGATATGTGGTAATACAAATAAGAGGAAATTGTAGAGTTATAAAAAGAAAAGCTAAGAGAGACTCAGGATTCCTTTTTTCTTTTTGCAGGACCCCCTTTTTTCCTTAGGGCCTTTTGAGGGATCTCTTTGAGACTCTCTTTAGTTTTTTAGTTTTTTGCTTTTTAAATTTATGTTTAAGCTTTTGTATTTTACTTTAAAACCAAATAAAGCTGGTTTGTATTTTTATACACCAACCAAAGTTCCTGATTCGTGCTCATCTCTGAGGTCCTCTGATTTCTCCTAGGTAAGCAAAGATGTCTCCTTAAAAAATTATGATGATTTTGTAAAGGTAAAACTAGTACTGTTTATCGTATTACAGTGGTAATGGTTCAGATTTAGTGACTGAGGACAACTTACTGCTGTACATGTGATAGAGGTATGATTTCAGAATAAAATTATGTTAAGAGATTTATTATTAGGGTCTTAATTGGCTAAACTGTTAAGGACAGAGTTCTGAAGCTGCCCTGTAAAACCGGGCAAGTCCCCTCGACTGTCAGTGCCTCCAGAGACGACCTGTTAGAACAGCTGGTGATTATAGAAGCCAGGCTGAATTTGGTTCCATAAGCAAGGCTTGGATGGTCATGCATGTAGATTTTGGGAACTACGTTCGATACCTCGGTCAATCTAGGTACAGAAGTACTATGGAGGCAAACTGAAATTTTTCGAAACACTAATATTTCAATTGGTAGAGTCTGATTCAGAATTTTTAGAAATTATAGACCGTGCAGTTTAGACGATTTTAATTTTCAAAAGCTGCAACATACCTGTTGTGTGTGTGTCAAAGCCGCCTCACCCAAGTAGCACGATCACATGAAATGGTCAAAAGCAAAATCATAAAACTTGTACTTTGATCCGTGTGAGGTGTGTTTGCTTTCCTGCTTTCCCGCCTGTCTGTGTTTTGCAACATTTACAAACTAATAACGTATTACATCTATGATGGCATGAAAACAACACTTGCCTTTGACTACATAAAGGAGAGCTGAAGCCCCATTTTATGAAATAGAAATCTGTTTTTTTTTTTTTTTTTGTTTGCTTTTATTTTCCTCTCTTTATTTACATGTATTATTACTTCCACACCAGGTGCTCAAGCTGTAAAGACTGATAATTACACCTTGAGGTGGACATGCAGTCCACGCCTTTACTTGAAGAGTTTACCAACTTATGTAAACAGTGTCACTGCTCTTGTCAATCAGATGTAATTGTCTTTTTAATTTAATTTAATTGTCTTTCAATTTCCTCTTTCTATGTATGTCTATTAACTTCACTCTTGTTTCTATAAGTACTACTAATGCCTCAACGATTATCAAAATAGTTACTAATATTCATTGCATTATTATTATTGTTGTTGTTGTTGTTATTATCACAAGAATATATATACAGCATTTACTACTTAAAAAATCCACTGAAGGAATACATACTAGGGATGTGCAGAGAGCCCAGTATTTGTATTTGTATTTATATTTGCTGAGGCATCAAAATTATCTGTATTTGAATAAAAGCGGAAAGAGGCTTTATAATCCTGTTTTTGTTTTTAATTTGCTTTTAATTTTAGAAAATTAAAGTGCGTCATGTAGCAGGTGGAAGTGACTCCCCTCGTTGAGACCTGCTGATAGACGTAACAGTGGAGCAGAGGAGAGACACTGAGACAGTGATGTAACTGACCTGCACTCTGATATTGGACATGTTTTGAATTTTTAATACATACAATAAAAAACTAAATAAAAATCAATAAAAATATTTTAATAATACAAAAAGAAAAAGGAAATTGCCGCAACAAACCAAAACAAAATTTTTATCACACTCTGATTTTATCTTCTCTCCACTGGTTCCCTGTCACTTTTCAGACTGATTTTATGGTTTCACTCTTCACATAGAGAACAAGCAGATTCTTGACCACAGCTCTTCAAAGCTGAGATGTGAAGTTGTTAAAAAGGTCAAGCAGACGATCAAACTTCTGCTGTCGTAGCTTGAAAAACAAAATCTTTAAAAAGGCAAGACAAGTTGATTTGTATAGCATATTTCAACAACAAGGCAATTCAAAGTGCTTTACATGGAGCATAAAAGGCATCAAGACAGAATATAAAAACAACACAAGTAAAATGACATTAAAATATAATTATAAAGTGTTAAATTTGGAAAAGAAGCTAAAAAGGAATAAGACAAATAAAACAGGAAACTAAAGGTGTAAAATATTAACCTTCAAATTTGGTTTAATAAAAGGCAAACAGAAAAGTCAACTTCAGCTGCGATTTAAAAGAACTGAGAGTTGCAGCAGACCTGCAGTTTTCTTTGAGTTTGTTCAGATATGTGGAGCATAAAAACTGAACGCTGTTTCTCCATGTTTAGTTTTGACTCAGGGGACAGAAAGCAGATGTGATCCAGACCACCTGAGAGGTCTGGATGATTCATAACATAACAGCAGATCAGAAATGTATTTTGGCCCTAAACCATTCAGTGCTTTATAAACCAACATCAGTATTTTAAAATCAATTCTTTGACAGACAGGAAACCAGTGTAAAGATCTGAGAACTGGAGTTATATGATCCACTTTCTTAGTCTTAGTGAGGAAAAAAACATCTTAAACCCACTTTTTCTTCATTTTATATATTTATTTATTTACTTTGTAATTAATGGTGTGTCCACTTGTCTTTCATTCCCTCTTGAATTTTTCTTTCACCTGTAAATCATTTTGCAACTTCTTTTTTAAAAAGTGCTGTATTGTGAAAATACGATGGGATTTTTTTTGTTTGTTTTTTTTTTGTTTTTTTCATTTTCTGTGGGATTACTGTAAAAATTAGCAGTTATTTTCTGCCGCAATCAGGGACTGGATGTCATATAACTTCCACCAGCTGAACCGTTATAAAACGGAAGTCCTTAATACCGGTCCTGAGAAGATTTCTGATAAAGTACAGCAGTGTATTGGTCCTTTAGCAGTAAATGTCAAATGTCAGAAATCTTCTTTGACTAACACATGAACTTTGAGTTGCATGTAAAGAAAGTGGTCCAATCTTGTTTCTTTCAACTAAGAAACATGCTAAAATCAAATCTTATCAAGTCAAATTTGATCCTTTCAAGATGTGGAAAAAATCATTCATGTTTTTGTCTCCTCCTGTCTTGATTACTGGAATGCACTGTTCACTACCCTGAACCGCTCTTCTGTGTCTCAGCTCCACTTGGTCCAAAAACTCAACCCAGTTTCACAATCTGCATACAAATAACACAACTTTACATTTTCAAATTGTGTGCAGTGAATATGTGAAAGTCCAATTTTGGATTTTAGCACAAAATGCCATTGGTTAGGGTTTGGGAAAGATCATGGTTTGGCTTAAAACAGAGGTAAAACAAAATGCCAAAATCTCTAAAATGCCTGCACATGAAGGTAAAAATGTCCAGTTGGTGGTCTTGAACACTGCTCTACTGCTGCTTTTTGACAACTGATTATCTAGCCATCCACCCAAACATCCTCCACCTAATAAACCAAAAATCACCTTATAAAATGAGAGAAAGTTGTATTATATGATGTCACTTCCCTGGGAAGGATTGGCATGTCACCTGCATGCAAAAATTGGACTTTGGCATATGCACTGTTGCGATGCAATTTGAAAGTGTAAAGTTGTGTTATTTGTATGCAGATTGAAGAAAACAGGCTGAACAACCACACAGGTTGTTTGTACAGGCACTCCAGAACGACTAACGAGTGTTTACAGAACAATCGATTGGAGTTTAATATGCAGCTTTCCAAAACTGTTACAAATAAAATGATCACTTGAAATGTGGTTAATACTGCCTTAAAGTTAGGCAACCTTCATCACCATGGCAACTGTAAACATCATGGTACAGTTTTTTTTTTTCAAATGCCCTGTTTCAGGATTAAAAACATGACACTCTGGACTGTGGATTTTTGTAAGTGCATTATAATAATAAACATTATTTATTTTATGTAACATCTTTCAAAATACAGTTACAAGGTGCATTACAACAAAAGAAATCACATTTAAAACACAGAGAGATTAAAACAAACTAAAATCCATAAATACAATTAAAAACAAATAAAGTCAAGTAAAATAAGCAGGCAGCTCAGGTAAAATCAGCGAATGCTTTCTGATCTTATTTCCTTGAGCAAGTCGTTCCAGAGCCTCGGGGCTCTGATGGTAAAGGCTCTGTCCCCTTTAGAGACAGAAGACCTCTGCCCGAGGATCTCAAATTACACAAAGGTTCACAAGGAATTAAAAGGTCTAAAATATAATTAAAGGTAATCAATAAGATCAATCCTAAAACAAAGAGGGAGCCAATGTAAAGAGGTTAAGACAGGTGTGATGTGATCGCGCCTCTTAGTTCTGGTTAAAAGTCTGGCAGCTGAGTTCTGTACAGTCTGTAGTCATTTCAAAGTTTTTTAATTAAGACAACAAAAAAAGGATGTTGCAATAATCAAGGCACAAAGAGATAAAAGCAGTTTCTGCGTCTCTAAATTATGAATGGATTTTGAAGGAATCTCTTGATGGTCAGTATGAACAGGAGGAATGATTACAGCAAGAGACAGACTTGACATGAGATGACAAGTCAGTATTTGAGTAAATGTACTTTGTTACATTTCACCACTGCTACAGTATAAATTAATAAAGTACGGTGTTTCAAATTACACTTAGTTTTACTTTTCTTGACTTTTTCTTTTCTTAAGTTTTACCTCTCCTTTTTTTACAACAGGCCAAACAAACATAAATTCATCTGTAGTTTTACATTTAAGGCAGGTCCCTGATGTAATCATGAAGTTCTGATTTGCTCTGATTGCTTCCGCCTTTTGCTTGTGTCTCTCTGCTACCTGACTGGTCTGCAGTTTCCCTGTTTGTGTTTATCACTCGAGACGCCTGAATCTCTATTTGCTCCAGCAATTTCTCTATATCCAGCTGCTGTCTCTCATATATTTTTTTTGTCTCGTCCAATTTCCACTGCTCTCTTAATAAGTTTTCTTTGTCTTTCAATAATTCCTCCGGTTTGTCAAATGTCATTTCTCTCTTTGTTATCTCGCTCTCCACTGACTGAAGCTTCCTCTTGTTCTCCTCCCTCTCTGCCTCGACCTCCTCGAGTTTCCCTTTGACTTGATCTCTCTTGTTCTCCAGTTCCTTCTTCAGCTCTGTCACCTTTGCCTGAAGTGTCTTATTTTTCCTCAGCAAAGCAGCTTTGTCACCTTTTGTGAGGAAAAGATGTGATATTGAACACAGAAGCACACAGATAGCAATTTATACCAAAATAAGGCAGATACATTTTTGCGTGAATTGAATGATGATATATGTGTTTTTCCTTTTGTCTATTTACACACAACATTAAACTTAATAAAATGAGATTTTGTATCATCAAATGAAACACTGAGTTGCATCAGCGAGTTGTGACTTACGTTTACATTTGCAAATGACAATGACAGCTATAATAATGCCAACAATCAATCTAGTGAAGCCAAAACCCAGGGCTATGATTATACAAGAGGAAGAGACATCACCCAATGAGGAGGCAGCACCTAACAGTGAGCAAGAGAAGAAACTTCTAATTGTGGAATATCAGTGAAAGAAAAATTGCACCTGGCAGAGTCAAAAATCCCTAAATCAGAACACAAAACCATACATGTTTCTTCCTGCACCCAAAGCAGCCCTGTTGAAAAAGTTTAAGAAACTTAAACCCCAGTCTACCTAGGGAAGCCCCAACACAAGCTCTTCAGGCTTGTGTTGGCACAAGCTTGAAGAGGCAGGCTAGTTTCATCTTCTTAAGCAAGATTTTCACCTGAATTGCAGGTTTATGAGTGAACTGGTGAGAATATTCCCAGATAAATAATTGGGAAACCCTAACTGAATCAGAGTGAACTGTATACCAGGACAAGAGATAAAGCGTTAAACTTCCTGTTCTTTTAATTTATTTTCTCTGTTTTTGGATACAATTATTAAAAAAGTATTTTATTCCATGTAAAAACTGAGATACACATGTTGCTCCACAGCATTGTACTTGTGTACTGTGGTGTATTTTATACTGCAGTGTTTTTTTTGTTTCAGTGCTTTTGTGTTACCACATTAGTTCTATATGTTTGTTACATGTTCTTGTGCTGCTTTTGTGTTTTGGTGGATTAAAAGAAAATTTTCCACTCTCATGGACTATAAAGTTATATTCTATTCTATTACTGTAAATACTAAACAGAAAACAAAACGTTTAACTTTGAAAATCCTATTGTATATGCTTAGTAACCATAAATGCTGTGGTTTTATTTAGACATTTAGATATATTGACATTTAGCTGAATAATGAATCCTCTTTGTGTAGGATGTGAACTTTTTTGAAATAAAAAAGGTAATAAGATAGACAGCAAAGCAAGTTGCTGCCTAGTTTTTGCTTCTTTTTTTAACTAAAATTTCAGCCATCAGAATAATTTGAAAATAAACCATGACCACAAATGCAACAAAAAAAAGGACTTGAAAGAAGTAACATTTAGATATGTGGTGAATCCATTAAGAAAAGTCCTGTAATAGACTCAATATATTTTGTAATAACACCACTGAATATTAAAATGATCAAATCACATTAAATCACAAATGCATGCTGTTTGGCAAAATCAGGAAAGTAGAGAAGACACCATGTACAACACTGAAAAACAGTGGTTTAAAGGACTCACTGGTCATCAGCTCATCTTTCATTCTGGAGTTCTGAAAAATGTTATAAACCAGAAACAAAAGGTATATTTTTAAAAAGAAGACCATATAGAGAAGAAAAGTATGACGTAAAAGTATATTTAATAGTTATACAGTTATATGATCATTTATCCACTGCTTTCAATTCTCAAATAGTCAACAATGAATGTTTTCTAATTAAAACTTCAACTTAAAAACTTTAAAAACAAGGATGACATTTTCTCAAACCTTACCTGTCGTATGCTTCAGCTCATCTCAGAGAAGCTGCAGGTCCAAAGTCCCCCAATACAGTTATTTTTACTTTAACATTATGCATCTGATATCAGATATGGTCACTTTTTTCTGTTGCGTGTGTTAAAATGCATGTCTGTTAGATTGTTCATTTGCATGCATGTCTTGTCTATATATGACCAATAATGAAAATGTATTTTTCTGTCTCTCCTATCATGGAACAACAAAGCTAGTAAGCTAATACACTGTTCCAAATCATTCAAGTTTCTGAATGAGTTGTAAATTATCAGTTCAAACTGACCTTTGTGTCTTCATCACCAGCTGCAAGGTAGGTGAGTGGCAGTCATGTAAAATATCAGTCTGTAGTTATTGTTGTAGTGAATTTATTGAGCCAATAAAAGAATGTGAGCAGTAAAAACAGGGCATGTACAGATGGGTGACATATTAAAGGAAAAATCAACACTGACTTGTGAAGACATCTAGTTGGAAGCGATGTCTAAAATGTTGCTCCAAAATCTCCCAAATTGAGATCTAGTGACTGTGAAGGTCACAGTATGTCATTCACATCATTTTACTACTCATCAGATCATTCATTGATCCCTCTGGAAGGCCTTGTATGGAAGAATCTGCATTCCATGTATGTTTTTTCCACTAATTTACACATTTCATCAGTCATCTGCCTGTATCTTTATCTAACAAGAATGAGGAGAACTGAACACATTACTCCTGTTCTTAAATCTTTAGACTGACTTCCAATTACTCATAGAATAGATTTCATAGTTCTGCTACTTAATCATTAAACAATCTCTTCTTATCTCCTGGAGGAACATAAACCCAGTGGGCACTTTAGATCTTTAGGAAGCAGTCAACCGGTTGAACCTCGAGTAAGAAGTTGCTTCCAGCAACAATGCTGCACACAGATGGAATCAACCTCCTGATTATCTTCAATGTGCCCCAACTCACAGCCAATTTAAAATCTTAAATACTGTTGCATCTGGGACAGCTTACAACTTATTACTGCACTGTAAACTGCTTTTCTAGTCTGTTATCCTGTATTTATGTCTTTGCTCTTAACTTTTTAAATTTCCATTTAAAAGGTTTATTTTATTTTAACTGGCTTTTTTTTCTTTTTTAATGTTCTTACTGCATTCTGTGAAGCTCTTTGAATTGTGCTTGTATATGAGATGTGCTTTGCAAGCTTGCCATGACTTTTTTAGAACCCTAAAAGTGAAAAATGGCCGACTGGCAGCAGAGGGCAGAGTAGGACTACTATCAGATGCTCAGATGCAGACAAACAGAAAGGAGAGGAACACATGGCCGCGTCACAGTGCTGAGTCCTGCAAGATGGAGGTTCAGTTCTAGCCGGATCTCTGAAGAATGTGCTGTAATTAAACTCTTCTACTGTAGTTAATACAGAGATTTTTCCATATCAGGTATGGTGACACTTCCCCTTCAACAATCTATAGTTCTGTGCTGTGTCTACATTAAGCGTCCATGAGCAAGACACTAAATCTGAACAAAGATGAGTTTGAGGAAACACTCCTTGTTGGAGAATTATATGGAGGACAACTAATGTGGTAATTAGTCCATCCATTAACAGCTTTAATATTGATACAGTATCCATATTTTTTTTCTGCAAATTAAACTTTAACTCATTAAAAGTAGCCCAGTTACTGCAGGTCTGATCACTGTGGACCTTGTGCATAAAAATCAAAATTTTGCTTGTGTGTTGCTAAAGAAAAGCTCATGTAGCCAGACACTCTCAAAAAATGTCTTTTACATGTACAGTTTGATTGATTATTTATACATTTATTGTTTATTTATTTATTCATTTATTCATATTCAGGATATCATAAAAACTGTGGTTCTTTTGCTCTGGCCATTTAGGACTTACTAAGCTAGAAATATTTATAGAGAAAAGAACAGTAAAACAGTCAATGTTGGTGAAGCTTCATATTTTATTAAAATATCACTGCTGATGCATTTTGACATTCTGACATTGACAGCTTGGATGATGGGCTGCCTTTTTTCAATAATCGGAGCATATTTATAATGTTGATCACCAGTTTTTCTCTTTTGAACATGAGATTTCTACTGTAGCAGATCAAGCTTCACATAGATATTTGTAGATTCAAACCTGCTGCTGCATCATCACCAGAAATACTTCAAACAGGAAGAGGAGGTTCTGACCTACATTGTGGTTCAATTGTATGTCAGTCTGATGCTCAGACAGTCAGCAGCAAGACATCATGGAGGTTACAGCTCTCTGCATCAGACTGAGTGAGTACTGAGTCTGTCTATCAACCTTCCCTCCATTCATCTTTACAGTTGGTACATATTATATCAGTTCTCTTCATTTGTCTCTCCAGTGCTGGGTGTATTGGTCCTGCTGGTTGCACAAGTTCACCACAGTTACTTTGCTCAGAAAGCTGGTGAGTTGGATACACTTAATGTGTGTTGTATTTATGTATTCAGTCTTTGGTTACTTATGACTTACATTATGGATTTACACATTGTGTGTAGCACCATTCACTAACTGGAATAATCTATATCATATGCACCATACCACTATTATACCATGCTGTGTAATATTCTATATATTGTATCCTATGTTGCCATGCTATATGCAAATTCATGCATCATGAGATGAAACAAGTATTTGATGATATCGAACATCATGAAAAAGAACACTCCTTTTAAACAGTCCTTTATTTATACCTTAGAAACAGTAAAAAAAAAAAAATACTACTGTCAAAAGTGACCAAGAATAAAGTTTCTGCCCTCCAAGAACAAAATGCAGTAACTACATTTGGTGGAAATTGAGTTAAGATTAGTATCTGACTTTTTGACATTTGTTTTACCATATAAAACATATTATGCCAAAGAAATGTTTAATTTTGTGTATGTAAAATTATCAGGAAGTATAAAACAGGGAAAAAAAAACAAATTGCACTGACTGTGCTCCAGCTAGTTAATGCTAGTCGGAGAGCAGAGACAGCTAGTCTCAGCTAAAGCTCATTTAGACTTTTTCCAAACTGTTCCTGAAATTAAAAATAATCTGTTTTTATGCTTCAATATCTTAGTAATTGAGTTTTTTATATATTACATCAAAAATGAAGCTGTAAACCAAATCATGAGGAAAAAAGAGTAACACCAGATAAATTGGTCTTGCTAAGAGCTAACTAGCCCAGTTTAAATTGTCCTAACAGAGTGTGTCGTGTTTGATTTTATGATTTTATTCTGTTTTGTTGGGGAAGTTAAGATTTTAATAACTTATATAGATGTTACTTTACCTTTTTCACAACTTAACTGTTTCTGTACTTGCTGTTGTCGGCTTTTATAACACAGTATAGTCCCGTTATATTGACATTACATTGTTATAACAGTTCGAACATGTTTAAATTTACTATATGTCCAGTTTTGTGAATGGTGAATGGGTAATTTGGATAATAATTGAATCACTTTCTTTCTCTGTGTCTCAGATGCAGCTTTTCTACGTATTGTTCCAGACAGACTACAGTTCTTTCTATATGAGACTGTCTCTGTTCACTGTGAGGAGAATGATGGTATCGCTAGATGGAGAGTGAAGACGAAGCTCAACAAAATCCCTCCAACAAACTCTTCTAACTGCACCACATCAGCTCCATCCTGCACCATTTATCCTACCATTGAAAGACACAGTGGAGAATATTGGTGTGAAGATGAAGAGGGAGAAAAAAGTGATGCTGTAAATATCTCTGTCACTGGTATGTTTAGCAAATAAAAAATCTATTTACAGATTATTGGACACAGTTACACAGTAAGTTCAAATCGTTTAGGAAAAGGTCTCAATAATAGAATATTTTGATATAAATCAAAATGCTGCTTGTAATATTTCCCTCGCATTAGATACACGATACAGAAAATTACACAAATTACATTTTCTTTTAATTTCTGTAAATTACAGATAAAAATGCAGTTAGTGATGCACTATATAATACATTGTACATTATCATTATTATTATCATTACATTATCACTATTATTATTAGTAGTAGTATTATCATAAATTAGTTTTAACTAAATGTGTAAATATAAATATAAATGTACAATATAGTGAATCACTAAACAAAAAATTTAAAAATATATTTTTTCTAATGTTTTCTGTTATCTGTTATTTTCTGTAACTATATATATATACAATGTTTAACATCAAATATGTTTTCATGATGTTGTTCAGCTGGTTCTGTGATACTGGAGAGTCCTGCCCATCCTGTGTTGGAGGGAGATGATGTGATTCTGTATTGTAAAAACAAGAAAACTCAGTCACAACACATAGCGGATTTCTACAAAGATGGCTCCCATCTCAGGACTCAGTATATGGGCAACATGACCATCCAAAATGTTTCCAAGTCTGATGAAGGACTCTACAAGTGCAGCATCTCTGGAGCTGGAGAATCACCAGAGAGCCGGCTGAAGATTTCAAAACAAAGTATTTAAAACAATGATTTGTTCTTTTTTTGTGTGTTTTTCTCTCCAGGTTCAAGATATGAATAATAATGTTGAAGTATCCTTAATATCTTCTTTCCAGAATCTTATGACAAGACCACCGACAGTCCTCAAAGTCCCCATGGTCACTCCCCTCACCTTCTCACTCCACTGTGGATTGTTGTCAGTATTTTATTGATGGCCCCTCTGGGGTTGGTGGTTGGACTACTTCTCCGTAAGAAACACAAAGGTACAAAAACAATATTTCAATAATTTACTTCATCATGTTGTTTTTTAAGTTTTTAAAAGTAATGTAAATGATACATTGTGCGTAATTAATGAAGCAAAAACAACTAGAAAATTAAAAATAAATTGGTCAATTTTATTCACCAGTCAGCAACTTTCTCTTAGCAACAGTGGTTGTGAATAAATACTACATTGCTGTTCTAAGGTCATTTGAGACCCAGTATTATACTATACTGGACTATGATATTTTCCAATATCTGATATCTAATAATATAGTGTGCATTCAATGCAATGCATTAAAGATGAACACACAGAACAGTCTTAAATCATGTAAAGCAGTATGATATGGAACTGCTGTTGCATCATTATTATTTATTCTGACATGTCATCTTCTTTTCACCTTTAACAGTCTTGAGTGCTTCACAACTGTCATGCTGGCCGGTTCTGATTAGTTTATTGCTTCATTCATTCTTCCATTCATGCCATTTTTCTCTGTCACAAATTCTGATGTCATTCCACATCCAGCCACTTCCTCCTGCCCTGCAGTAATCCATTTTCCAGCCAGTCCCATGATCTGTCTGTCCCTCCTACTTATACACACCTTTCCTTCCCATTCCCTCAGTACTGCCCCAGCATACAGTATATACCAGCCCCTTTCCTTCAGCACTTTGCCAGATTGTCTTATGAACTGTCTAGTCATAGCACCCAGCATACATTCCTGTTATCTTCCAGCCTGTTGCCAACCTCTCCTTATTCCTATGATTTCAAATACCATGTGGATAAGAAAAATAAGTTTTTTTTCCCCAAACACATCCAGATGTGTCCAGAGCAGACACCAAACCGCTGTTACCAGAAGAGAGGGATTTCTATTCTACAGTCATCTACAGGTGAGACTGAAGCTGATACAACATCTTTTTCCTCTAAAACTACAGTTCATGTTCCTGCGCTCAACCAAGTTACAACCACAAGTTGAGTATAACCACGGTCACAGGAGAGAATATGAAAAGAAGCACTCCACTAGAAAATGCTGGTACTTGAATATTTAAAGATGATTACTAGCCACTATTATCCTAATGTCATGAAACAACTGAGAGTCATGTAAACTCTGTCAAATCAGCTCTTTGCTTTATTTTTCCTTTTTTAAAAACCTTTATATAAATAAGGCCAAATATTAGTTAATCATTGTTTGCTTATTGTTTGTGTTTTACAGGCCACTGACTGAAGGACTGAGGAGACGGCCTACTCAAAGCACTACTTGTGTATTTTCAACCTGTTCTCAACCCAGGTCATCAAATACTGTCGCTTTGTATTTGAGGAGGTCATACAGTCACACTCAGTGATTTAACAATAATTTTAAATCTGTAAAAATGTAAAAATAATAATAATAATAACATAAAGAGAGAAAAGGAAATAATTAACCACAGTACATCTGTTTGGTTTATTCATACATGTATGATAAACCATAAATTGACAAGTTATGTAAATTTTACACTTTTACTTTTACTTTTACTTTTACTTATTGGTTGTATTGTTTTATAGACCATTATGTTCTCCATTGCATAGTACAAAACCTGCCTTTACTTCAACTGAAAAGAAAAATCCACCTTCACACACTTTTAACACTCACACTCACAAAAAATAAATAAATAAATAATAATAATAATACACAAAACTAATAACAATAATTAGTCCATGTCTTTGTTTAGTCATGTGTCTCAAACATTGCTTGCAAGAGATCACATCTGGACATTTCCACCAGTTGCATAACAGAAAATCTTTCAGTTCTCTAAAACTAAAACATTTAAAGTCAGGTTTTAGTGTCAGAGTGAAGGAACAAGGTCTTTCAAAAGAAGCGCAGCAATCACAAAGGGACAGACAGAAATTACACCTACAGTTGATTAAGTTGTTAAACATTGTGGGAAATGTAAAAAAATCTACCTTTTTTTGCAAAGGGTGGATTTTTCTTTTAAGGAACATTTTGGCAAAGTGACCAAAGTTCAGTCAATTTGATATCTTTTTTATATGTTCTCCCTTGTACTTGTGCTCTAAAGAAAAGCATTGAGTAAGTTTCTCACGAAGCTCTGCTTATGTTGTATCTTTGTGACACATCGATGGTTCATACATGTTTCTATGCAGTGTCACAAACACTCACTGAATGATGAAATGTTTGTATTTCTACTGCTATAAGAACAGAAACAGTATAATAAAGTTAGCATAATTTCGACTCTGTTCAGACTGTAGAGTTTATCAGAAATAACAGCAGTTTATTTACATTTATGGACACTGTAAACATTCATAATCACAGGCAGTTGACCTTCTGTTAGCATTTTTAAAAAGGTCATTGTGGTTTATCTGAGGATGTTTGTTCAGTCACATTATCAGTGTCTTTTTTTAACAGTGAGCAGTTTATTCGAGTGAAACAGTTAAACCAACATGTCGTCTGTTCACACGTCTGAAGACGATGTTTACAAGAACAGAGCTGCTGCTGCAGGTTATAAATACACTTACTGTGGTCAACTATGAAAATGATGCTGTAACATCAGTTTGAGCTGAAGCAGATACACTAAGTTAACACCACGTATAGTGCAACACAGTAAACCACTGACATACTATACAAGCTCTCTTTGGGGCCCAGTCACATGAGAGACTTCACACCACATGAAGATCATTTGTAAATCTGTTTAGGCTACATGAATTCAACGTAAGTAAATTTTGACATATAATTTACATTAGAATGGATGATGTTATTTCTAATTGTTTTTAGCCTTTATTATAGTGACAGTAGAGCAAGTAGATGGGAAACGGAGGGTAGAGGGAGAAATGGGGGTAGACATGCAACAAAGGTCTGCTGCTGGAATCAAAATGCAGACAGTGTAGTTATGTGGCATCTTAACCAACAGGCTACCAGGACGCCCAGGATAAAGTTTTATACATTAAGATAATATTCAAGGCTGCACATTAAAGAAACACTGACTGTACAGTATCAAACTTTGGCTGGTAAGTTTGTGATGTTGGGGGGACTCTTACATTCAAACACTGTACTTGGATTATTACAGTGTCTTGCCTGTTAGACTAGAAGATAATACCAATTAAGTGGAATCAGTGTAAACTGAACTGTTTCAGTATTCAGACTGGTTGAAGGATTGTTTGTCTTCAATGAAATAACGTAATAAGACTGACCCTGGAACTTCATAAGATCCTATTTAGAAAATGTTCAATCTAAACCACTGTGTCAGTCAAATTTGTATTAATTGTGTTAAATTGATGTATTTCTGTTAACTAGATGAATTCTCCTTCTAATATTCTGTTGGTGTTGTATGTTTGTAGTCATATACTATATGTTTGATTTAGTGTAACAGTGTTTGGTTGTGATGTGATTGATATTCATCTTTTTGGCTACTTGAAGGAGAATTTTTCTCACACACTGGTAAAAATCAAGCAGGGCAGAAAATACAGCATCCTTCCTTATGTTATTTCACCATCAAATATATAAAAAATTCCTGAACGAGAGGTGAATCCCACCTCCTCTCTTAAATTGGCTGAACATTAGAGTTTAGACTGAATGCAAGACAAGTGGATGAGTTTTTTTCAAGCATTTTTTCCCTTCTTTTAATGGTTATCTTTATATATGGCACTTGCATTATTATTCATTATATAATATCTATTGACTCTGATGATACCTTTCTTTGCTTTTGAAGCTTAAGTGGTACTTTTAATTTTATAAGCTCTGTCATTCTGAAAAGATCTTTCAAATAAAAGCAAATCAACACAGTGATACCAACTGTTCAACAAGATAGTCCAGGTTACATCAAGGAACATTCATAGTGTAATGCTGACCCCTAGAGACTAATTATTGTTAATGCCACATTATAGAAATACCCTATAATATTGTAATTCTATTGTTATTATGATGCAACTATGCAGATACATTTGTCATTGAATAATATTTAATGACGAATTAATATTATTAGTAATAAGTTAAGTTAGTAAGATTAATAAGTCTCTCTCACATGATTGATGATGTAGGTGTGACCTTGATTACTACAGCTAGACTCCGACACATCAGAGCATTGCAGCATTATAAGAATGATGAAAAGCAGTGTAAGAGCAGCACTGAGCAACATTAACAGCATCGGACATTAAAAATGAATATTCTCAATTAATTGAAAGAACAAACAGAACAGTCAAGCCCCATTAAAGATACCCTGTGGAGTTCTGATCACTAGTAGTTCTATGGAGCAGAGTTTTTAGGAGAGGATTGGGATTGGAGGTGGTATCACACAAAGAAGTGTGGGAAACATAACAAAAGCGAGGAAGAAGAGGCTTGCTAGCTACTTTGATGTAAATAATACACAATTTGAAATATTCACTCTGTTTTATGGAGAAGGAAATTCATAAATGCTTTTTTAGACCTAAAGGATACACACAATAAGTTTTGGTGAGAAACACTGAATGTAAACAGAACTGTTGTATGTTTACAAGAAACCTCCACAGAACATTAAGTTGCATTTTACTGGTAAAAAGCAAAGGATTTATTTTATTTTATTTCTTCTTGATCAACTTTTAAGTTTTTCACACAACAGCCAAAAACAACAAGCGCAACAATATATAAGGAGACTAAAAACAGTGATGGGAGTATGCTACATTTCCAATGAGACAATACAACCATCAGTGAAGGAATATGAAAAAAAAATATTATTATAATAATATATAATAACAGTATCTTCAAAACAAGCAGCACCACTGTATTCAACACTTGTATGCAATACAAAAAACAAGTACCTGTTTTATACCACAGAGTTAAATGTTATGATTGTATCTCTTGTTCTTGGTGATTATACCCTTAAACTAGAGAGTTCAGTTCACATCTTTCTTTACATTCAGCTTCAGATTATTTTTCTCCACATGGTTCTCTGCTTCCTTCTACTTCTGTTGTTCAAATAATCTGCTCTGTCTTCTCTAATAGCTTCTCTGTGTTCAGGGCAAGTTTCTCAAGTACTGTCAGTCTGTCATTCAGGCTCCATTGGTACTCCAATATTAATTCTTTTAGCTTAATATATTCTGGTGCACTGGTGAAACTTTTATCCCCCTTCTCTGTTATTTCTTTCTCCAATAACTTAAACTTTTTTTCTTTCTCTTCCAACAGTTCCTCTATCTCTTCCTTTTGAAGTTTGAGTTCATCCTTCTGTTCCTTCAGTGTATCAACCATTCCACTCTCTGCCAGGAGCCGCAGTTTTTCTCTTTGTGTCTTGCTTTCTGTTAACAAATAGAGAAAGGAAACTGTTAAATTATATGTGTTTGTTTTATGCAGTGTTGCTTTTGAAAACAGAGGTGTTGATATTGAACAGGACAGATACACACAGCTGAAACATGACAGTGAAATTAAAACACTAAATTACTAACGTTATGGCACACACATACAAAATACAAAAGCATTCTATTACAAACCATTTTAAAAATGGATTTACATTTTTATTGGTTCATATATATATATATATATATATATATAAGTGCATCCACTGAATATGTATGATATTATCTTGAATTTTAGAAAACTAGACAGAGGATAGAATTAATTCATAAACTTGTTACTTACTGGTTTTGTTTTGCCTCCATTTCCACACAGCAAAGACAACTGCAAGAACACACATGAAGCAAGCAAACAAGCTAACGGTGATACAAGCAGCAGAACTACATGGAGCAATGAAGAAATCATCTGAAAAACAGAAAACATTACAAAATTTATATAAGATTTGACCTCACCTCTAAAACGATGACCATGTCATAATTTTAGAAATGATTCCTACCTGGAACAATAATGTGTGTCTCTCTGGTCTGGTTGATGTTGTTCTGTTGGACTCTACAGGTGAAGTTGTTGTTGTGTCTCTTCTCTACAGTCACTCTGCTGCTGACAGTATAGAGGACATCAGGACCTCTGACTGTCTCTGTAGGTCCAGCAGAGAGGAGGTTTCCCTCACCATCCAACCAAAACACCTCAGGCTCTGGATACCAGCCTTTAGACTCACACTGTAACACCACTCTGCTGCTAGATGTGTCAATCCCTGCTAAGCTGATGACAGGAGAGGAGGCAGTCCCTGATGGGCAATGAGAGACATTTAAAGTGTATTTTAAAATTATCTTTCTTGTTATTAAAGCTTTTCATGATCTTGCACCATCTTCCATGTTTCACATGCTCACAGTGTATGAACCAGTACGGCTCCAAAAAAAAAAAACATGTCAGATACCATTGCATAGGTCTGTTACATCACTATCTCAGTCTCTCTCCTCTGCTTTACTGTTAAATCTATCAGCAGGTCTCAGCGAGAGGAGTCACATCCACCTGCTACATGATACACATTTCCTAATTTGGACATCACTCCTGGAGTTGGGGGTGTTCCCCAGATATAAAGCTGAACTACTGACACAAGCAAAGTGCTCCCAAGGGACTCTCCATAACCTGTTGTTCCTCTTCTCCTTTCCACAAAGTTAGATTGTAAAAAATAGACAATAAATGAAAAGTGCAAAGCAAGAATCACCTTTGCAGTTCTTCTCTACATGTTACACACTGTGCTGTCCTTGTGTTATAGGTGAATAAATAGGTAGAGGTCTGTCTGCAATGAGGCAATGAGTAAAGTTTTAGCTCAATAGTCAGCGCAGTCGTCTATGATTCGGGGACCTCCTTCATAAGGTAGTTTACTCATGAACACTTATTGTAACATTTTAATTTTCTAAAATTTAAAATGTAATGAAAATAAAACCAGGATTGTTAAGCATCTTTCTAGTTTTATTCAAATACAAATAATTTTGCTGCCACAACAAATATAGATACAAATACAAATACTGGGCTCTCTGCATCCCTAATATATGTATGTATATTTTCACTCCATTTTATCATTATTGTTATTATAGCTTTTAAAACTATTTAATTTAATTACATTTTCATAATTTTTATTTCTTGTGTGCATTAGTCTCAAATTGCGTTCGGTCTTATCGGCTTGTCAGTCATCTGTGAAGCACTTTGAATTGCACTAACCTGAATGAAAGGTGCTGTACATTTAAAGTTTGATTGATTGATTGAGTAGATTGAGGGCCTAATTCAATGTAACATACATTATGCACTATGTTACATCATTATATGTTACACTATGTGATATCGAGTGTCCATATACTCCTTAAAGGAGTATGGAGGAGTTAAAGTTTTCAAACAAAAGTTATGTTTACATTCGGTGTTATCAACCAGAACACATTGTGTGTATCCTTTGGCTCTATCAAATGTGTTGAACACATTTCCTTTCTCATAAAGCACTTGCAAAACCAATTTTTTTAAAGTATTATAAATCTTGCATTGTTTATTTCCATTACATCCTTGTCATCTAACTCTTCTAACTAAACTCTTCTTCTTCTCTGTCTTTAATGGCACATTGCTGCATTTCTAGGTGCATTACAGTCACCTGTAGATTAACAGTGAACACTGGCAGGGCTCTGTATCATGTCATCTGCATGCACATTTGTATCTTTATGTGTATGCATGAGACAAACGAAACAGGGACCCACTCATAAAAAAACTGCTCCCTAGTACCACTAGAGGTGAGAAACTCCACAGGGAACCTTCAAGTTGCGAGTATATTTTGGAAAACCTTGTGAAATGCATGATTTAGTTTTTGATACTAAAGGTTACATTTTCCTTTGATTCTTTTTCAGCACCCTTGGCTGAAGTCAAAGAATGCATTCAGAAAACCCAGCACCAGTAGAGTTGCTGCTGTAGTAGAGGACTGTGCACTGATTCATGTAAAAAACAATAACTGTGAATATATAAAGCATGCAGTAGTTTTGGACAGTTGCACACTTACCAACAACAAGCTGAACAGTAGAGTCTTTATTCAAATCTGGAAAATAGCATCTGTATTTTCCATTATCAGAGAGTTTCACTCTGGAGAGTTTTAGTGAAATGTCTCCGTGTTTCAGTTTCTCAACGGACAGTGATGTTCTACCCTTGTAGGATGGATGCTGATTAATCTGGAGGTCTTGACCTTCATGCCACACATGGACAAACCTGGGGTTCAGGTCGGGTCTCGCCCACTCCAGAGTCATACCAACAGCATCCGTAGCCGGCTTCAGATGGCATGGCAAAATGATGTCATCACCAACTGTTACTATTACTGGCTGAGATGGACCAATCACCTGAGACAGACCTGGAGAGAAACATCCTGCAGTCAGATTCCAACCAATCTAAACTGTTTCACATCTGTAAGGTTGAATATTCACCACGACAAATATGAAGTGTCTCTCATATCATCTGTATGTCTACATTCACTTGATTGCATCAGTTGACATTATTGTCATTGCCAACCAGCACAGGTGAGAACCAACAACCTGATATTAATCAACATTCTCAATAGGTAGTATAAGTATAGAAAGTATCTTCAACCACAACCACATGCACCAGTTTTGTTGTCTTGCCACACTATACAAATAGACCGTACAGTATGAGGTGATTCATTGAAATCTTTTACCTTTTAAATACACACTAGGTTATTTCTGTTGTGTTTGTGTGTAAGTTACCTCCACAGCAGTCTGTTAGGAGAATCAGGACAACAGCATGATGGAAAACTGAAACACTGAAGGCAGTGAGTCCAGATTTAGACAGCCTGTCCTTCAGGTGAAGCATCATGGATTTCTGTAAAATAATTTAAAGAAACCAGCTATAAAATCTTAAATCCTGAAGACAATACTAACTAGACTGACTGTTAAAGTGGAGACATCCGGTCCAGTCTGGTGCAGAACCTACATGGATGGAACTAACTTCCTGATGGTCTTAAATGTGCAACAACTTTCAAATCTAAATTTAAACCCCTCCTGTTCTCCTTTGCTTATTTGTTTCCTTCCTCAGTCTGGGACATTGAATCACTGCACTGAAACTGTATTCTGTACTCTTTCTGTCTGTTTTTCTTTTATTCTGCTTTACTGGAATTAGTTTGACTTTCTTTGTTGTGTTTTTAAATATTGTTTGAATTGAAATGCCACCGTGTTTGAAATGTAATACAAAAAGAAGAAAATAAATTTTAAAAATGTAAACAAATTACACCAAATCACAAGCGTATAGCCAAACAGTTGACTATACCATTCCTCAGGAGTCCATCTTGTGTAGTCTAGTGCAAATATTTGTGTAGTTGTCTCTCCCATTGAAGGAGAGTAATTATACACACATCGTGTAGCCTACGTGTGAAGCTATCGGGAAAACAGCATTGATGAAAAAAGGTAACGCCTGCTCACTTGCTCAAAGCCACAAAAGTTTCATGACAACATTTTGATCCTACTTGGATCTTCATCAGGTCAAAATGTTTTTGAAAAATTGAGAACACACCCATTTTTATACATCATGCACACTAATAGGCTGATAAGCTCTATGACGGCAGGTATACCTAACCTATTCAAACATTTTCAGACAATGCCTGTAACCGTTGGTAATTTCTTTCTAAAGACAAGTCCACACTCTGTGCTGCAGCAAAGTAGGTAAAACATTAACAAGCTGACAATTGTTCCACTGTGACCTGTTTACAATATCCAGCAATAAAATGCCAATTTATTACTATTGCTTGAATAACTTTCATACTCTACATGAACATGAAGCAACCAATGTTTTAGAAATAGACACTGCTGTTTTTTTCAGAATGGAGGAAATATTTGAAGTCCAGTTGGAAATAGAAAGTCTCCATAATATAAGAATTTGTTTCAATTACATTTTCTCCAAAGAGTAAAATGTTATATTGGTAACATGGGTACTAAGTTATATTGCAGTCCAGAAGATTACAAACATGTCAACTGATTGTTAAATACAGTTTGTTATATATTAAAATACATCTTTTACATTACTACAATTTTGACTCTTAGCTTATCAAACACATCAAGAAACACAGACAATCATTGATTGTGACGGCAGACCTGCTTTTGCCACAGACCATTATGAAATTATTATTAAAATCCTTAAAATAAAAAGTCATTGAGAGCATCACAATGTACAAGAATTATGAGATAAGAATTGAATTTTCAGAATCTCATACCTTTTGTGTTCCTAAACGACTGCCTCACCACACGGAAGTAGCTGCACGATCAAAGTCCGTATTTAAAATACTTTGACCCCGGCCATGTGTAGAGACATAAGGTGTGTCAACCTTGTGATTTCCCGTCAGTCTTCTGCAGCCATGAAAGCCATGTTTAGCCAGATGAAAAGTATTAGCAGGGCCCTTAACTCCTAACTGCCCCAGTGGAGCTGCTTATTGGCTAATAGATCAGCAGTTTCCAGGTGTGCATGTAGGTAACTGTGAGTGTTGCTTGCTTTCAGTGAAGTTTCCTTAAATAACTAAGAGATAACTTTTACTTATTCCTAATGCTATAGGCTTGTAAATATGCCCTGGTTTTCAGATATCTGTCTCTGCCTTCTCACTGAACAGAGATTGAATGTTATTTGCAGTGCTTGGAGCATTAGAAATTTTAAAATATCAGTGTCAATGTGCCTTAGAACAATGATTCACTCTGAACTATCCACAGACCTCACTGTCAACAAAATTTTAGCCAGTTAACACTGATTTTACTCTGTAAGTTAACATAAATCCCTGTAAGATGTGTGTTAGTACAATATAATTATATCCCGCTTCTAGTCCTCTAGTTACAGAGGAAACAATTCTACTGGATTGTGTTTTTTGTTTTGTTTTGTTTTGTTTTGTTTTGTTTTGTTTTGTTTTGTTTTGTTTTGTTTTGTTTTGTTTTGTTTTGTTTTGTTTTGTTTTGTTTTGTTTTGTTTTGGGTTTTTTTTGGTCCCTGAATTTCCAAAGTTGAGCAGTAGTGAATTGTTATCTGAAAATACTTCAAATACAATACTGAATGCATTTTTCTATCTATTTTCTTTTCTAACCCTGTATCTACAGATATGTACCTATAACTTATAACTAAATGGTATATTTATTCAAACACCTAAAACCAAAATCATCACAGATAACAAAACATTACACTGATGGGATAAAACTAAGAATACTTTTTTTTTTATTAAACATGAAATTATTAACAATGAAAGTAAAATGTAGTTATACTGTCAATAGAAATGTGGTATTTTATTTAGTTGGACATTTAAAGCACATTAATGTGACGCCAGAGACTATCATTGCATCTCAGGTTAAGGTTAGCAGTTTTGTTTAAAGGAGCACTCCACAGATTTAGCATTGCACTCCTATAACACTGTCAGACTCACAATTGACAGTTTTATTTAAAATAAGAATCATCTTTTTTATTCCACACATTCTTCTTCCTTGTTAAGACCTGGAGCCTACATTACCCACAATGCAACTCAACAATCACTGGACTGTACAGAAACAGGTGTGTTATTTTAGTAGCGGCTTAAGTTGCCTGGAGCTGTTAGACTCCAGCAGAGATGAGGAGCAGGCTGAAGAGGTCTGGTAACATCACTTCTTTCTAACTCCACACCTCCAGATTTTTTTGTCAAACTTGTAGTCTTCAGCCCCAATTTATCAGATTTCACACAGCTCCCTCTGGAGACACAAAAGGCTTTATACTACTTTTTTTTTTTACACACATGCCGTACTACTCTCCAGCACCTGGAAAAACATGGTGAAGTGTAAAAGTGCTGGAGTTCCCCTCTAAATATTTTATCAGTCACTCCTGTCTTTTTGATTTTTTCAGTACTTAAACATAACAGAGTTCATCTTGAAATGCTTGAAATGCCAGGAGCAGTTGCTGGTGGGTAACAGAAGAAATTCATTGACAGTGAATATTTTACATAAAGGTTCAGTATGAACATTTAATTAGTAGTAGACAGTTTGCAGATACATTTATTACATTTTGTTGATATACAGTATTGACAACATAAAAAAATAATCGAATGAGCATTAATGTACATTTCCTATTCAACACATTTGCTATTGCAAGAGCACAAGAAGACGTCCATTTAGGTTACTGCCAATGGCAATTGGAGAAAAAACTGAACCAAACTGAATCTGATAATAAAGTTTTTTTTTAGTGATTAATGTGTTCTTATTGTCTGCAAATTTTGTGACTATTTTCTGTACAAAATAAGATCAGACATTTTGCCTTTTGATTTAAGTTAAAAACTCACTCTTCTGTTAGTCACTCCTCCAGCTGCACAATGATTTGATCCTTGTGTCCTGTTCTTAGACCCTGTTTACACTTGGTTTTAAATATGTCTTTGGATCACAAGTAGACAGACTAAATAAAAGTGTAAACAACCACCAAGACACATTATGATCACTGTGATCATTATGATCTGATCACTCAAACCTCTTGCCGAGGTGGTCTGGGACACATTTGACCACATATCTTTTGTAGTGTAAACGCTAACGTGTCCTGATGCCCCGACAAGGACATCACCGGAAAATACCTTATTAATGCAGGATGTGGTGGTTGTTTTGCAGCACACCAACACCAAATGACTTTGTCCTGCCAATCTCAACAGTTGGAATAGCCCTTACATGTATATTAGTTCTTGAAACATGTTTGTTTTCTCAGCTAGCCTGTGTGAAACAAATCTGGTGCTTGTCTGGCGACAGAATGATGTAATGACCGTGTCGTGTGCAGGGCTCTTTGACCTTCTAGCAGAAGTGATGTAGGCAGTTATGAAGTCTGACCACAAGTGGTCAGCTGGAGACACATGATAGACACAGGTGTTAACGTGTCTCGGCTGTCTACTTGTGTTCAGATCACCAAAACACAGTTTAAAACCAAGTGTAAACAGCCTCTTATTGTACTCGGTCACCATCAGCTAAAGTATCTATTTTCTGCTGTAGCTGCTCCACATTCAGCTTCAGTTTCTCCAAGGCTTTCTTTTGCTCATCTAGTTTCCATTTGATATCTGTTAGATTTTCTTTTTCTTTTAATAATCCCCCTTTATCTTTATTTTCTCTCTCAGCCTCGGTTATTTTGTTCTCCACTGACAGAAGCTTCTCCTTGTTCTCCATCTTCTTTCTCTTCACCTCCTCCAGTTGTGACTTCAGTTGATCTTTCTGGTTCTCAAATAGCTTCTTCTGTTCCTTTAGTGCATCAATCACGCTGGCTCTCTTCTCTAAATCTGTCACAGATGCACAACAGCAGCATTTTTAAAACATTTTACTGCTACTGCACAAACTATTCACAACATTTTGAGCAAATTTATGGCATAAGAGCAGAATTCAATGCAATACAGCAAATCTTTTTCCTTTGCACAATAAATACCAACCATAAAAAAATATTACTTGTTTTTATGTATTAGGTATTCACCTAAATTCTAAAAAATGAACACTGTCTAAATTGTTTACCTCCACTAGACGGATTTCTGTTGGTCTATAAATAAGACTTGAATGGTGCAGTGGCAACACAGCTGAGTTATGATTCCACACACACACGTCCATATGAACTCTGAACATTTTTATGACATTTCACACACACACACACACACACACACACACACACATACTACAGTAACATGATCAGTTTAGTCTGATCTGTTTCGTTGGACTCACCCAAAATTGTGTCATCCTTTTCTTTCATCTGTTTCATCATCACATCTCTTCTTTCGTCTTCTTCCCTCTGTAACTGTGCCTTTCTTTCGTCCTCATTTATCACATCCGTTACTTGTTGTGCAACACCTTTTGTCAAGAAATAGTAAATAATTGAAGAAAACATTGGAGCATAAAATAACTTAAAACCAGCATTTTAGAGTGAGGAGAGAGCCTCAGAGCAAGAATGAGCTGTGGCCCCTACCTACCCCTTTACCTTGACTCCTTGTGTATTGACTTTGTGGTAATTTGATTTAATATAATTATAATATTATAGTATATAGTAGGGGTGTGTTCCCGAATACAAAGACGTTATTCGGCGAAGCACAAATAGGGGATTTTTTAAGAACATTTATTTTGTAAAAATATTTTAAAATTTATTTGTTTTCTAGAATAAAAAAGAACCATGTCAAATACCAGTGTGCAGGTCGGTTACATCTCTATCTCAGTGTCTCTCCTCTGCTCTGCTGTTGCGTCTAACAGCAGGTCTCAACGAGGGGAGTCACATCCACCTGCTACATGACGCACATTTCCTTATTTGGACATCACTCCTGGAGTTGAGGTTGTTCCCCAGAGATAAAGTTGAGCTACTGACACATACAAAGTGCTCCCAAGGGACTCTCCATAACCTGTTGTTCCTCTTCTCCTTTCCACAAAGTTAGATTGTAAAAAATAAGCAATAAATGAAAAGTGCAAAGCAAGAATCACCTTTGAAGTTCTTCTTCTACATGTTACACACTGTGCTGTCTGTGTTATGGGTGAATAAATAGGTAGAGGCCTGTCTGCAAAGAGGCAATGAGTAAAGTTTTAGCTTCGTAAGGTAGTTTACTCATGAATTCTTATTATAACACTTTAATTTTCTAAAATTAAAAGTGTAATAAAGACAAAAACAGGATTTTTAAACCTCTTTCCACTTTTATTCAAATACAAATACAGATACAAATAGTTTTGCTGCCTCAACAAATACAGATACAAATACTGGGCTCTCTGCGCATCCCTAGTAGATAACATCTTTTTTAGTGAATCTATCAAACACTGAACTTCCAACTTCTTGTCCATGTGTAACCATACACATGTTATGGGGCGTCCTGTCATCTCTCTAATGTGTATCTATCTATCTAATAAAGCCAAAAACAAACAGAAAGTTGTAACATGTGTGTTTGCGTGTGATTTACCTCCACAAGTGTGTATAAGGAGAAAGATGACGAGGAAGGTGAGAGTGTGACAGGAGAGTGATACACTGAGGGTGCTGAGCACAGTGTTTGGTGCTAATCCAACGTTTAGGTGAAACATCCTGGAGTTCTGAAAAATAAAACCAACTGTCAACCCTATACCAACAAACAAACAAAAACAGCTTAAACTCTTTATTCACCTGCTGGACTGATCCTAAAGTAATATATATAACATATAACACAACATTACTGTTTCTCAAATATCTTGACAACTTTATGTACAAATACAGCATATTATGAAAGAATATTTTTATTTACAGCAACATACCAGATAATGTGGTAGTGGGTTATTTGCCGTATATCTACAGACCTCTCTATATATCTGCTGGGCCTGTGATGGTTTTCTGTTCTTCTTCTTCTCCTTTTCTTACCTTCTCCGTCTGCAGTTTAAGTTGATCCGTCTCTTCGTCATCCATCTCAACTTCCTCTTCTATTTTGAAAAACAGAATGTGAAAAACACAGAAGCACAACAGTATTTTAGTAGAAACTAAAACAAAATTTCATTGCAGTTACAGTAATAAGACACTTAAGTCAGTTATACAGTAGCAACATATTAAACCATTGTTTCTTTTAAACAAACACCATTTTAAAAAATGACATAGATGTAAATATGATGTATTCCTATTAAAATATCAACATATTTTAAATATGTAATCTGATGTATTTAAAATGTATATATAACCATAATCAAAATACTGTAACTTACGTTTCCATAGTAAACAAAAAAAAAAAAAAAAAAAATCGAAAAATGACTGAAACCATAACAATGATTCAATAAGTAGGAGTGTGTGAGTCCAACCTGGAAAGATTAAACACAGAAAAACATAACTTACTGAACACTAACAGCACATGATAACTGAAGGTCACAACTACAGTTAAATTATTATGCACTGAATATAATTTGGAGCTTCAAATAAAAAAATAAAAATAAAAGTTGAGCAAAGACACCATGCAGGAGCACAAATGATAGATAATTCAGTCTAAGAAGCTCAAGCTAATCAACTGACATATCAGGTGTTAGCAGGGATAATGATTAAATTATGGATGTTTTCAGTTAGCGTTTCATTTTCTTCTATGATATTTACATTTTATGCTGTTTAAATAATTTACAATAAATCCTACATCATACAAAAATATCACTGAAAGAAATCATCCCAAGAAAAATACAAACATTATTTGTTTTCTATGATGTCCGTGACTGTCTGACAAGCGTCTCTCACAGATGTTTAAATTAAGACTTTAGTCAGAAACAAACGAGAAGTGATGTAATGTTAAGATAAAATGGAAGGAAGGGAGAAAGCAATGTCCAGATGGCTTTACAATCCAATATTAGAGGGAATATTTTAAATGATCTTAAATTATGTTTCTATGTAAAGTCCTTCATGTTGACTCTATATCAGACAATATGTGCCACTCCATGATTCCAATTCAGTGTTGCATGATGCACATCTGGTAGAAAAGTGCACTGTAAAATAAAATCTTGCAAAAGAAGGTATTGAATTCTCTCCATTTATTGTAAGTGAAATGTTAGTCATAGACTTTCATCACACATCAAGCTCACAATGTGAAATAACAAAAAACACTAGAACCACCAATCAATGGAAAAAAGGAGTCAAATCACAAACACCTGAGATAATTAGACCATCAATGAGTTAAAAATGAGACAAACCATATATCTCAAGATCTACAGAAATAGAAAAATGTAAAATCATGAAACCATTTTCTTCATTTTTGTCATTCCACGTGTGTAATCTCTGCAAATACACATATATACACATATCTTGCAATGAAAATCTTTTCTTTCTACCAAGAAAGTTCTGTTAAAGCCGACATACCTCTTATGTGCTTCAAAGCTTCAGCTCATAATGCAGTAAACTGCAAAGTCCTCAGATTAAATAAATTGTACTTTAACCTTTGTCAGCGGTAAGTAAATAGGGTGTGTTCCTTGTTTTACTGTCTACTGTAGCCTCTATTCATGTTCACATTTACTACATTTTAGGCTACATTACCAACATTGTGTGGATGTTTAATTATTTATTTTTATTTTAGCCCAAACCACATGGATGGTTTTTATATTGTCAATAATCAGGATGTGTATTAGTGTTAGTGTTGTGTCCTGTCTAAACAGTTCTTTCACCAGTAGCAGCCCACAGTTAGAAAAGTTACAATAATTAAAAATATGTTTACAAATAACAATTAAACTAATCAAGTGGTCAGAAGTTGATGTTGCATCAAAGTGAAATGATGCTCAATAAGTCTAGTTTGAGCTCAATAACACACTGTCCTACATCACTTACAATTATGAATAAAGCGCAATGAACTTGAACTTTGTACTTGTCAGAAACAATAACAAGTTATGACTAGTCATAAAAAGCAGTAACTGCAACATCAGAGGTAAATATTAAATATTTTACATCAGGTAGTTTTGTTGCCACCTCGGCTACCTGGAAATAAAAGTCTTGGCTGATGTTCACTGACGTGTCACTGAGCAAGACTTTCAATCTACAGCGTAACAGAAAGGATTAAAGCAGAATTGTTCTTTGTTTTTCATTTTAAGATTATTAAATGATGTGATAAAAACAAGTTTGTTTTAATATAATGTTAAATACATAATCTCACAAGATTACATGTTTCCATCCAAGTTAATCATTTCGTACCCAACAGATTTTGATGAGATTGAGACCATAGTAATAAGACTTAAAAGACGGGTTCACAATTGTTCAAGTATGTTTTAAAACAATAGTCAGGAGCCCAAATAAACAGTGAAACCTGTTTTTCTTGCTGTAATCATTCCTCCTGTTCATACTGACCATTAGAGGATCCCTTAATAATGAACTCACAATGGAAGTGATGGGGGACAAAATCCACAGTCCTCCTTCTGCGCAAAAATGTATTTAAAAGTTTATCTGAAGCTAATATGAAGCTTCAGCATCCAAATGAGTCAAATCAAGTAGATATCTTTCAACGTTGCAGACTTTTTAGTGCCAAAGTTCCTCTTTTTGTTACTATACTTCCACCACAGCTCAACAGGGAAACACTGTCCGAGGAAACACAAAGAGGGATTCGAAAGACTCTAATGTTGAAAGATATCTACTTGATTATCAGTATTACATCTCCTATTCAACACATTTGCTATTGCAAAATCAGTTGTATATGAAGACAGGGTTGTAAAACATCTCAACATGCACTGATCACAAGGAAACCATTCAGGTTACTGCCACCAGCAGTCAGAAAAAAAAATGAAACTGAATTAAACTGCATAGGATAATACATTTGAGAAGTATTTTTCTAATGATAAAATCGTTCTTATTATCTGCAAATTTTGTGATTATTTGCTGTACAAAAACAGATCAGTTTGCCTTTTAACTGAGGCTAAAAGCTCAAATCTCTGTTTCATGCTCCACCTCAATGATTTGCTGCTCCACATTCAGCTTCAGTTTCTCCAAGGCTTTCTTTTGCTTATCTAGTTTACATTTGACATTGATCAGATTTTCTTTTTCATTTAATAATCCCTCTTTATTTGTCTTTCCTTTCTCAGCCTCAGTTATTTTGTTCTCCACAGACAGAAGCTTCTTCTTGATCTCCGTCTTCTCTCTCTCCACCTCCTCCAGTCGTGACTTCACTTGATCTTTCTGGTTCTCAAGTAGCTTCTTCGGTTCCTTTAGTGTATCAACGCTGGCTTTCTTCTTCAAATCTGTCACAGATGCACAACAGAAGCATTTTTAAAGCGTTTTACTGCTGAACAAACTATTCAGGATATTTTGAGCAAATTTATGGCATGAGAGCAGAATTCAACATGTAATACAACATTTTCTTTTCACAATAATTACCAACCATAAAAAATGTTACCTGTTTTTATGTATTAGATGTTCACCTAAATTTTAAAAATGAACACTGTCTAAATCATTTACCTCCACTAGACAGATTTTTGTTGGTCTATAATCAACACTTGAACTCATGGTTGGTTGAGTTACAATTCTACACACATGTCCTTATGAATTCTGAACATTTTTATGACATTTCACACACAGGCACGCACATACTGCAGAAACATGATCAGTTTAGTCTGATCTGTTGAGTCAGACTGATCCAACATTTTGTCCTCCTTTTCTTTCATCTGTTTCATCACATCTCTCCTTTTCTTCCCTCTGTAACTGTTCTTTTATTGCATCGATCTTTTGTTGTGCTAGACTTTCTGTCAAGAAATATCATATAATTGAAGAATACATTGAAGCATAAAATAACTAAAAAACATTTAAGAGCAAGGAAAGAGACTCAGAGCAAGACAGAATGGTTCCCCCTACCTACCCCTTTACCTTGACTCCTTGTGTATTGACTGTGTATTGTGTCTTCCTGAGTGTCTGTTATTTTGTGGTAATTTGATTCAATATAAATGTATTTTTGTATATATAACATTGATTTCATTCCATTAAAATGACAACAAATAAAGTCCACTACACCTAAAGAAAGATATTAAATAATCTAAAGCATGTAATTAAAAACAAGACATAAAACTGAGATATGAGTAAAATCTAATATAGAACTGTTCTATTTATTCTCTTCCTGACTTTTGACTTCACACAAATCACTATAATTATCAAACAGTTGTGTCTTACCTTTACATTTCTTTTTGTAACACGCAAACAGAATACATGCGACAATAACCACAAAGGCAAAAGCCAAGATGGAATAAAAGGCAGCCGGGCTGAAACAAGATGGATCAGCTGAAATGATAAAATACAGAATAACAGATCATTTAGAACACCGGGAGCAGTCAGAGGTGTTACTGACTCTCTTTCACAAGGTCATTAAGGTTATTTCAGACAGCAAGTTGTTTGTGTTGATGTTCACAATGAAAGAAAAAAGTCATAGTTTGGAGAAAAAAGGGAGTTATTGGAGACCATAGAAACATGTATATTTTCTTAACATTGTTGAGAACATTTTGTTAAGGAAATATACTTCATTTTCTTAACAGTGTCTATGTTCCTGCGTATTTCAGATGCACACACACACACACACACACACACACACTTTGGATATATGGATTAAATATATATATTTAGAGTAAGCACTGATACTTATTAGCCTGCTTTCTGGTGAATTTATTATCACATGAAAACTTAGTGAATTGATATTAATGTGTTGGCTGAGTTGTTGATGCCATGGACGTGGATGTCGGCTCTTCAACACTTGTGTATTATACCTTTGGGGTGTGTTGTGTCTATTAGCAGAGATATAAATACAACAGCAGTGAATTGAGTTCCACAGGGTTTAATGTGTCTTATAACTTATAACAACTCAGAAACTGTACATGTCATCATCATTAACTTATAACACTTTATTACTGTGCAGGACAGGACTGAGCCATGTGGAATTGAAACATAGTTTGTAATTACACTGACGTTCAGAGAATCACTTGATTTTGTTAGCAGTTAATGATGTGCATCTAATGATTTACCTGGTAGTGTTGTGTTGGATTTCAACAGTGATGAATCAAATGAGGTCATCTCTCCTTTAAAAACAGCAGACAGAATAAATTAAACCACAGCGAGGTCCAAAACACAAATATGCAGTAACCAAATATGAATATACATTGCAATAGGTAGATAATATCTTTTTTAGTGAATTCATCAAATACTGAACTTCTACCTTCCTGTCCATGTGTAACTATACACGTTATTTGGCGTCCTGTCATCTCTCTAATGTGTATCTATCTATCTATCTATCTAATAAAGCCAAAAACAAACAGAAAGTTGTAACTGGTGTGTTTGCGTGTCATTTACCTCCACAAGTCTGTGCAAGAAGAAAGATGACGAAGAAGCTGAGAGTGTGACAGGAGAGTGATCCACTGAGGGCGCTGAGAACAGTGTTTGGTGCTAATCCAATGTTTAGGTGAAACATCCCGAAGTTCTGAAAAATAAAACCAACTGTCACCCCCTTAAAAACACACAAACCAACAAAAAATGTCTCAAACAGCAAACAGAATAAAAACTCTTTATTCACCTGCTGCCTAAAAATAACACAACATATAATATATAATATAACTGTTTCTCAAATATCTGACAACTTTGTGTGCAAATACAGCATATTATGAAAAAAATATTATTATTTACAACAACACAGAAAATGTGGTAGTGGGTTATTTGCCGTATATCTACAGACCTCTCTATATATCTGCTGGGCCTGTGATGGTTTTCTGTTCTTCTTCTTCTCTCTTTCTTACCTTCTCCATCTGCAGTTTAAGTTGATTCGTCTCTTTCTTCAGCCTTTTCATTTGAAGCTGCATCTCTTTGTCGTCCATCTCAACTTCCTCTTCTATTTTGAAAAACAGAATGTGAAAAACACAGAAGCACAACGGTATTTTGTTAGAAACCAAGATAAATTTTAAACAGACACCCTTTTTAAAAAATTACATTAATGTAAATATTATGAATTCCTTTTAAAATACCAGAATATTTTAAATATGTAATCTGAATTATTTAAAATGTATATATAACCATAATCAAAACACATAAATGATGTCACTGTTGCACCATAAATGCTTAAATTCATGACACTGATTCAGTAAGTAGGAGTGTGTGAGACCAACATGGAAAGATAAAACAAAGAAAAACGTTGCATTTACTGAACACTAACAGCACATTATAACTGAAGGTCACTAATACAGTTAAATTACTATGCACCGGATTTAATTTGAAGCTGCTTCAATCAAATTAAAATAAAATGAAAACGTTCAATAATATATAATATAATATAATAAGATGCCAATTTGGAGCACAGGTGATAGATAATCAAGTCTAAGAAGCTCATCGTTTACGGCTAATCAACTGACATCAAGTGTTAGCAGGAGTAACGATTAAACCATGGATGTTTTCAGTTAGCGTTTCATTTTCTTCTATAATCTCTACATTTTATGCTGTTTAACTAATTTACATACAATATATAATAGAAGGAAAATTTCAGAATATCCTAAATTTAGTGTCTACACAAAGTCCTTTATGTGTGCTCTATACTAGACAATATGTACCATTCTGTGATTCCCATTCAATGTTGCATGATGCACATATGGTAGAAAAATCTTGCAAAAGAAGGTATTGAATTCTCACCCTTTATTGCAAATGAAATGTTAAACTCATAGACTTTCATCACACATCAAGCTCACAATGTGAAATAAAAAAATACTAGAGCCAACAATCAATGGAAAAAGGAGTCAAATCACAAATATTGAGATAAATAGATCATCAATGAGTTAAAAATTAGACAAACCATATATCTCAAGATCTACAGAAATAGAAAAATGTAAAATCATGAAACTATTTTTTTTTTGGCATTAAATTTATAATTAAATGTGTATTAATTAACCACTCCGTAAATACAGAATAGTTTCTTGTAATGAAAATTTGTACTTTCTACCAAGAAAGTTCTGTTAAAGCCGACATACCTCTTATGTGCTTCAAAGCTTCAGCTCATAATGCAGTAAACTGCGAAGTCCTCAGATTAAATAAATTGTACTTTAACCTTTGTCAGCGGTAAGTAAATAGGGTGTGTTCCTTGTTTTACTGTCTACTGTAGCCTCTATTCATGTTCACATTTACTACATTTTAGGCTACATTACCAACATTGTGTGGATGTTTAATTATTTATTTTTATTTTAGCCCAAACCACATGGATGGTCTTTATATTGTCAATAACTAGAATGTGTATTAGTATTAGTGCTGTGTGCTGTCTAAATGGTTCTATCTCACACAGGCTCAGCCCTCTACTGGACTCTATGGGTAATACTCTCCCCCAAACACGTGCACACAATCGCCCACTGAAATTTACATGTATGTAGCAGGCAAATCAGGATGTGCCTTCCGATTACGTGTGTCTCGCACACGATACAAGCAGCATCTCTCTCACTGCTGTTCACTATCCTCTTTTCTTCAGCAACAGCAACATCAGCTCACTGATCTTACTGCTACACGGATGGAGTTGCCCCTGTTTCATCGCTACTGCTGGGCATCAATTCTCAGTGATACCTGAAGGATTTTATGGCCCGGCTCATCTCAACCTGCCTCTGTTTCGCCTTGTAGGGTAAAGTCCCTGCAGACAGGCAGACAGCACAAGCCTAAAACAACAGACCAGCTCTTTCTTCAACCAACCAGGAACCAATAAAATATATAAGTTAGAGTCTCAAACTCCTTAATTACCAGACCAATTAAACAACCTACTGCAAACAGAAAGGATCAGATTAGGAAACGCCCATCTCCTGCATGGTCACCAAACCAGACCACTGACCCAAACTATCTTTGATCCTTCAAGCTACAAGAGCCAGCAAGATGGGAAGACCACTTCACACCCCAGTGTGAACTGATAGTATCATTTGGATAAATGACCCCCACCATTGGTTATCATAACTCACCTCTAAGAGCCAGTCACACACAGAGATGAGCTGGCAATAAACTTTAATCTCACTGTGGAATTTGATTTTCAGGACTTGAATGACCAACCCAAGAACTGATCACTGGGCAAACCAGCATAAGGCACAAGACATGCTGCACAATCTGCCACGCTCCAGTGACATACAGACATTTACCTGATGACACACTCACACATATGCACACCAGTGGTGGCTGGTGACTCAAAAAATTGGGGAGGACAGGAGGAAAACCAACATTGAATCTTAAAACAAACCGCATCAAACTATATCATTGTCCCACCTGATCAAATCGGAGGGGCGGGGGGCAATTTTATATGCCAATAAAACAATTTGCTTGAGTGGTGAAAAGGCTGCTTCTTTATATTCTTTATATACATATTGTCTCGAAACAAAGAAGTGCTCATTTTAGCCGTGGAGTGGATCAAATGTGTCATTTTACCAACAAAGTGAAATTCAAATTTATAGTATTGTTCTATTGTGACAACAAATGTATGTTCTCATCAAAAACAGACAAGATATCACATGATTTACATGTGTTTCCTATATGTTTTCTTAGTATACAGAAATATATAAAGTAGCACAAAGCTTATAATGTGATACAAGTTCATATCAGTGCTGAATACTAGAAAGACTGAACACGAAAAACATTCACAGATCTAAAAGTGTAGGTTCACATTAGAAAGTATTAATGCATGTATCAAATACATGACTTACACACTCTTATCTATGTGCATGACATACAAAATATAGTCTACAAAGCTGACATGTTAACACTGGGGGTGCAACGGATCACAAAACTCATGGTTCACATCATATCACGGCTTTGAGTCACGGATCAGATCATTTTTAGGATCAGCAAAAAAAAAGGGGGAGACAAATAAAACTTTGTTTTCTATTTATTCTGTAACACACTTACAGCCAGAAACAACAAGGGACTTTTGCCCATGGTCTTAAATGAAAACAACATTTAAGATGTCCAATGTATAAATAAAAGAAAAGAAAATATTCAAAATATTTAATGCTCAGTTATCGCAATATGAGGGATATGATAACAAACATTCACCGCTAACGTCAGTTAGCAGCTAGATGCTAATTAGCTGCTCAGCTGCAGCACATTAAACAGCAGGTAAACATAACTCAAATGTCACTTCAGACCCGTTAGATGCTGGTTTGATCGTTGCTCTTCAAAATCCCTGTTAGCGACACGCTGTCTGCCCATGACTTGTACTTACAGCAGTTTGTTTACTTTGTCTTAAACGAGACATTACATTTCAAAATTAATCCGCAGTTCATATGCCTGCCGAACCGTGGGGGGCAGCGATCCCTACAGATCACGGATCAACTACAATCCGTTACACCACTAGTTAACACTTGTTATTCTAGTTACTTTAAGCTTATTACTCAATATACGGCTCAGCTTAAAACAAACTAAAGAAACTGTCAAAAGCAAGCAGCCAGACCTCCTGCACTCATTCACTAATCACACATCAACATCAACAGGTGACTGAACAAACACTCAATTAAAAACAAATGAATGAGTGAGTCCAGACAGCTCACTGTAACTTCAACAAGCAAACTACCCACAACACATTATATGACCTCTGCTGCATTCTTGTTAAAGAGATAAATTCACACAACAACCACACAGAGACATTTAACCATCAGAGATGAAATTAGCGACCAAAGAGGCAGAGAGAGAGAAGCTGTATCTGACTCACGTTATCTGATGTCTTCTTCTTTCTATCATGGAGATGAAGTATTCATGTCATAACATCCATTTGTAGCTGTTGGTCATCTTGTTTGCTAGTTAACAGAACTTTGTGGCTGCTGGTTAACCAGTCTGATATCATTAGCAACAATGACAAACAAGCTAACTCTCCTGGTTGTTTCTCCGGTTGCTTCTCTCTCCAGCCTCCCCAGGGGCGTCCTGCTGCTGCTGCGCTGCCCAGTCCAGATAATTTCTCCCGTTAGCTTAACAACAGTCCTTAACAGTCCTTCCATGGATGTATAAAGAGGCCTTCAGGCTGCTACAACAAGCCAGCTGTTGCGTTGGCTAACGGAAGGAGCAATCTACTGCTACTCTGCCTTACAGTGGAGAGAATTGAAGATGAAATCTGGAAACTATCATTGGACCAACTCAATGTCAATATTGCATTCTGGTTGTTGATTGGTAAGGGGGGACAGCCTCCCTTGGAGCATAATTTTACATGTCATGGCCAATCACAGATTAGCATGAAAAAAAAATGAAATACATTAAGTCTGATGTAAGAGATCCGGCCCTGCGGAGGACAGCGGGCACCCGTCCTCCTCTGTCCCCCACTCCACCTCCACCAATTTGATCTCCCTTTTGCCTCTCAAAAAATAGAGGAGGATCATCCCCCTCTGCCTCTATGGACCAGCCTCCACTGATGCACACACACTCAATGGCATGGATCCCTGCCATTCACAGTCAGATCAAGGAGAACAGAGGACTGTAAAAACCATGGAATTACAAATATAGTTTTAGATTTTGTCTAAGGACAATTAATTGTATGTTAGTATGCGTGTGTATATCACAATATGTGTTGTTATGTTCTTTAGTTCATCCTTCATCCTTGATAACACTGTCATGTTTAGTACCATACCATGCATATTGATTGTAGCTAAACCTACTGTCAAAAATGCAAAATTAAGAATCATTGTTAAATTGTAAATACTTTGATTGATGGAGTAACCCATATTCAGGAGCTGTACCCACCTGTCTGTGGACAGGAGGGGACTGACTTTGGTCCCCCAGAACTCTGCAACCCCTGCGATTGGCTAGGATGCACCTTCTGGATGGGCAGACTGAAACTTTAAAACAGTGTCTTTCCTGAGACTCTGTGCTGTTTTTAAACTGTTTTTAACCTGTTTTTAACCTGTTTTTAGGTGGCTCTTTTTGGCTGCTTGATGCTGGTTGGTGGTTCTTGCTTTCTGCCATGCCGGTGGAAAGCTTGCAGTTTGCTAGTCTGAAGATGTGACTCAGAGCAACAGGAGGTGAAACCTCAGAATGTAGAGTCATGAGTTGAGGATCAAGCCTAGGAGAGCATGAACCAGGAGCTCTCTTCCAATGGGAACATTTCAAGTCCGGACCAGCAGACTTACTCATCATTACAAGATCCAGACTCCAGCTTCTCACCCCAGCACATCGGACTCCTTTCATCTTCACAAGAAGCCATCCTCAGGTAAGAGTCATCTCATCTGTTTATCAGGTCTCTCATACTAACAACACAATAGATAACTCTGTATCATGCATTTCAATCATTCACTAGCCATAGCCTTGTGTACCAGTTTCCCTTTCCCTCTTGTATCTTGTTTGTAAAACGTTGTAGTGTTTAGTACTTGTAGCAGCAGTATTAGTAATAAATGTGTAATTAAAGTGAACTTGTTTGTGTTTTCTTGTGCTTGCATCTCAGTCACTTAACATTAAAAGACCTATACCCTTGCAAAATCATAATTACAATTTATAACAATCATAATTATAATTGACCTCTATTGTGTGTCCAACAAGGAGGACTATTTCCCTATTAATATACATACTCTAATATGAGTTATGTCACTGGACGAATAATTTCATGTTGGAGTTGTGTACAATAATAATTCATAATTCCCCCATGAAATCATAAAGATATTTGAGTGCACAAATTCCTACATCTCAAACTCAAGTCTCCCAGATCATAGATTACTGCACTGACTGCTGAGCTAAAAACATGTGCATCACAAATGTGCAGACAGACAGCTACTTATTTATACATCCATAACACAGGCAGCAGAGTATGTAACATGTAGGGAGGAACTTAAAATGTGATTCTTGCTTTGCACTTTTCATTACTGCCTATATTTTACAACCTAACTTTGTGGAAAGGAGAAGGGGAACTACAGGTTATGGAGAGTCCCTTGGGAACACTTTATGTGTCAGTAGCTCAGCTTTATCTCTGGGGAACACCTTCAACTCCGGGAGTGATGTCCAAATAAGGAAATGTGCACGCTGGTATTAAACATGTTCTTTTTTTCTTCCTGAAAACAATTTTTTTTTCAATATTTGTGCGAAATAAACATTCATGAAAAAACACTATTTGTGCTTTGCCGAATAACATATTTGGATTTGGGCACACCCCTAGTGGCTATATACTAACCTGACTGTAAGCAGACATCACAACAACAGAGTGCAAACGAAATCAGTACATGTACATCAACAAGGTTAACAGTCTATGGAGTGAGAGAGGTGCTGCTTCATTGAGCTGGCGATCCATGGGTGAGTCATGCCGAGATGAGCTGTGGCTCCGAGGCTGAATGGTGAAGGCTTTACTGGGCTGTCGGTGATCCAACCATGCAGGCCAGAGGGCCCAGGTCACTCCTTAGTCGAACATGTCCAACATAGGACAGACCTGAAAATCCCTCTACATCCACCCTTTTTTTGGAATTTACGTCTATTTGGCACACCCAAATGGAAAAGCTTACAACAGAACTGTGCAGCCGCAATGCATGTATTAGGCTTAATTTGACAGATGACATTTTCTATTTTCTGGAAATGGGCTTGTTTAGCATGTGGTTAAAACACAAACAAAACTACAGTTCAAATAAGGCTCAAAAAGTGTTTTCGGTCCTCATCTGTAATGAATCATATTTGAATAACAAAAACAAGGACATGCTTAATACCAGAACCACGCAAATCACCACATACCTTCTACATCTTGTCAACCTGTATAAAATTCCAGACCTTATGGGAGCTCGAGGGTTTTTAGTTTGTGGCATCACCGGTGTCCCTCAATTACTTTTACTCATTACTGCATAATGCTATGCCGCTTATAACTGGCTTAAGTGGTTCTATACATGTTTTAAGACATAACCTATGGAAATACTTTACTTTGAATAATAATTTGTGTCTGATATGTTTTTTCCCAAAAGTTCAATTACTTGTCCAGAATATATGATAATGTTTTTTTTTATTTTTTCTATTTTATTTCAGCTGCTGGACACAAGATGTCAAGTTCACTGGCAACATAATGCTTTGGGTTACATAGGTTATGTAAACTAGTTCTTTGTCAAGTTTATGGTTATCTAGTAAGCTAGTTAGTTGTGTGCTGACCTTCCAGTGATGGTTATTATCATGTATGAATGGAAAAATAAAGGTCTATATTTCCCTTCAGGTTTTCACTCTGCACTGAAAGACTGTTGCTTCAGACTTATATTTCTGTCTCGGCTTCACACGTTTATTAGTAGAACTAACTCAAACCCGCAATTGAAACAACACCAGAAATAAGCTGCACAGGAAGAGGAGGGTCTCACCTACATTTCACTTCATGTGAACTTCAGTCTGATACTCAGTCAGCAGCACGAAAACATGGACGTAACAGCTCTCTGCATCAGACTGTGTGAGTACTGAGACTGTTTCCCTGTTCCTGTATGAGATTGCAAAACAGTGAAATATATAAGTTGAATTTTGCGGCTATCAAAACAAATATGTTGCATGATCTGGCTGATGAAACACAACGTCTAAATGTGTAGTTTTCCATTAGAATCAACATGTAAATTTATCTATGTCTGATACAACTTTCTTCCTTTGTCTCTCCAGTGATTAATGTGTTGATGGTGCTGGTTGCACAAGTTCACAACAATGATTGTGCTCAAATTGATGGTAAGTTGCAGTTATTTAAATTGCTTTTAAACTATATATCCAGTGTAAAAAAACACAAAAAAAGTACAAAATTAAAAAAAAATAATTTAACTGCACTTTGTAACATATAAAAGGCAACAAAGATTTATACATTTATAACCACAGACTGGACACTCTCACCTGCAGAGCAGCAAACTGACATTTCGGTGTATATATTCAGCTTATCAGGATGTGGCTGTTAGGCTGACGCCACATAAAGCTGAAGCAGTTTTACTCTGCATCCACAAAATTTTGAACCACTTTCATTTCAGTTTGAGCGTTCAACACTTCAAACACTGCATGTTTGAAACAAAAGGTGTCGTGGGGCATAATTTTTAACGTTGTACGTGTAGGATTTTGTAATGTCAAGGGCACAATGCAAATAAATAGTTCATTTAACAAGACACTTACAAAAAATATCATCACCTATGTGGCTCTCAGTGATGTCAAATTGTATTTGTTACATGTACAGTGTACAAACTCAATTTCTTTCTTTCTTTGTTTTAGATGCAGCTTTTCCTCGTATCGTTCCAAACAGACTGCAGTTTTTTGAATATGAGTCGATCTCTGTAACCTGTGCAACTGAACAGAGAGTGATGAGGACACTCAAGGAAATAAATCAAACAAATAAGTCTAACTGGGTGACATCAGCAGGATCTGGCACCGTTAAACCTGCCTTTTCATCAGACAGTGGAGAATACTGGTGTGAGGATGGAGAGGGACTAAGATGCAGTGCTGTTAACATCAGTGTCACTGGTATGTTCAGCAACTAGTAACTGCAGATATATTCAAATTATTTTAGAGTGAGAAAATCTGCTTAGTAAATCTTCTTGCAAATCACGCAAATAGTTGAATGCTTTGGTGAAAATCAAGCAATTGGTGGTGAGATAGTATCCTACATAGCAGGTATAGTATACAACTATAATTAGTCCTACAAGGAGTGATAATGAGTGTGAATAAATGTAGTATGATGTCATTTAGAGCCTCTTGCAAACAAAGTCAGTTGAGGATGTTTAATAAATCACATGCATTAAATCTATTAAATATTATGATCCATCATAATAAATATGTTTAACATTAACTATTTCTTACACATTGATCAGCTGGTTCTGTGATCTTGGAGAGTCCTGTTCTTCCAGTGAAGGAGGGAGACAATGTGACTCTGCGCTGTACAAAGAAGAAAAGTACCTCTGACCTCATAGCTGAGTTCTATAAAGATGGACATCTCATCAGGACTGGCTATAAAGGAAACTTGATCATCCACAATGTTTCCAGATCACATGAAGGTCTTTACAAATGCAACATCTCTGGAGCTGGAGAATCACCAGAGAGCTGGCTGGCTGTCAGAGGTGAGACGTAACAAAGTGTAGGCTAGATGAATTGTTTTGTTGCATGTCAGACAATGTCCTCCAGTGTGTTAATGTCAAATGCTGCTGTTCAGTACTTGGTAGGAAGATTATGTGGCACTGAACAAGTGATGATCAAAATATCAGCTTGTTGTGTTACAGATTTTGTGCTTGCTGTTTCAAATGGATATATAGAGTAAGGATAGTTGCAAAAAATGTTCGACAATTAATTTTACTTTATATTGCTCTAAATTTCAGGTCAAAACACTGTATCATAAAGTTATAGTATGTACTCTCTGTAGTCTTTTCAGAATCTCATGAAGAGACTCATTCTCCCCACAGTCACTCAGCTAACGCCTTCACCCTGACGTGGATTGTTGTCAGTGTTTTATTGATGGCTCTGCTGCCGTTGGTGATGGGATTACTTCACTGTAGGACACATAAAGGTACATAAGACAGAACTGAGGGAAGAACTTCAGTAGATGGGAAATATAAAGTATGTTTAAAGTAGGTTCCTAAGACAACAATTTTATCCTGGATGGGTTGTCTGGAAAAAATTTACATGGCCTCTTGAACCTCATTGCTCAATTAAATTGCAACTGTGGTTTTTAATACAAGCTAATTTGTCCTGTGGTAATCACCTAAATGCTGCTAGAGGCCACCGTATCTGAGGTCTAAATTAAACCTGCTGCTCATGCTTATGAGATTTCAACTTGTAAATAGCACACCAACATCCAAGTTGTAATTACAACTGGGAATCTCAGACTTCTCTGAAAGTGGCAATGTATCTGGCTTGATACTTCACAATATGGAAGTAGTTCGAAACGTCGCACACAAGGACGCCTCACATTAGCCAAAGTCTGTCAGCATTCAATATGAGGAAAGATTTGTAAGTTAACCTCTTAACATCCACTGGGTCGCCGGTAACCTGCTAAAGCCAGTAAGCAGCTTAACATCATGCAGTAATGAGCAAAAGCAATTGGCACAATTTGGACACTTGGAGATGTTTTGGAGAGGTTCAGGGACACCAGTGACACCACAAACTAAAAATTCACTCCCCTAAGGCTAGGTCTAGAGGTCTGGAATTTTATACAGGTGTGGTTAATAAGATGTAGAAGGTTTGTGATGATTTGCATTATTCTGGCATAAAGTGTGTCTAGGTAATTTTAGGTAATATTATAAGTAAAACAGAAGAAAATGAAAGAAAAAATACAGCATTATCAGCATTATCTGTCACAGGTGGTGATAGTGTAGATGAAATAGACTATGCTGTTGTCAAAAACAGTTTGATAGAGCTTCTATGAGATGGAAAGTTTTGAGAAATACATTTAACATGAACACACATTCTTCATAATCTAAACAAAGCACTTAATATATAAAATGCTACATAAAAAGTTGCAGCTTAAAATGGGTTTCCAATAATAATATGTGAGGGAGTGACCAGAGTGGCTAGGAAGGTGGTAGGAGGCAGACTAAGACTTGTTGAATGAGTATAAAAAAAGATTTATTCTCTCTGGTGTCACAAAAAACAAGTGTCCCAAAAAAAGGGAATGAATACAAGTAAATCACATTTAACTGGTTTAACTAGCACCTAGTTACAAACACATTCTCTTATTTCTGCTTTCCCCAATACCAACATCTTTCCCCTTAAATAGATCCTCCAATCTACTAGGCATAATCATACCTATTGCAGGGGTGTCCTTTCCCTTATACCAACTAGCATATAATTATGCTACTTGTATCAGTTAACATTGTTTCCACAAAACATATCATCCAAAAAATCCTCGTTACAAGCCAAAACACAGAACACAATGTGAATCCATGCTAAACCCAGGATAATATGTGAAAGCAATGCTACTAAACAAACAAATGACAAGTATGGAAAGAAATACTTCAAAGTAATTGGGACACATGGTATGGTCTAATCCACTTTCACATAATGTAATTTACACATATATACAGTACAGTGAGGGACACTTTAATGTTTTTGTAATGTAAGTAAATTAAATACATTTTTAATATAATGATGATTAGATTTAACAAACTCTGATCTGTTTGCAGTTGAGCAGTACGAGCCTAAATAATCTATATACAAAAATGCACTGAATTAAAATTTTCTACAGACACAATGCAGTGGATGGACCCTAAAGTCATTTAAGGTATAATAACCCTCCTGTTATCCTCCCGGGTCAAAATTGACCCGAGGACAACAGGTGTCATTATGTGCTGTCATCAAAAAAATTGAAATGGTTTTAAAACAGTATCCTAGCACATAATGACACCTGTTGTCAAAATTGGTCCAAGGACAACAAAATAGAACAAAATACTGAGAGATGAATTTTACTTTTCTTCGGGTAAATTAACAGTTTCAACAACAGGCTGAAATAAGTTCATTTGTTTCCAGAAACAGAGCCAGAGGTGTCCAGAGCAGGTACCAAGCCCCGTTTACCAGGAGAGAGTGTTTTCTATTCTTCAGTCATCTACAGGTAAGACTGAGGTGGATACAGCATCTCTTCCCTCTAATATTGTAATTTATGTACTTATACTCAACCAAGTTACATTATTTGGAGGTTTAAAAAGATAAACATTAAACATCATTATTATTATCCAGAGCAGGTAGCAAGCCCCGTTTACCAGGAGAGAGTGTTTTCTATTCTTCAGTCATCTACAGGTAAGACTGAGGTGGATACAGCATCTCTTCCCTCTAATATTGTAATTTATGTACTTATAATCAACCAAGTTACATTATTTGGAGGTTTAAAAAGATAAACATTAAACATTATTATTATTATCCAGAGCAGGTACCAAGCCCCATTTACCAGGAGAGAGTGTTTTCTATTCTTCAGTCATCTACAGGTAAGACTGAGGTGGATACAGCATCTCGTCCCTCTAATATTGTAATTCATGTACTTATACTCAACCAAGTTACATTATTTGGAGGTTTAAAAAGATAAACATTAAACATTATTATTATCATTTTAAAACAAGTGTCTTTTGCATTGTGAAGTTACTTTATGGTTCAGTAGCAATAATACTGTAGGTTGAGCTGATGACATACTGTATTCCTGCTTGTTGCTGTTTCATGTACCATGAACTTGACAAGTAACCTTCCTGACGTCAATCCGTTATTCTCTTTTTGACAAACCCTAAAATAAAAATAAGGCCAAGTAAAAGTCTGAATCAATTTTAGTTTTACTTATTTTTTGCATTGTGCATTTTACAGGCCACTGACACCTGACTGAAGGACTGAAGAGAAAGTCTGTTCAGAGCTCTACTTTAAAAAAAAAAAATTAGTTAGCAAAAATGGAAATCACCTAGTCATACTCAGTGATGTTAGAGTAACTCTAACGTAATGTATATCTTCCGGTACAAAGTATGTGGATAAAGGAAAAGAAAAGAAACGCAATCAAAAGAAAAACAAAACAAAAATCCCAAATGAACTGGTCACATAAAGAACTGTTGCATATCTATGGATTGTCTGGATACAGACCTTTTTTCCTCTTCTCCCAGACTTTCTCCAGATAACTGGCTAATTCATATGTTTCGTAGGTGAGCAGCCAACTCAGTCTTTGTGCATCAACCATATTTATATAATCAATATCTATTTTTACCTTACTAAACAAAGCATCACGCAGTTCACAATAAAAAGGAGAGTAGAAAACAAAATGGAACTAATTTTTTATATAGTTTAGATGGCACATTGGACAAATTTGCTTTTCTTCCGCTAGATTAACATAACGTAACAGTCAGAGGTAATCTCAATTTGGCACATAGATATCTTTGCTATTTAGACAAATTATATACAAAATAATTCTCCATTCTAGAACCATATTCAGTTTTCATTATCGTAAAAATATGCAGTTTTGGTTCAGTCCATATATCGTCAGCCTAACCTAACTAACCCCATTGTTATTGCCACCCTGAAGATATGGGCACAAATAAGACAACACTTTAAGTGGTCAACCCTTCCTCGTTCAACTCCTATTTACAATTACCATCTTTTCTTACCAGCTAGAATGGATCCCAGGTGTATGTCCTTGGCTAGAAAAGGCCTGTGCTGCTTGAAGGACTTGTATGTGGATGGGTCATTTGCTAGTTTCGACCAATTGAGCGGCACTTTCAAACTAAACAATTCAGACTTTTTTAGATACTTCCATGTATGCGTCTTCGCCAGGACCCATTCTTCTGTATTCCCTCAAACCCCACCTGCCATTGGCACAGATCATATGTTCATGGCTGATACTTTAACTGAGGGTCATGTCTCTTAACTCTATGATCTTTTATTTTAATAAATTAATCAATTATAGATAAAATTAGAACAACCTGTGAGAGTTAACTGCAAACTACCTCATCCTCCTCTTGTGCTCAGCTTAGCCTCATCCAGTTTAATCCGCTTCATAGAGCTCACTATAGTAAAGCTAAGCTCTCCAAAATCTACTCAGATACATTAGAGGATAAAAGCAAAGGATGCTCACTTTCTCCATGTGATCTAACCCATATGTTCTGGTCGTGCCCTAAATTAATTAGGTTTTGCGAGTCACTCTTATATAGTTTCTGAAATAACACAGACTCAAATTTCACTGCTTCCCCACATAGCCATCTTTAGTAGATCAATTGAAGACAACATCACAACAAATATTCACATTGCTTGCAGAAGAAATCTCTTGTTGTGGAAATCTTCCTTACCCCTGTCATCTAAATCCTGGATGTGATGTCATGTCCTTCTTAAAACTAGAAAAAATCAAATTTTCCTTAAGAGGTTCCATTGATAGACTATTCACATTGGCAACCATTAATCAGCTATTTTGATCAACTGCCTGTGAAATTTCACAATAAATGCATGCTTTGGGCTTGTCTTCTATGTGTGAGTGCCTTGCTGCTTGTTCACCACCCAGCCCCCCTTTAAGGAGATATATGTGCATAGGTATGGGGGTTATGTGCAAGTTCCCGGATGTGTGTACCCTAGATTCTGGCCTAATACTCTAGGCTTGGAGTGCTGCAACAGTCTTGGTGTTATTAACAACTGACTTCCTTCTTTTTTTGTAATTTATTATTTATATATTTGCTTTTGTTTTAATAATCTTATTTCTCTTTCTTCTACCTTATTATTTTTTTTTACTAGTATGATTTATTATGATTCTTGGCTATGTTTTTGTTATACTAAATTTTATTGTTTTTTTGTTTTTTTGTTGTTTTTTTTTTTTTTTACTGTCACCTATTTTGTTATCTATAGTAACATACTATCATCTCATTCCCTGTTGAAGAGGCTTGCAGGATGGGGTGTTCTGGGAGAAACATTGTAAAAACTGAAAACGCCTTGTGTATGACTTTTCTATTTGTGTACAAAATACTGCTGCATTTTCTCAAATAAAGTATTGTTACAAAAAAACTTTGGTTTTAGTGTCAGTTCCTCTGGGTGAAAGAATGAGGTCTTCTTTCTATGGCCACACATGATTGTTAAGGCATTGTGTGAAATGCAAAAAACTACACATTTTATTTATTTTTTAACCATAACCAAAGAAGAAGTAGACAAGGCAGGCTGAGGGAAGGTAGGAAGGAATAAAACAAAAAAAGAAAATTATGACACTACTGATGAGGCTCTGCTGATGTTGTATAATCTTTGTTATGAGTTGATGGTTCATAGATGTTTCTATTCAGCATCAGATACACTCACTGAATAAGAAAACGTTTATACTTTGATTGTCTTAAGAACAGAAACAGTGGAATAAAGTGAACTGTTTGCATATATTATACATTTAAGAGCATTATTTTTGACTCATTATGACACACAGTAGAGCTTGTTATATGGGAAATATAATCAAAAGCAGTTTATATACATTTATGGACACTGTAAACATTCATAATCACTGGCAGTTGACCTGTTAGCATTTTTAAAAAGGTTGTTGTGGTTTATCTGGGGTCTTTTGCTCAGTCACATTATCAATGTCTATTTTTTAGAGCAAGTGGTTTAAAAACAGTGAAACAGTTAAACCACCTTGATGTCTGTTCACACGTCTGAAGACGTCATTTACAAGAACAGAGCTGCTGCTGCAGATTATAAATACACTCACTGTGGTCGACTAACAACATGATGCTGTGACATCGGTTTGAGCTGAAGCAGACAAATTAAATTTACACCACGTATAGTGCAACACAGTAAACCACTGACATACTACACATGCTCCCTTTGGAGCCCAGTCACAAATGAGATGTCACACCACATGAGAATCATTTGTACATCCACTTAAGGCACATGAGTTCAACTTAAATCATGGGTCTCAATCTCGTGGCCCGTGGGCTGATATTTTGTGGCCCCCACCTTGATATGAAAGTTTAATGTTAGTGCGGCCTGCGAGTTTTATATGAATGGCACTTTACTGTGTTGTATGTGGAAGGTCCCTTTATTGCACAAGCTGGAGCTGAACGAACCTGCCAATCACAGGGGTATATGGCTGTGTCAAAGTGAGACATAATTGTAGTCATATTTGATCTTATATTTTGCATGTCTTATTTTTATTATATGCATCTGTTTTTAGTGAGTTGCCCTGCATGCTTTTTATATGGTTTTATATTTTCTGATATTGTGTTTTGACTTGGACTGAGTGAATTGAACTCTGATTGATCAAGTGATGGACTAAGTGAGAACACCGGTGAGTGACTGGATGACACACCCCCCTTCACCCAGGAATGGCGGACTGGACTGAGCTCCTTGATTTTTGGCTGATTGTGAGAGATGAACGCAGGGGGGAGAAGGAAGGGAAGAGAGGAGAAACCTGGAAACACGGAGAGCGACGGATGTGAGAGGGTTCGTTCCACAGAAAATCGGTTGCAGTTGGTCGTGGGAACCTGAGGACGGAGACTACTCGTTGAAGCAGCGTGGATACACCGGAGGAAAGGTGCAGCTGGGACGAGGAAGCAGACAGACCACAGCGGGACGAGCCAGGCGTCGATGACGGAGACTTGGTTCAACGCGCACTATTACGAAAAGTCACAACAACTATGCTATTTATACAGGAAGAATGTGCGCACCTCACGCTAGATTGTGTCGTTATTTTTGCTACACAGCTTTCAGTAAAATTCAAAGGTGAATTATTAAACCTTATTAAAGCATCATTATGTTTATTTCAGCATCATCTCTCTGTTAACGATCACTTCATTTTGTTTTGAAGCACTTTGTAAAGTCCGTTTCAACACGAGCTCTATCAATAAATCATTTATCATTCTTCTGATGTTTAATAATGATGACTGACACTTCACAGTGGTGACGGTTTGCAGAAAAATATGATGAATTAGGGGTAAAGTTGTTTCAAATACCCACAGCAGCCGTGCGTAATGATCAGCTGTTGGAGAGCCTGTGCGTAATTCTCACTGAGGTCTGGTGGGCGGAACGGACACAACTATTGACGTACAAACGGAGGTTTAAAGACCTTTACATCCATTTTTGGCTCACTGTGACAGTAAATGAGGCTCGTGCATGTGATTCCACAGTGTGTGACATTAAAAAAAACAGAATCAGGTGTATCTGCGTCTTTATAAGTCTGGCAGATAATAATGTATGTGCATATTTCTGTCACATAATGCCACGTTGTGAAGTGAATTAAAAGTTAATATATACGTTTTCATGAACACACTTATGTTTATCCGACAGAGATCATAAATACAGAGTGTAACAAAACACCGCACAGCTGATGCTGCTGTGCCACACGTCATATTTGATTTGACAACGCCGCTAGCTTCGCAGCACCCGCTGCATGCATGGAGTTATTATAGAAAATAAAAGCCAATAAATAACGCCTCCATGGCTGCAAATCATGGGATGCAGCCATATAGGTGCAAACCATGGGATAATGGCTTCCTACTGTCCCAGCTTCATGTTCTCCACGTTTGCTCTGCAATGATGTGACATTCACGGAGAAATTATTCTAAAAAATCTTTTGGGTGAAAGAAATGTACTGAATCATTTGTGGAAAGAGATTTATTCCTCAAAACATTTTACTCCATAGTAAATGTTTTGCACAATAAACATTATAGAGATATTTCTTTATGATGCCATTTGTTTCACTTGTTTCTATGACGACGTTTACAACAACAAAAGCACGGCGGGTAATGAACAACCCGGTAGTAGTCGCCTTTTTTGCGCCTGCTATTCTTAGCAGGAACAGGCTGTTCCTGCTAAGATTTTTTTGTGGAATACCTGATGTGGCCCAGCCTCACCCAGACTCTGCCTCCAGCGGCCCCCAGGTAATTTGAGTTTGAGACCCCTGCAGTAGAGCTTGTTATATGGGAAATATAATAAACAGCAGTTTATGTACATTTACGGGCACTGTAAACATTCATAATCACTGGCAGTTGACCTTCTGTCAGCATTTTTAAAAAGATTGTTGTGGTTTATCTGGAGTCTTTCTCTCAGTGTCTATTTTTAAGAGTGAGCAGTTTATTAGAGTGAAACAGTTAAACCAACATGTCTGTTCACAAGAACAGAGCTGCTGCTGCAGGTTATAAATACACTCACTGTGGTCGACTACCAACATGATGCTGTTACATCGGATTGAGCTGAAGCAGATACACTCAGTTTACACCACGTATAGTGCAGCACAGTAAACCACTGACATACTACACAGGCTCTCTTTGGGGCCCCAGTCACATGAGAGACTTCACACCACACGAAGATCATTTGGGGAACATGAGTTCAACTTAAGTAAGCATAACTGTATCAAGACTGACCGTAGATCCTAGTTAGAAAATTGGATCATATGATCATAAAATCTAAAGCACTGTAATGGTCACTTCTAATTTCTATTAATTGTCTTAAATTGATGGATTTCTGTTAACTAGATGAATTATCCTTCTGATATTCTGTTGGTGTTGTATGTTTGTTGTAATGTACAATATATTTGATTTAGTGTAACAGTGTTTGGTTGTGGTGTGATTGATATTCATCTTTTTGCCTACTTGCAGAATAATTTCTCTCACACACTGGTAAAAATCAAGCAGGGCAGAAAATACAGCATCCTTCCTTTTCTGCTAGTTATATTATTTCACCATCAAATAAATAAAAACCTCCTGAACAAGAGGTGAATCCCACCTTCTCTCTAAAAGTGGCTGAACATTAGAGTTCAGTTAGATCAAATGCAAGGCAAGTGGATGAGTTTTTTCATCCTTTCAACCTTTACCGTTTCTACTCAGCACTGCATATTTTTCCCTTCTTTTTAATGGTTATGTTTATATATACTTGTATTTGAGGGTACTTGTATTATTATTCATTATATAATATCTGTATATCTATTGACTCTGATGATACCTTTCTTTGCTTTTGAGGCTTAGTTGGTACTTTTGATTTTATAAGCTCTGTCATTCTGAAAAGACATGTTTAAAAACTGTTAGATCTTTCAAATAAAAGCAAATCAATACAAACAATGAGGAAACAATAAGGAAATCCAGGGGTCCGTTTCACAAAGCAGGTTTAGTGAAAACTCAGTCTGTTAACCCTGAAATGAGGGAAACTCTGAGTTTTCCGTTTCAAAAAGGGAGGTAACTCAAACCAGAGAAAGAGGGATAACTCTAGCCTGTTTCACAGAGAGGGGTAACTTAAACTCTCGGTCAGTTACCGTAGCAACAGACTCTATGAACCTAACCTGGTCGGGACCAGGTTTTTCTCAATGAACCTCGAGTTTCTCTCAGTCTCCGCCCTCTTTCAGAGCCACACACTCCATTTGATTTCCTCATTCATTCAGTCAGCAGGCGAGTTTTGGCGTAGCCTAGTTCTGCCGTCTGTCATTTAAAAAATCATTAAAACAATCAGAGTCAGTATATTAGAAGTCCATTAGGCACAGTAAGTGGCGACTTTTTCACCATCATGGCATGTCCTTTTGATAACGATCCCGTGGATGAAGGTCCAGCATTACTGCGCAGAGAATTAAATATTCGTCGAGAGATGGTTATCAGACCGCACATAGATGTTCTAGCATTTCCAGACAATTATCTTTTTGAGCGGTACCGTTTCACGTCACAGTCCATCATCTACATACACAACCTAATCCGTCCTTACATTTGCAACATTACCAATCGTAATCAATTCTCTCACATCCCAGCAGATATTGTGTGTTGCGCTGCGTTTCTTTGCAAACGGAAGTTTTTTGTACTGTGTCGGAGCCAGCCACTGGCCTTCCTATGTTCTGGCTTAAGGCCAGCTCCCCTGCCTCCGTTAGAGGTGGCGGTGCTGGACCACCACCCGTTTTACGGACATCTGCCTTCTTTCTGTTGGCTGAGTAGAAGTCTGTGTTAATTTAAATAGGCTTAATTATTTAAAAGAACATGATGTAGATGAGAAGACATTTATGTGTGTGAAACCAGCATTATGTTGGGGATAAAACAACTGCACAGTCAAACAGCCACTTAATATTTACTTTACAATGTAAAACATGATCAAAATGAGGTTCCCCCATGAGATTATGCCGAGGTTTCACCTGTTTGAACAATGTTTTTATATTTCATCCTAAACTGCTTCCAAGTGCGCTTCTCCCTCGCGGGATTGGACCTAAATGAAATAAATTAATAGGCGACCAATCAAGCAGTTTTCCTCTGTAATATTATTGTGATTGCAAAGTACTACATTTAAACTTAGGCATTGACCCGAGCAGCGATGTTCTCCCACGCCGTCTCCCTCTCTTTTGCAGCTGCAGCGGTGTTGCACTTCTTTTTGAAAACATGTTCAAACTCGCCGTATTATCGCATTAAGATTTCTAGTTCTAGTGGGGCGAAAAACGCAGCCCTCCTTTTTTATAGTTGTTGTGTTGCCTTTATGGCCTAAGTTTGTACATGCCTTTATTTTGAAATGTGTTTTATTTTGAAATGGGTTTTCTCTACTGAGGGAGTCACGTGTGTACAATTCGCTTCCTGTTAGTAGTGAAGAAGCTAGCTGAATCAGTTCTCCTGTGTTTGGGTTCATCCAAAGCAATTCATGCTGTAAACGCCACAGAGGCAATGTCGTAAGTATATAATTTCATGGTTGAATATAAATAATTGTTAAAAAGGATATATTATTTACATGAAAAAGAATTTGATTGGTTTGTATTAAAATATTTCATTTATATGTATTTACATGGAGGAAAGCACATGTTGGAAAGTAAAATGGGAATTTGTTTTGTATTTTTGTGTTACAGTTTTCACTCTGCCCTGTATGATACAAAAGAGGAACAGTAAACAGCAAAGAAAGCTCACTATGCCTCAAGTCAATCATTTGCAGAGAAGAGTTTAGCTAGTTGTATAGCTGCAGTTGCTACACTGTGGTGAGGACAACATAGTGAAAAGACATTTAAAGGCTGGTGTTGTACATCGTGGTAAGATGGATGGGAAACAAAATGACAAGATTTCAGTGATTAGCAGGAGTTCACGGTCATCTGCATCGTCAAGTGGTTCATTAATACGTGCACGTGCCAAAGCAGAAGCAGCTAAAGCACGCCTTGCATTTGCTGAACAAGAAGCTAAAGCTAAGATAGAAAGAGCAGCTAAGGAGGCTGAGCAGAAGAAAGAGATAGCTGACAGAGAAGCTGAATATCAGAAGATAAAGGCTGACAAAGATGCTGCATATCACTTTGAGAAAGTAAAGAGGGATGCTGAGCTTGAAGAACTTGCTATACGCCGAGAAGCAGCAGCAGCAGAGGCTGAAGCAGCCGTGTGGGAATCAGCAGATGCCCAGGCATGTCCGTTGGTGCTAGATGAGGTAGGCCCAGCAGAGGAAGACAAAATGGAGCGGACAAGTGACTACATTACCTCTCACTTTGACCCACAATCACATAAAAGCTGTCCTTCAACTGACTTCCCAGATCAAGTAGCCATTAAAGCTCACTCACCAAAAAGTCAGCCCCCAGCAAATGAGACATTATTTAGCCCTCGCAATTCCTTTAATCCAGAACATCGGACCCCTGCATTTCCAAATGAAACATCATATGCTAATGTCACTAGCCACCCTGACATTTTTGACTATGTGTATGTCCCGCCAGCAGTCAAAATGGAAAATCAGGCTTCGCACAGAGCACCTGACCAACAGAGTGATTCAAAAGAGTGTCAGTCCAACCTGAACAAGTCAGCACAGCCCTTCTATCCAAAGTCCATGCCTACAGCTTCCTACAGTGCACCCACAACTGAACACCTGGCGCAGTACTTGGCTCGGCGTGACCTGGTGAATTCAAGTTTATATCAGTTTGATGATAAGCCTGAACACTATCGTGCTTGGCAGTCTTCATACACCAATGTCACACAAGGGCTAGGCCTCACACCTACTGAGGAGTTGGACTTGATGATAAAATGGCTCGGTAGAGAATCCAGCAATCATGTGAAGCGTATACGGTCAGTACACATAACAAACCCAGTCACAGCACTTAAGAAGGCCTGGGATCGCCTCCAGGAATGTTATGCAGCACCTGAAATGATCGAAAGGTCTCTTTTCGACCGACTTGGCAATTTCCCAAGAGTTTCAGCAAAAGAACACGTGAAGCTACGGGAACTATCAGATTTGCTAATGGAAGTACAGTGTGCTAAGGAGGACGGTTACCTCCCAGCTCTCTCCTACTTGGACACTGCACGTGGTATCGAACCCATAGTTGCAAAATTGCCCTATGGGCTTCAAGAAAGATGGATTTCAGCTGGTTCAAAACATAAGGAAGAAAATAAAGGACAATTTCCACCCTTCGAATTTTTCAGCCAGTTCATAAGTTATGAGGCACGGAAGAGAAACGACCCCAGCTTTTCTATCCCAAGCGCTTGCAGCTCACCCACAAAGTTCGAAAGGAACCCCATTTCGATTCACAAGACGGATGTTGATTCTACACACACACGTGCAAGCAATGTGAAAGGTGTAAGTGACCCAAATAAGAGCTGCCCAATACACAGCAAGCCACATCCCCGTTAAACGGTGCAAAGCTTTTAGAGCAAAGAACCTGGAAGAAAGAAAGACTTTTCTCAAAGAAAGAGGGATCTGCTTTAGGTGTTGTAGCTCAACCACTCACTTTGCTAAGGACTGCCAAAATGCAGTTAAGTGTATGGAATGTGAGAGCACCTATCATGACTCTGCCATGCATCCTGGACCTGCATCTCAAGTTAAGGCTTCTTCAACTTCACCACACAATGGCGGGGAGGGAGAAGAGAACAACACTGCCACCACAGTTGTTAACTCAAGCTGCACTGAGGTTTGTGGGCCAGGACAAATTGGTCAATCATGCTCCAAGATTTGCCTGGCGAAAGTATATCGCAAAGGTCAACCAGACAAACACGTTAAGGCCTACGTCATCTTGGATGACCAAAGCAATAGGTCATTGGCACGGTCCAGTTTATTTGAGCTATTTAATGTAGAGTGTGAACCATACTCCTACTATTTGAAGACGTGTTCTGGCACCGTTGAAGCATCTGGGCGTAGAGCTGAAGCCTTCATTATCGAGTCGCTGGATGGAAGGGCTATAATCCCTCTCCCACCACTCATCGAGTGCAATGATATACTCGACAATCGGTCTGAAATCCCGACTCCAAGTGCAGCTCGACACCATCCTCATCTTGCGAAAGTAGCAGAGCACATTCCTGATATCGACCCAACTGCTGAGATCCTCCTGTTGCTCGGCAGGGATGTAATAAGAGTGCACAAGGTCAGGGAACAGGTCAACGGGCCCCACAATGCCCCCTTTGCGCAACGGCTAGACCTGGGATGGGTGCTAGTTGGAGAAGTGTGTTTGGGAAGTGCACACAGGCAGACTGTCAACACCTTCAAAACAACTGTGCTTGAGAATGGTCGACCCTCACTCCTACAACCTTGCACAAGCTTCTTGCACATCAAAGAAAAGATTGATCATGGCACAGCAGCAAGTGACGGCAAGTCAGAGGTCAGTAAACCTGCAGAAGAGGTGTTAGGACAAACTGTCTTCAATCACACAGAACGTGACAACAAGCTGGCATCCTCAATTGAAGATGACATCTTCTTGAAACTGATGGGCAAAGAAGTCTACAGAGATGAGTCTAATAGTTGGGTTGCCCCACTCCCATTTAGGCAACCAAGGCAACGCCTACCCAACAACCGGGAACAAGCAGCCAAACGATTTGCGTCACTCCAGTGCAGTCTAAATAAGAGACCAGAGATGCAACAGCAATACATGGCCTTCATGGGAAAAATATTGGAGAACGGTCATGCAGAGGTAGCACCATCGTTGGGAGAGAGTGAAGAATGTTGGTACTTGCCAACCTTTGGGGTTTTCCACCCACAAAAACCAGGCCAAATTAGGGTGGTATTTGATTCAAGTGCCAAACACTTAGGTATTTCTCTCAACGATGTGCTCCTCACAGGACCCGATCTCAACAATACACTCCTTGGAGTTCTGATGAGGTTCCGGAAGGAAAAGGTTGCGATCCTGGCAGATATACAACAGATGTTTCACTGCTTCTTGGTGCGACAGGACCACAGGAACTACCTGAGATACCTGTGGTACAAGGATAATGACATGACAAAGAAGACCACAGACCAAGGACATTCAAAGACGTTCTTCCGACCAGTCTCAGAAGTTGTTTTACTTCTTGCTAAAAATGATGTTCAGAGACCTGCTTAGTTCATGTGGTAATTAGTTGGTGACCTCACGGAGGTCAGGCGGGGAGTGTGTTGCCTTTATGGCCTAAGTTTGTACATGCCTTTATTTTGAAATGTGTTTTATTTTGAAATGGGTTTTCTCTACTGAGGGAGTCACGTGTGTACAATTCGCTTCCTGTTAGTAGTGAAGAAGCTAGCTGAATCAGTTCTCCTGTGTTTGGGTTCATCCAAAGCAATTCATGCTGTAAACGCCACAGAGGCAATGTCGTAAGTATATAATTTCATGGTTGAATATAAATAATTGTTAAAAAGGATATATTATTTACATGAAAAAGAATTTGATTGGTTTGTATTAAAATATTTCATTTATATGTATTTACATGGAGGAAAGCACATGTTGGAAAGTAAAATGGGAATTTGTTTTGTATTTTTGTGTTACAGTTTTCACTCTGCCCTGTATGATACAAAAGAGGAACAGTAAACAGCAAAGAAAGCTCACTATGCCTCAAGTCAATCATTTGCAGAGAAGAGTTTAGCTAGTTGTATAGCTGCAGTTGCTACACTGTGGTGAGGACAACATAGTTGTGGTGCACGCGCTTAACTCCAGGTGAAACTACTCCGAGTTGAATAAACTGACTCAAATCAGCTGTTCTGGAACCGGAAACTCAGAGTTTTCTATCTCAGAGTAGATCAACTCAGAGTTCAGGATTAGACTCAGAGTTTGTTGAACCTGCTTTGTGAAACGGACCCCTGGTTACATCAAGAAACATTGATTACATAATGCTGACCCCTAGAGACCAATTATTGATAGTGCCAACAATATATATAGAGACACCCTGTACTATACTATTGTAATACTATTGTTATTATGATGCAACTATGCTGATACATTTTTATTGAATAATATTTAATGACAATTTAATATTATTAGTAATAAGTTAAGTTAGAAAGATTAATAAGTCTCTCTCACATGATTAAAGACATCTCCACTGTGTCTATTGCTGGTGTAAGTGTGACCTTGATTAATCCAGCACATCAGAACATTGCAGCATTATAAGAATGATGAAAAGCAGTGTAAGAGCAACATGAATAGCATGGGTCATTAAAAATAAATTTAGTTCAATGAATTAAAAGAACAAATAGAACAGTCAAACCCATATTAAAGATACCTTGTGGAGTTTTGATCACTAGTAGTTCTATGGAGCAGTGTTTTTAGGAAAGGATCTCATTTCATTTGCATCATGCACAAGCAGCCAATGTGATTGGGGGTGGTATCACACAAAGAAGTGTAGGAATCATAACAAAAGCAAGGAAGAAGAGGATTTCTAGCTACTTTGAAATATTCACTGTGTTTTATGAAGCATGAAATTCATAAATGCTTTGTTAGACCTGAAGGATACACACATTTAGTTTTGGTGAGAAACACTGAATGTAAACTGAACTGTTGTATGTTAACAAGAAACCTCCACAGAGCACCTTTAAGTTGCATTTTACTGGTAAAAAGCAAAGGATTTATTTTATTTTATTTATTTTTGATCGACTGTTGAGTTTTTCACACAACAGTCAAATACAAAAAGCACAACAATATATAAGGCAACAAAAAAACAAGTGAGAGGAGTATCATACATTTCAAATGAGACCAGTGGACCATGAAGAATTATATTATATTATACAGTAATACACTTCAAAACAAGCAGCACCACTGTATTCAACACTTGTATGCAATACAAAAAACAAGTACCTGTTTTATACCACAGAGTTAAATGTTATGATCGTATCTCTTGTTGCTTGGTGATTTTACTCTTAAACTAAAGAGTTCATCTTTTGGCAACCATTCCACTCTCTGCAAGGAGCCGCTGTTCTTCTCTTTGTGTCTTGCTTTCTGTCAGCAAATAGAGACAAGAAACTAGTGAATTATAAGTGTTTGTTTTATGCAGTGTTGCTTTTGAAAACAGAGGTGTTGATATTGAACAGGACAGATACACACAGCTGAAACATGACAGTGAAATTAAAACACTAAATTACTAACGTTATGGCACACACATACAAAATACAAAAGCATTCTATTACACACACACATACATACATACATATATGTATATATGTATATATATATCAGTGCCTCCACTGAATAGATATGATATTATCTTGAATTTCAAAAAAACTAGACAGAGTACAGAATTAATTAATAAACTTGTGACTTACTGGTTTTGTTTTGCCTCCATTTCCACACAGCAAAGACAACTGCAAGAACACACATGAAGCAAGCAAACAAGCTGACGGTGATACAAGCAGCAGAACTACGTGGAGCAATGAAGAAATCATCTGAAAAACAGAAAACATTACAAAATTTATATAAAATTTGACCTCACCTCTGAAACAGTGATCACTTCATAATTTTAGAAATGTTTGTTGGTCTATAAATAAGTATAAATAAATAAGACTATAAATAAGACTTGAACTCATGGTACAGTGGCAACAAAGCCGAGTTATGATTCCACACACGTCCATATGAACTCTGAACATTTTTTATGACATTTCACACACACACACACACACACACACACACACACACGCACACACACACACACATACTACAGTAACACGATCAGTTTAATCTGATCTGTTGAGTTGGACTCACCCAAAATTTTGTCCTCTGTTTCTTTCATCTGTTTCATCATCACATCTCTCCTTTCTTCTTCCCTCTGTAACTGTTCTTTTATTACATCCATCATTTGTAGTGCAACAGCTTTTGTCAAGAAATAGTATATAATTGAAGAAGACATTGAAGCATAAAATAACTAAAAATAGTATTTTAGAGTGAGGAGAGAGCCTCAGAGCAAGAATGAGCTGTGCCCCCTACCTACCCCTTTACCTTGACTCCTTATGCATTGACTGTGTAATATGTCTTCCTGTGTTTCCCTCACATTGTGGTAATTTGATTCAGTAGAAATGTATTTGTATATTTTGCATTCATTTCATTCCAAAGTGTAACATAAAAGGCTTGTGAGGTGACATCAACGTTCATCATGGATTTGTTTTCTGTAATCAGAGGTAATCTTACATTGTGGCTTGTGTTGTAAAGAAAGTCTTCATCACTAACAAGACACATTAAGAGCTGTGACTTACATCTCAATGTGTACAAGGAAAGGATTGGTTCAAAAACAAAGCCAGCTGTCTTAACAAGACTAAAACACAGAGAACATCCATTCAACACTACAAATATAGGACAAGGATCAGAAAGTATACAAGATCAAAGTTAGCCTCTTAATATTCTTCAAAAAAATGTAGTTGTATACTATATTGTACATTAAACAACTATTTCATTGTAATGTCATAAATGACTGCATGAAATCACTTAATAACCACTTTGTGTGCTCACCTCTTGTCCCATACTCAAGAGTAGATGGTGAGGGATCTTCTGATAATACTATGATGGCTGATTCTGATCCTGAGTGAGATGCTGCTTAATTTATCAGCAAGTTAACTACAATCATGTTTGATAATGATAGATTCACATGATAGTGTCTATTTTTAACCGTTGTAAAACAGTGACAGCAAGTTGTCTTCATTTTTTCCTTTGCACAATAAACACCAACCATAAAAAATGTTACATATTTTTATGCATTAGATATTTGCCTAAATTCTAAAAAATGAACACTGTCTAAATTGTTTACCTCCACTAGACTGTTGGTCTATAAATAAGACTTGAACTCATGGTGCAGTGGCAACAAAGCTGAGTTATGATTCCACACACACGTCCATATGAACTCTGAACATTTTTTATGACATTTCACACACACACACACACACACACACACACACACACCACACATATACTACAGTAACATGATCAGTTTAGTCTGATCTGTTGAGTTGGACTCACCCAAAATTGTGTCCTCCTTTTCTTTCATCTGTTTCATCATCGCATCTCTCCTTTCTTCTTCCCTCTGTAATTGTTCCTTTATTTTGTCCTCATTTATCACATCCATCACTTGTAGTGCAATATCTTCTGTCAAGAAATAGTATATAATTGAAGAAGACAATGAAGCATAAAATAACTAAAATTGGTATTTTAGAGTGAGGAGAGAGCCTCAGAGCAAGAATGAGCTGTGCTCCCTACCTACCCCTTTACCTTAACTCCTTGTGTATTGATTGTGTATTGTGTCTTCCTGTGTGTCCATTACTTTGTGGTAATTTGATTCAATATAAATGTATTTGTGTATATATAGTATTCATTTCAAGTTTAACACAAACGGCTTGTGGAAGAATGTATGAGATGAGATCATAGACTGTATGAAGCAGTGGAAGCTGGTCCATAGAGGCAGAGGAGGTTGATCCTCCTCTATTTTTTGAGAGGCAAAAGGGAGATCAAAATATAAAAAAGAATATTTGGTTGAAATAAACCATTACAAATCTCAGTATTATTTAGTATTATTTAAGTATTTTTTCTCTCTTTGGAAAAAAGAGCAATTGGTGGAGGTGGAGTCGGGGACAGAGGAGGACGGGTGCCTGCTGTCCTTCGCAGGGCGGGATCTCTTACATCAGACTTAATGTATTTCATTTTTTTCATGTTAATCTGTGACTGGCCATGACACGTAAAATGACGCTCCAAGGGAGACTGTCCTCCCTAACCAATCAACAGCCAGAATACAATATTGACATCGAGTTGGTCCAATGATGGTTTCCAGAATTCATCTTCGTAGTAGCAGTAGATTGCTCCTTCCATTAGCCAATGCAACAGCTGGCTTGTTGTAGCAGGCTGAAGGACTCTTTATACATCCATGGAAGGACTGTTAAGGACTGTTGTTAAGCTAACGGGAGAAATTATCTGGACTGGGCAGCGCAGCAGCAGCAGGACGCTGCCGGGGAGCAGCTGGAGAGAGAAACAACCGGAGAAACAACCAGGAGTGTTAGCTTGTTTGTCATTGTTGCTAATGATATCAGACTGGTTAAGCAGCAGCAACAAAGTTCTGTTAACTAATAAACAAGATGACCAACAGCTACAAATGGATGTTATGACATGAATACTTCATCTCCATGATAGAAAGAAGAAGACATCAGATAACGTGAGTCAGATACAGCTTCTCTCTCTCTGCCTCTTTGGTTGCTAATTTCATCTCTGATGGTTAAATGTCTCTGTGTGGTTGTTGTGTGAATTTATCTCCTTAACAAGAATGCAGCAGAGATCATATAATGTGTTCTGGGTAATGTTAGTTTGCTTGTTGATGTTACAGTGAGCTGTCTGGACTCACTCATTCATTCGTTTTTAATTGAGTGGTTGTTCAGTCACCTGTTGATATTGTGTGATTAGTGAATGAGTGTGCAGGAGGTCTGGCTGCTTGCTTCTGACAGTTTCTTTAGTTTGTTTTTAAGCTGAGCCGTATATAAGTAATAAGCTTAAAGTAACTGATTGTAATTGATCCGTGATCCGTATGGATCACCCCCCCCCCCCCCCCCCCCCCACGGTTTGGCAGGCATATGAACTGCGGATTAGTTGCAAAATGTAATGTCTCATTTAAGACAAAGTAAACAAACTGCTGTAAGTACAAGTCATGGGCAGACAGTGTGTCGCTAAGAGAGATTTTGAAGAGCAACGATCAAACCAGCATCTAACAAAAGTTTTATTTGTCTCCCCCTTTTTTTTGCTGATCCTAATAATGATCTGATCTGTGACTCAAATCCGTGATACGATCCAAACCGTGAGTTTTGTGTTCATGTTAACACCCCTAGTTTTAACATGTCAGCTTTGTAGACTATATTTTGTATGTCGTGCACATAGATAAGAGTGTGTAATTCATGCATTTGATACATGCATTAATACTTTCTGATGTGAACCTACACTTTTAGATCTGTGAATGTTTTTAGTGTTCAGTCTTTCTAGTATTCAGCACTGATCTGTTCCTGTATCACATTATAAGCTTTGTGCTACTTTATATATTTCTGTATACTAAGAAAACATATAGGAAACACATGTAAATCATGTGATATCTTGTCTGTTTTTGATGAGAACATACATTTGTTGTCACAGTAGAACAATACTATAAATTTGAATTTCACTTTGTTGGTAAAATGACACATTTGATCCACTCCACGGCTAAAATGAGCTCTTCTTTGTTTAGAGACAATATGTATATAAAGAATATAAAGAAGCAGCCTTTTCACCACTCAAGCAAATTGTTTTATTGGCATAAATTGCCCCCCACCCCTCCGATTTCATCAGGTGTGACAATGATATAGTTTGATTTGGTTTGTTGTAAGATCCCATGTTGGTTTTCTTCCTGTCCTCCCCAATTTTTTGAGTCACCAGCCACCACTGGTATGAAATACAGATGTGGTTACCGTGACGTCACCCATTGGTTTCTGAACAGTGGTTTTAAAGCTCAAAGTGAGCTGCTCCAGCCATGGTCATCTTGGCAGTACGTGACTCTGCCTAACCCCCAGACAATTCAAAATGGCCAAAGAGGTGGGCCACATGGCTGAAACAAGCCAGCTAGCAGCTGGTGGACCTGTCACTCAAAGCACCCATGGCTTTCATCATGCATAACTTCATGGCTTAATAAAATTTAAACGGAAGAGTTATAAAAACATTCACCCCCTGTACAGTTGTCATTAAAGGGGAAATTAACTGTCGAGATCAAAACCGTTTTTTGTACCAGGCTGTAAACATGTTTATTTCTGCTGTAAAGTTGGGCATTTTAACATGGGGGTCTATAGGGATTGACTCACTTTTGGAGCCTCTAGTGGTCATTCAAGGAACTGCAGTTTTTGGCACTTCCACATTTGCTTCATTTTTCAACCTCAGAAGTTGCCGCTTGGATGAGATCAACATTTGTCATGGATCAGTTTTCTGTAATCAGTGGTAATCTCACATTGTGGCTTGTGTTGTAATGAAAGCCTTCATCACTAAAAAGACATGTAAAGAGCTGTGACTTATATCTCTGTCATCCTCATACCAACAAACCAACAAAAAATGTCTCAAACAGCAATCAGCTTAAACTCTTTATTCACTTGATGGACTGATCCTAAAACAACATAACATATAACATATATAACTTTTTCTCAAATATCTGACAACTTTATGTGCAAATACAGCATATTTTGAAAAAATATTTACAACAGCATATCAGAAAATTTGGTAGTGGGTTATAAGCCATATATCTATATCTGCTGGGCCTGTGATAGGTTTCTTATAACACTTACATTTTATGTTAGTCTTTTTTGTGCCAAAGTCCCTCTTTTTGTTACTATACTTCCGCTGCAGCTCAACAGTGAAACACTATCCGAGGAAACACAAAGAAGGAATTTACAGATTGCAAAATTGAAGATATCTTCTGGATTTTAATCATTTGGACACTGAAGCTTCATATTAGCTTCAGATGAACTTTTAAATACATTTTTGCACAGAATGAGGACTGTGGATTTTGTCCCCCATCACTTCCATTGTAAGTGCATTATGAAAGGATCTTCTAATGGTCAGTATGAACAGGAGGAATGATTACAGCTAGGAAAACATGTTTCACTGTTCATTTGGGCTCCTGACTGTTGTTTTACCACAGACTTGAAAATTGTTAACCTATAAGTAAACCCGTTTTAAATATTCCCTCTATACATGTTTTGAGATAACATAGCCTATGGAAATACTCTACTTTGAATAATAATTTTCAAACAGTTCAATTTCTTGTCCAGAATATATGATTATACTTTTTTTTTTTAATTTCAAATGCTGCACACAAGATCTCACCGACTGTTCTGACACCAGTCAGTGTTTGTTGTAAATTAGTGACACCTTCAGGCAGGTTGAGGTACTGTGCTTTCAAGGTTATTTCAAAAGTGCTGTATCCTACATGTTGTTTTTTACACAGCACAGCCAAGCAGCGCACATGCAGGCTCCATGCAGCCCCACAGAGTTTTTTGATTTGATCCTTGGAGTAGATCTGTCTGTGAGTACAGTTACTTACCTTTGTAATTTAGTCATGTGCTTCAGAAACACTGTTAAGAGGATTTGTTGTTGTTTATGAGAAGAGTTAACTAGCTGCTGAGTTAATGATCTAAACTAATCTCTAGCATAGGCTGCATTTTAAGTTAACACGTTAATGTAAATTTATGTTGGTTGGTCTGTATAAGCTGTATAGGCTAACTGTTACTTACCTCACTTGGATGCTTGTGAAGAAGAAAATTGTTGTAATATTGTTGCACATATTTCATTGCAACTGTGTGACGTATTATGTGTTCTTGTGTTTGTGATTGCAGTTTTACAATCTTAAGATTCAGTAAATCACACTCAACATGAAGTACAGCCTACTGAGTCTTGTGTTAGCTATCTGTCTAGCTATGCAGTATGACGCATCTGCGAGGGCAGAATACTGACAACATAATGTTTTGAGTTACTTCATTAAGGTTGGGGGGTGATCATGGTCATGTTTAAAATAAATCATTGCTGACTGTCAGTAGGAAACAAAAAGCAAACAGTGATGTCTCATGTCAAAGTCCCAACCACCCCGACCTCCCTCCTTGGTAGACTTTGTGGCTTAAAAACGATGTCACACTACTTCTTCCTTTTCTGCTGAAGTACAAAATTCATAACAGCTGCTAGAGAGTGCTGTCACTTTAGGTTAAATAAATGTTGAACTGGGGCAAATGACAATCTCCATTTTACAGTGAGGACAGAGGAACAGAGAACAACATTTGACTGAAAAGAACAAGAAGAAAAATACATTTTTTGGGTGGAGGGGAACTTTGGTTTGGTAAGAACAGCATGTGCTCTATCAAGAATATCATTAAGATCAGTAAAATATTGTTGCAAAGCAATCACAAGTTTATGGTTATCTAGTAAGCTAGTTAGTTGTGTGCTGACCTTCCAGTGATGGTTATTATCATGTATGAATGGAAATGGTCTATATTTCCCTTCAGGCTTTCACTCTGCACTGAAAGACTGTTGCTTCAAACTTATATTTCTGCCTCGGCTTCACACATTTATTTGTAGAACTAACTCAAACCTGCAATTGAAACAACACCAGAAATAAGCTGCACAGGAAGAGGAGGGTCTCACCTACATTTCACTTCATCTGAACTTCAGTCTGATACTCAGTCAGCAGCACGACAACATGGACGTTACAGCTCTCTGCATCAGACTGTGTGAGTACTGAGACTGTTTCCCTGTTCCTGTATGAGATTGCAAAACAGTGAAATATATAAGCTGAATTTGGCAGTAATCAAAGCAAATATGTTGCATGATCTGGTTGATGAAACACAACGTCTCAATGTGTAGTTTTCTATTAGAATCAACATGTAAATTTATCTATGTCTGATACAACTTTCTTCCTTTGTCTCTCCAGTGATTAATGTGCTGATGGTGCTGGTTCGCAACAATTATTGTGCTCAAAATGATGGTAAGCTGCAGTTATTTATTTTTAAATTGCCTTTAAACTAAATATCCAGTGTAAAAAAACAACTTATCCCCAAATATGATTAATAGTACAACATTTTAAAAAATGAATTTAACTGCACTTTGTAACACATAAAAGGCAACAAAGCTTTATACATTTATAACCACAGACTGGCCACTCTCACTCGCAGAACAGCAAAGACATTTCGATGTATATATTCAGCTTATCAGGATGTGGCTGTTAGGCTGACGCCACATAAAGCTGAAGCAGTTTTACTCTGCATCCACAAAATTTTGAACCACCTTTGTTTTAGTTTGTTTGATCAAACACTGCATATTTGAAACAAAAGGTTTTGTGGGGCATGATTTTTAATGTTGCACATGTAGAATTTTGTAATGTCAAGGGCGCAATGCAAATAAATAGCTCATTCAAAAATACACAAAAAATATCATCACCTATGTGGCTCTCAGTGATGTCAAATTGTATTTGTTACATGTATTTATTTCTGTTTCAGCACCAGAAGAGTGTATGAAGTCAATCTCTTTCTTTGTTTTAGATGTAGCTTTTCCTCGTATCGTTCCAAACAGACTGCAGTTTTTTGAATATGAGTCGATCTCTGTAAACTGTGCAACTGAACAGAGAGTGATGAGGACACTCAAGTAAATAAATCAAACAAATATTTCTAACTGGGTGACATCAGCAGGATCTGGCACCGTTAAACCTGCCTTTTCATCAGACAGTGGAGAATACCGGTGTGAGGATGAAGAGGGACTGAGAACCAAGGCTGTCAGCATCAGTGTCACTGGTATGTTCAGCAACTAGTAACTGCATATATATTCAAATTATTTTAGAGTGAGAAAATCTGCTTAGTAAATCTTCTTGCAAATCACGCAAATAGTTGAATGCTTTGGTGAAAATCAAGCAATTGGTGGTGAGATAGTATCCTACATAGCAGGTATAGCATACAACTATAATTAGTCCTACAAGGAGTGATAATGAGTGTGAATAAATGTAGTGATGTCATTTAGAGCCTCTTGCAAACAAAGTCAGTTGAGGATGTTTAATAAATCACATGGATTAAATCTATTAAATATTATGATCCATCATAATAAATATGTTTAACATTAACTATGTCTTGCACATTGATCAGCTGGTTCTGTGATCTTGGAGAGTCACAAAGAAGAACAAAGAAGAAAAGTACCTCTGACCTCATAGCTGAGTTCTATAAAGATGGACATCTCATCAGGACTGGCTATAAAGGAAACTTGATCATCCACAATGTTTCCAGATCACATGAAGGTCTTTACAAATGCAACATCTCTGGAGCTGGAGAATCACCAGAGAGCCGGCTGGCTGTCAGAGGTGAGACGTAACAAAGTGTAGGCTAGATGAATTGTTTTGTTGCATGTCAGACAATGGCCTCCATTGTGTTAATGTCAAATGCTGCTGTTCAGTACTTGGTAGGAAGATTATGTGGCATTGAACAAGTGATGAACAAATATCAGCTTGTTGTGTTACAGATTTTGTGCTTCCTGTTTCAAATGGATATATAGTGCAAGGATAGTTGCAAAAAATGTTTGACAATGAATTTTACTTTATATTGCTCTGAATTTCAGGTCAAAACACTGTATCATAAAGTTATAGTATGTACTCTCTGTAGTCTTTTCAGAATCTCATGAAGAGACTGAAGAGAGAGAGAGAGACAAGTACACACCCACTAGGAGGAGGCAGAAGTGGAGGGCATGACAGGGACATATCATGCTTTTTATGATTTTTATACTGGTCTGATGTTGGATGTTAAACATGGTCAAAGGTCCAGAACTTGAGGTGTATGTAAATTTTACATATGTAAAAAATGTGACAATGTACAACACAGAAGCACACCGATAGTGACATATAGTGACACCGACAGTTTATACCAGAATAAGTCAGATACAATTTGAAATACTGTATGTTTTGGATTAACTGAACGATTAAAGATTTCATATCATCAAATGTAACACTGGGTTCCATCAGTGAGCTGTGACTTATATTTACATTCATACCAGAAAAAGAAAGTCATAATAATGCTGACGGCCTGTCCAGTGAAACCACAAGCCAAGGCTTTACCTATACAAAGTGACATGCATTAAAGTGCATGTCTGTTAGATTTTTCATTGCATGAACAACAATGTGTGCAATGCTACTAACTTTATAATCACATTTTTGAGAGTGTGCATGCATGTCTAGTCTATATATGCTCAATAATGAAAAAGTATTTTTCTGTCTCTCCCATCGTGGAACAGTAAAGCTCTAATAATACACTTTCATACCATTCAAGTTTCAGAATGTGTTATCAATTCAGTTATTCAAATTCAAATCAGTTAATTTGACCTTTGTGTGTTTATCACAAGCTGCAAGGTGAGTCGTATAAAATGTCAGTCTGTAGTTGTAATTGTGGATAAATAAAAGTGGCAAGTGGCAATAAAAGAATGTAAAAGTGAAAGATGGCCTATTGGCAGCAGAGGGCAGAGTAGGACTGCTTTTAGATGTTCAGATGCAGAAATAGGAGAGGAACATGATAGTTTCAGAGCGTTGAGTCCTGCAGGATTTAGGTTCAATTCTGCAGAATTCAGCAGAATGTGCTGAAATCCAGAGTTTGGGGAAACTCTATCTGTTTTTTAATAAAAGAAATTCTGGAGCAACAGCATCATCTAAAATTCAGAAACATTTGCAGCGGCCTCTCCTAGTTCTGACTATGCAGTGTCTGTCCATGTCCACGTCTACGTCTTTGTCATTGTGTGGAGTGCAAGGGAAATATGTTTATGATCGTCTGTTTCTTTTGGACATTTGTAACAAAGACTTATGCTACAAGAAATACTGGCTAGGAGCTAAATCAGCTGAGCGTGCTTGGTCTGCTATGCCCAATGGGCCTAAAGGAGACCATGGCCTTGCCTGGAGCTGCACCGGAAAAGGAAACATCAAAAGCAGTGTGACAGGATGCAGAAGCGGGGCAAGCACGGAGGAGTGCAAGCTAGGCTAACTTAACCCATACAAACGGGCAGTTCCAACAATTATGTTGTCTTATGTTCTCTGGACCACAAAATGGATTATTTCACTCCCCCATCACTGCTGGTCACACGTTGACATGCAAAAGCTGTCTACATCAAACTGAGACATTTACTTTCTTTATCCTTTCTGTTGTTGTTGCGCTGCTGTGGGCTGGGAGGAAGAGCATTTTGTTTTGTTTTTTTGTGTATGCAAATACACAAGAAAATGACAATAAACTAAATCTTGAATCTTGAATCAGTAATTCCTGCAAATGCCTATAAAGACATCTAACATCTGTTTTCATTATTACTGGAGCAAAAGTGTAAGTAAGGCCTTAGTGAGGTGATTTGGATGATCGACAGCGCAGCATTCAATGTTGGTGAAGCTTCATAATTGATTAAATTATCACAGCTCTTGTGTTTTTGACTTGCTGACATTTGACTGACATTGACAGCTCGGATGATGGGCCACCTTTGTTTAAAAACTGATGCATATTTTCAAGGTTGATCGCCCAGTTTTCTCTTTTGAATGGACACGTGTCTTTTTATGGGGATTAAAACAGAGTTTCCACTGTAGCAGATCAAGCTTCACATAGATATTTGTGGATTCAAACCTGCTGCTGCATCATCACCAGAAATACTTCAAACAGGAAGAGGAGGTTCTGACCTACATTGTGGTTCAATTGTATGTCAGTCTGATGCTCAGACAGTCAGCAGCAAGACATCATGGAGGTTACAGCTCTCTGCATCAGACTGAGTGAGTACTGAGTCTGTCTGTCAACCTTCCTTCCATTCATCTTTACAGCTTGTACATATTATATCAGCTCTCTTCATTTGTCTCTCCAGTGTTGGGTGTGTTGGTCCTGCTGGTTGCACAAGTTCACCACAGTTACTTTGCTCAGAAAGCTGGTGAGTTGGATACTTTTTTGCTAATTGTCTTTACTACCAGTCATGCCCAGAGTCAAACACAGTTACTTTTTTAATAGTACTTTCTGATGGTTGTGGGCAAAAAAAAACATGCCCATATGGATACAAATATTCAATATATTGAAAAAGAAAGAAAAAACAAAAAACATTTAAAGTAAGAATATAACATGTAAGTATGTCAAATAAACATACAATAATTATGTAAAGTAGTCTTGCTCTGTTTATATCTGTACTTGTATTTATGTATTTAATCTTTGGCTAATTATGACTTACATTATGGATTTACAGATTGGGTGTAGCACCGTTCACTATTGGAAATATATGTATCATATGCACTTCCATGCTGTATAATGTGCTCTATATTGTATCTTATATCGCCATGCTATATGCAAATTCATGCATCATTAGATGAAGTAAGTATTTCATTATACTGAACAGCATGAATATGGTGGATTGTTTTCAAATTGCTTTTACTACTGATATGTCACACTCTGTCCTTTATACATACCTTAAAAACAGAACAGTAAAAGAAATTCTACTGTCAAAAGTGACCAAGAATAAAGTTTCTACCTTACAAGAACAAAATGCATTAACTACATTTGGTGGAAAGTGAGTTAAGACTAGAATCTGACTTTCTGACATTTGTTTTACCATATAAAACATATTATTCCAAAGAAATGTGTAATTTTGTGTATGTAAAATTATCAGGAAATATAAAACAGGAACAAAAACAAACTGCACTGACTGCGCTCCAGCTAGTTAATGCTAGCTGGAGAGCAGAGACAGCTAGTCTTAGCTAAAGCTCATTTATAGACTTTTTCCAAACTGTTCCTGAAATTAAAAAATCTGTTGTTATGGTTCAATATCTTAGTAATTGAGAATGTTATTCCTCAACAAAAGTGAGGCTGTAGCTAAACCAAATCATAGATAAATTGGTCCTGCTAAAATCTAACTGACTTAGATACCTTAACCTAGTTTAGATTGTCCTAACATATAGTGTAGTGTTTGATTTTATGATTTTATTCTGTTTTGTTGAGGAAGTTAAGGTTTTAATAACTTATATAGATGTTATTTAACATTTTTTCACAACATAACTGTATTTGCTTTTGTCGGTTTTTATAAAGTAGTATAGGCCCGTCATAGTGACATTACATTGTAATAACCATTCAGACATGTTTAAATATACTATATGTCTAGTTTTGTGAATGGTGAATGGGTAATTTGGATAATAACTGAATCACTTTCTTTCTCTGTGTCTCAGATGCAGCTTTTCCTCGTATTGTTCCTGACAGACTACAGTTCTTTCCATATGAGACTGTCTCTGTTCACTGTGAGGAGAATGATGGCTTCACTAGATGGAGAGTGAAGACGAAGCTCAACAAAATCCTTCCAACAAACTCTTCTAACTGCCACACATCAGCTCCATCCTGCACTATTTATTCTACCATTGAAAGACACAGTGGAGAATACTGGTGTGAAGATGAAGAGGGAGAAAAAAGTGATGCTGTAAATATCTCTGTCACTGGTATGTTTAGCAAATAAAAAACATTTTACAAATGATTTGACATGGCATTTACAGATTATTGAACAGAGTTACACAGTAAGTTCAAATTGTTTAGGAAAAGGTCTCAATAATAGAATATTTTGATATAAATCAAGATGCTGCTTGTAATATTTCCCTCGCATTAGACACACGATACAGAAAATTACACAAATTAAATTTACTTTTTATTTGTTATTTATATATGTAAATTACAGATAAAAATCATTTAGTGATTCACTATATAATACATTGTACATTATTCATTTTATTATCATTACATTATCACTATTATTATTGGTAGTAGTATTATCATTAAATTTAACTAAATTAGTAATATAAATATAAATGTACATAGTGCATCACTAAACAAAAAATTGAAAATGTTTAACATCAAATATGTCTTTATGATGTTGTTCAGCTGGCTCTGTGATCCTGGTGAGTCCTGCCCATCCTGTGTCAGAGGGAGATGATGTGATTCTGTATTGTAAAAACAAGAAAACTCAGTCACAACACATAGCGGATTTCTACAAAGATGGTTCCCGTCTCGGGACCGGGTATACGGCCAACATGACCATCCAAGATGTTTCCAAGTCTGATGAAGGACTCTACAAGTGCAGCATCTCTGGAGCTGGAGAATCACCAGAGAGCTGGCTGAAGATTTTAAAACAAAGTAAATAGTATGATTTGTTCTTTATTTGGTGTGTTTTTCTCTCCAGATTCAAGATATGAATCATAATGTTGAAGCATCCTTAATATCTTCTTTCCAGCATCTTATGAAAAGACCACTGACAGTCCCAACAGTCCCTACAGTCGCTCCCCTCACCTTCTCACTCCGCTGTGGATTGTTGTTGGTGCTTTATTGGTGGCTCTGCTGGGGTTGGTGGTTGGACTACTTCTCTGTAGGAAACACAAAGGTACAAAAACAACATTTCAATAATTTACTTCATCATGATTTTTTTTTTTAAGTTTTTAAAAGTAATGTAAATGATACATGTGCATAACTAATTAAGTAAAAACAACTACAAAATTAAAAATAAATTAGTCAATTTTCTTCACCAGTCAGCAACTTTCTCTTAGCAACAGTGGTTGGTACATTTGAGACCCACTATTACACTATACTGGACTAGAATATTTCCAGTATCTGTCTGCAGAAAATAGCGTTTCCTTTCACGTATAGACGCAGGTGATAATTTGATCCTCTTAGTTATAAACCATATGAAAAACCACAGACTGACACAAAGGGCCCCTCAATAGGTTTATTTAGTCATCTACATACAAGAGGTTGCATTCAGCATTCATTCCTGTTATCTGCCAGCCTGTTACCAATCTCTCCTTCTTCCTGCCTGCCTGTCCACCCCTTTCCTGTTTTTGTTTCCCCTCGCTGACTGATTGCCTGCTTGAGTAAAGAACTTTGACCTTTTACTTCTGCCTCATTGAGTCTTGGAGTCCTCCTCCCTGTGTTCAAAGCCATGTGGATAAGAGGGATTTATGTTTTTGTTTTTTTCCCAAACACATCCAGATGTGTCCAGAGCAGACACCAAGCCACTGTCACCAGAAGAGAGGGATTTCTATTCTGTAGTCATCTACAGGTGAGACTGAGGCTGATACAACATCTTTTTCCTCTAAAACTACAGTTCATGTTCTTGCACTCAACCAAGTTACAACCACAAGTTGAGTATAACCACGGTCACAGGAGAGAATATGAAAAGAAGCACTCCACTGGAAAATGCTGTTACTTGAATATTTAAAGATGAATATTAGCCACTATTATCCTATAACTCATTACACAACTGTCTTTATGATCTACTTTACTGTAGGTTGACCTGATGACCTTCCAACATACTTTATTCATGCTGCTGTTTCATGGGCAGTGAACTTGAAATGCTCAATCTATTGTGAAGTCTTACTGAGAGAAGTCGTTTAGACTTTTTTAAAAACCTTAATGTAAATAAGGCCAATATATTAGTTAATAATTGTTTGCATATTGTTTGTGTTTTACAGGCCACTGACTGAAGGACTGAGGAGACGGCCTGCTCAAAGCTCTACATGTGTATTTTCAACCTGTTCTCAACCCAGGTCATGAAAATAAAGTGTAAAAATGTAATAATAATAATAATAATAATAATAATAATAATAATAATAGACACGTTATGTAAATTTTACAAACTTTTTAAGCTCTTATTGGTTGTATTATTTTATAGACCGTTATGTTCTCCAGTGCATAGTACAAAACCTGCCTTATCACTTTTTTCTGCTAAATGAGATACATCTCCCTAACGCGAATAGATCTTTCACCAGTAACTTTATTTCTTCTGAAAAGAAAAATCCACCCTCACACACTTTTAACACTGGCACTCACAAAAAAGTAAAATAAAAAATAATGATGATAAACAAAACTAATAACAATAATTAGTCCATGTCTTTGTTTAGTCACGTGTCTCAAACATTGCTTGAAAGAAATCACATCTGGACATTTCCACCCGTTGCATAACAGAAAATCTTTCAATTCTCTAAAACTAAAACTGTTAAAGTCAGGTTTTAGTGTCAGTTCCTCAGAGCGAAAGAACAAGGTCGTTCAAAAGATGTGACACAATCACAAAGGGACAGACAGAAATTACACCCACAGTTGATTAAGTTGTAAAACATTGTGGGAAATGTAAAAAAAATCTACCAATTTTTTTATTATCTTTTTTTTTTACAAAAAGACCCAGACAAGTCAGGCTGAGTGGATAAAACAAAAACTGGAAATTATAAGACTGCACACAAGGTGGATTTTTCTTTTAAGGAACATTTTGGCTATGTGAACAAAGTTCAGTCAATATGATATTCTGTTTTATATGTTCTCCCTTGTACTTGCACTCTAAAGAAAAGCATTGAGTAAGTTTCTCATGAAGCTCTGCTTATGTTGTATCTTTGTGACACATTGATGGTTCATACATGTTTCTATGCAGTGTCACAAAAACTCACTGAATAAGGAAATGTTTGTATTTTTATTGCCATAAGAACAGAAACAGAATAAAATAAACATAATTTCAACTCTGTTCAGTATGCATTATGACAGACCTTAGTTTAATGGAAATATAAACAGAAGATGAAACAGCAGTTTATGTACATTTATGGACACTGTAAACATTCTTAATGACAGGCAGTTGACCTTTTATTAGCATTTTTAAAAAGGTCATTGTGGTTTATCTAGGGACATTTGTTCAGTCACATTATCAGTGTCTCAGGTGAAACAGTTCAATCAACCAACATGTTGTCTGTTCAAATGTCTGAAGATGCTGTTTACAAGAACAGAGCTGCTGCTGCAGATTATAAATACACTCACTGTGGTCGACCATCAACATGATGCTGTGACATCGGTTTGAGCTGAAGCAGATACACTAAGTTTACACCACGTATAGTGCAACACAGTAAACCACTGACATACACCTGCTCCCTTTGAGGCCCGGTCTCATGTGACTGGGCCCCAAAGCCGCTTCTGCCTCTCCTCTTCTCAGACTGCTCTGTCATCTGTTGGTCATCTGTCCAAACTGTATCTCCACTGGCCTGATGGTGTCCATCTACTGGTGCAGGAAGACATGTAGCAACCACACATGATTGTACTTCTGCATGTGAGGACCCGTATATACGTTATATTAATTGTCACACCTCTCATGTCTTGTCATTACTTTCAAGTCTGTTTTTCTGAGAAATAAATACCCAGCAATCTTTGAAAACCAGCACCCAGAAATGACATACTGAACTTTATGTCCTTGTTCTTCTTGTACACCACAAGAAAAATACAGATGTGTTTGTTTAATTAATGACATAAATTTTCTGGCTATCCCCCAACCCTAAACCCGATTATAACCTTATCCATAAAGCTTTTTGAAGAAGTACTCTTGTCCTCACTCTCAAGGTCTAAAACTCAAACTAGTACTCACAAAGATAGAATAAGTGTAAGAACACACACACAAAATGTTTCAACTCATCACTTCATGGCAATTTGTCCACCCACAGAGAAGACACCAGCCGTCGCCATGGAGATGACACAGGGTGCTGAGAGCGGCAAGGGATTGAATAAGGAGTATGTTAATGACAACAAATTACTACAATGAAATTAATTGCCACATGGCCAGCACTTCTTCCTTTTTTCTCTTTATTTGAATTATTATGCAATGAAACAACAATAATTACAAATGTAGTGCTTCAGAATTGCAGAGTTTCTTGAAAACAATGAATACTTTTTGTAATGTTGATTGAATTTTTGTGTCAGAAACTGAGTTGGTAACACTTTAACACTAACACCTGTATTATAATGTGTTATAAACCATTTATTCATTTTTATATATTGCTCATGAATTCTAAATGAAGGGAGGGGTTCAAATAGTGAAAAGTCAAATAAGTAAAGTGAGGGCCCAACAAATTTAGGTGTTTTAAGGGGTTTGGGTTTTCCATTTTCAAATTAATGGACAAATGACGGGATCACTGACTACTATACTAAACCCCTTAATTATTCAGGGGTAAATTAAGGAGTAATTAATGGTATTTTAAGGGATTCTTGTTAGATAGTGATAGTGTGTTTGCTGTTCTATAATTTGGTGCTAACAACTATTGGTGTCTAGGGGGCAGGAATATGTAATTAATGTTTCTTGATGTAATTTTGCTCAACAGTTGAGTTTGTGTGAATTTATTCCATTTGAAAGACTGAATTTTTTTTTTTTTTAGAATAAAAAACTTTTTAGAATAAACTGACTTAGTACTGTTGTTTTTTTCAGTGTGTAATGTAACCCTGGTGTATTATCTTAATCTCTGGTCAGCAGCTGAAGGAATACAGCAAAGGAGGAGGAAGGAGAGAGAACAGAACAGAAAGTGGAAATTCATGTGTCAAAGTTTATTTAAGTTGAACTCATGTGCCTTAAGTGGATGTACAAATGATTCTCATGCGGTGTGACATCTCATTTGTGACTGGGCTCCAAAGGGAGCATGTGTGGTATCTCAGTGGTTTACTGTGTTGCACTATACGTGTGTGTAAATTTAATTTGTTTGCTTCAGCTCAAACCGATGTCACAGCATCATGTTGGTAGTCGACCACAATGAGTGTATTTATAATCTGCAGCAGCAGCTCTGTTCTTGTAAACTGCGTCTTCAACGTGTGAACAGACATCAAGGTGGTTTAACTGTTTCACTGTTTTTAAACCACTTGCTCTAAAAAATAGACATTGATAATGTGACTGAGCAAAAGACCCCAGATAAACCACAACCTTTTTAAAAATGCTAACAGGTCAACTGCCAGTGATTATGAATGTTTACAGTGTCCATAAATGTATATAAACTGCTTTTAATTAATTTTCCCCCCCCCCATATAACAAGCTCTACTGTGTGTCATAATGAGTCGAAATAATTTTCTTAAATGTATAATATATGCAAACAGTTCACTTTATTCCACTGTTTCTGTTCTTAAGACAATCAAAGTATAAACATTTTCTTATTCAGTGAGTGTATCTGATGCTGAATAGAAACATCTATGAACCATCAACTCATAACAAAGATTATACAACATCAGCAGAGCCTCATCAGTAGTGTCATAATTTTCTTTTTTTGTTTTATTCCTTCCTACCTTCCCTCGGCCTGCCTTGTCTACTTCTTCTTTGGTTATGGTTAAAAAATAAATAAAATGTGTAGTTTTTTGCATTTCACACAATGCCTTAACAATCATGTGTGGCCATAGAAAGAAGACCTCATTCTTTCACCCAGAGGAACTGACACTAAAGCCAAAGTTTTTTTGTAACAATACTTTATTTGAGAAAATGCAGCAGTATGTTGTACACAAATAGAAAAGTCATACACAAGGCGTTTTCAGTTTTTACATTGTTTCTCCCAGAACACCTTTAACCCTACTCCTTACACCCCATCCTGCAAGCCTCTTCAACAGGGAATGAGATGATAGTATGTTACTATAGATAACAAAATAGGTGACAGTAAAAAAAAAACAACCCAAAAAACCCGATAAAATTTAGTATAACAAAAACATAGCCAATAATCATACTAGTGAAAATAATAAGGTAGAAGAAAGAGAAATAAGATTATTAAAACAAAAGCAAATATATAAATAATAAATTACAAAAAAAGAAGGAAGTCAGTCGTTAATAACACCAAGACTGCTGCAGCACTGTTCAGAGTTCCAAGCCTAGAGTATTGGACCAGAATCTAGGGTACACACATCCGGGAACTTGCACATAACCCCCATACCTATGCACATATATCTCCTTAAAGGGGGGCTGGGTGGTGAACAAGCAGCAAGGCACTCACACATAGAAGACAAGCCCAAAGCATGCATTTATTGTGAAATTTCACAGGCAGTTGATCAAAATAGCTGATTAATGGTTGCCAATGTGAATAGTCTATCAATGGAACCTCTTAAGGAAAATTTGATTTTTTCTAGTTTTAAGAAGGACATGACATCACATCCAGGATTTAGATGACAGGGGTAAGGAAGATTTCCACAACAAGAGATTTCTTCTGCAAGCAATTAGGGAGGTAAAGACAATTACATTTATTTGAATATTTGTTGTGATATTATCTTCAATTGATCTACTAAAGATGGCTATGTGGGGAAGCAGTGAAATTTGAGTCTGTGTTATTTCAGAAACTATATAAGAGTGACTCGCAAAACCTAATTAATTTAGGGCACGACCAGAACATATGGGTTAGATCACATGGAGAAAGTGAGCGTCCTTTGCTTTTATCCTCTAATGTATCTGAGTAGATTTTGGAAGCTTAGCTTTACTATAGTTAGCTCTATGAAGCACTTAAAACTGGATGAGGCTAAGCTGAGCACAAGAGGAGGATGAGTTAACGGCTTCCAAAGCTTTGTCCCATTATTGATCAGAGAAGGTAGTTTGCAGTTCACTCTCCCAGGTTGATCTAATTTTATCTATAATTGATTCATCTGTTAGCAATAAAAGATCATAGAGTTAAGAGACATGACCCTCAGTTAAAGTATCAGCCATGAACATATGATCTGTGCCAATGGCAGGTGGGGTTTGAGGGAATACAGAAGAATGGGTCCTGGCGAAGACGCATACATGGAAGTATCTAAAAAAGTCTGAATTGTTTAGTTTGAAAGTGCCGCTCAATTGGTCGAAACTAGCAAATGACCCATCCACATACAAGTCCTTCAAGCAGCACAGGCCTTTTCTAGCCAAGGACATACACCTGGGATCCATTCTAGCTGGTAAGAAAAGATGGTAATTGTAAATAGGAGTTGAACGAGGAAGGGTTGACCACTTAAAGTGTTGTCTTATTTGTGCCCATATCTTCAGGGTGGCAATAACAATGGGGTTAGTTAGGTTAGGCTGACGATATATGGACTGAACCAAAACTGCATATTTTTACGATAATGAAAACTGAATATGGTTCTAGAATGGAGAATTATTTTGTATATAATTTGTCTAAATAGCAAAGATATCTATGTGCCAAATTGAGATTACCTCTGACTGTTACGTTATGTTAATCTAGCGGAAGAAAAGCAAATTTGTCCAGTGTGCCATCTAAACTATATAAAAAATTAGTTCCATTTTGTTTTCTACTCTCCTTTTTATTGTGAACTACGTGATGCTTTGTTTAGTAAGGTAAAAATAGATATTGATTATATAAATATGGTTGATGCACAAAGACTGAGTTGGCTGTTCACATCCGAAACATATGAATTAGCCAGTTATCTTGAGAAAGCCTGGGAGAAGAGGAAAAAAGCTATGTATCCAGACAATCTGTAGATATGCAACAGTTCCTTATGTGACCAGTTCATTTGGGATTTTTGTTTTGTTTTGTTTTTCTTTTGATTGTGTTTCTTTTCTTTTCCTTTATCCACATGCTTTGTACCGGAAGATATACATTTTGTAAAATAGTGGTGTCTTCTACCAAGTGGGATGGCCCAAATGTTTGGCATAACCCTGAAATAAAACTAAACTTATTCATAAGAAAGAGACTACCAAACATTAAATTTAAATGCAGCCAAATAGCTTTTTACATATTCAAAAATATGCTCACTTTTTATATATTGTTTATTATTTTTTTACAGATTTAGAAATATATGTACATTTAGGTGACACTTAATGGTGCATGAGTGTTTGAATTATTATGACCTCATGCATGAAAAAGCATGAATTCATCCATGTAATATCCAATGAACTATAAGCAATGTAGAAGAATTAACAGTTAATGCAGGAACAACATGTTAATCAGTCTTCTTCATACTTAAGTCTGCAGTTAAATGGACACAATAAAAAATTGACCAGTCACAGTATAGTGCATATGTATGCATTGACATGATATGTGAAATTTCTACTTAGTTGGCTTTGAACTATCAAAGTGTAAATATTAAATGGTTCATGAAATTTAGAGTAATACTGTAGGATACATAAAATATTGAAATGTTTACACTTTTCCCCAACTAAATAACTAATCACTGATGTGGAGTCCAAAATTGTGGTTTCATTTGCATTACATGATGGCTAAATAAACAAAAGGAGTGGTTTTATTTGAGACATTACAAAGATGATTGACGCATAATGGTTAGTACATCTGATTTCATAATGAAGCCATCATTAATCATATGTTATTTATCAGTGTTAAAGAAGGAGCAGGTCACTACTTTATTTGAAGGGCCACAAACATGATGAGGTCATGAAAAAGTCATGCTTAGTTAATCATGATTACAACATTTAGTACTAAATGGAATACATCTGCACTACTGAGTTTTTTATTGTGTCCCTTTACCTGCAGACTTAAGTATGAAGAAGACATGAACACAATTAATAACTTGTGATGAAATCGTGATGATTTAAATATCATAGTTCATACATTAACATATTGTTCTCACATCAAGGCATGCATGAGATACAGTTAATTCTTAATACTTCATGAAGTATAACACGAATAAATTTATGCTTTTCATGTGTGAATTCCAGATAATTTATATTACTATAAAGTTAAATACGTTAGAGTTACTCTAACATCACTGAATATGACTAGAAGACTTCCATTTTTGCTAAATACATTTTTTTAGTAGAGCTCTGAACAGACTTTCTCTTCAGTCCTTCAGTCAGGTGTCAGTGGCCTGTAAAACGCACAATGTAAAAAATAAGTAAAACTAAAAGTGATTCAGACTTTTACTTTGCCTTATTTTTATTTTAGGGTTTGTCAAAAAGAGAATAACGGATTGATGTCAGGAAGGTTACTTGTCAAATTCATGGTACATGAAACAGCAACAAGCAGGAGTACAGTATATCATCAGGTCAACCTACAGTATTAATGCTACTGATCCATAAATTAGCTTCACAATGCAAAAGACAGTTAATTTAAAATGATGATAATAACGTTTAATGTTCATCTTATTAAACCTCCAAATAGTTTAACTTGGTTGAGTATAAGTACATGAATTATAATATTAGAGGGAAGAGATGCACCTCAGTCTTACCTGTAGATGACTGAAGAATAGAAAACACTCTCTCCTGGTAAACGGGGCTTGGTACCTGGTCTGGACACCTCTGGCTCTGTTTCTGGAAACAAATGAACTTATTTCAGCCTGTTGTTGAAACTGTTAATTTACCCGAAGAAAAGTAAAATTCATCTCTCTGTATATTATTCCATTTTATTATACCTTAAATTACTTTAGGGTCCATCCACTGCATTGTGTCTGTAGAAAATTTTAATTCAGTGCATTTTTGTATATAGATTATTTAGGCTCGTACTGCTCAACTGCAAACAGATTAGAGTTTGTTAAATCTAATCACCATTATATCAAAAATGCACTTAATTTACTTACATTACAAAAACATTTAAGTGTTATGTGACAAAGTGGATGAGAATATACCATTTGTCCCCATTACACTTTGAAGTATTTCTTTCCATACTTGTCATTTGTTTGTTTAGTAGCATTGCTTTCACATATTATCCTGGGTTTAGCATGGGTTCACATTGTGTTCTGTGTTTTGGCTTGTAACGAGGATTGTTTGGATGATGTGTTTTGTGGAAACAGTGTTAACTGATACAAGTAGCATTGTTATATGCTAGTTGGTATAAGGGAAAGGACACCCCTGCAACAGGTATGATTATGCCTAGTAGATTGGAGGATCTATTTAAGGGGAAAGATGTTGGTTTTGGGGAAAGCAGAAATGAGAGAATGTTTTTGTAACCAGGTGCTAGTTAAACCAGTTAAATTTGATTTGCTTGTATTCATTCCCTTTTTTTGGGACACTTGTTTTGGTGACACAAGGAGCCTTCTACCACCTTCCTAGCCACTCTGGTCACTTCCTCACACATTATTATTGGGAAACCCATTTTAAGCTGCAACGTTTTATGTAGCATTTTATATATTAAGTGCTTTGTTTAGGTTATGAAGAATGTGTGTCCATGTTAAATGTATTTCTCAAAACTTTCCACCACATAGAAGCTCTATTAAAGTGCATGACCTCTTGTACAGTAGAAAGCTAAATAAGCCTACTGATGGGTTCTGTCTGTGGTTTTCTCATATGGTTTATGACTGAGAGGATCAAATTATCACCTGGACCAATAAGTACTTGAAAGAAAAGTCAGTCTTTGACAGACTTATCTAAAAATACTTCCAGTAATCAGCAATCTATTCACTACCGCTTTTTCTAAGAGAAACCTGGATGGTGAACTTTGTGACTTCACACTTTGTGATGTCACTGGCCCTGAACTTCTTCAAAACATCTCCAAGTGACCAAATTGTGCCAATTGCTTTTACTCATTACTGCATGACACTAAGCTGCTTACTGGCTGGACCCAGTAGATGTTAAGAGGTTGAAATTTCATAACTCCGATACAAGATGAAACAAGTGAGCAGCAGGTTAACCCTTTCATGCATAAATTATGATAACCTCAGTCAGGATTTTTTTCCTAAGTGTTTTTATTCCTCTTTAGGCATGAGAAAAAAATATTTGAACTCCATTTTTTTAAACATGCATTTTTTAAGGAGTTTGTCCAACTTAGTGGACAGATGATTAATTATCATTTTCTCCCAACATAAAGTCAATACTTTGAAATTTTAAAAATTGTATTACTCCTTAGTTGTTACTTGATGTTACAAAATTTTATTTACCTGCAAGAGTCTGTTACTATAGAAGGATTGGCAAGATATTCCTGAGCTGTGGAGCATTTCCCACCGGCAGGTGGCCATCTTGCTTTGAGCTTTTACAGTGTATGGTTTTGAGAAATTTGTGTTGCACTTACAAAGGCTGGCCAGTGGATGTCAGTGTATGACACACTAGAGTCCACTGTGTTGGCTGATGCGCAACTATACCATTAAAACCCATGCATATATAAGAAAACGGCTTTTGAATAGCTGTCCACTGTAGTGACCACTATGCATGAAAGGCTTAAATTTAGACCTCAGATATGGTGGCCTCTAGCAGCATTTAGGTGATTACTACAGGAAAAATTAGCTTGTACTAAACCGCAGTTGCAGTTTAATTCAGCAATGACATTCAAGAAGCCATATAAATTTTATTCCAGACAACCTATCTAGAATAGAATTCTTGTCCTAGGAACCTGCTTTAAACATACTTTATAGTCCACATTTACTGAAGTTCTTCCCTCAATTCTGTCTTATGTACCTTTATGTGTCCTACAGTGAAGTAATCCCATCACCAACGGCAGCAGATCCATCAATAAAACACTGACAACAATCCATGTCAGGGTGAAGGCGTTAGCTGAGTGACTGTGGGGAGAATGAGTCTCTTCATGAGATTTTGAAAAGACTACAGAGAGTACATACTATAACTTTATGATACAGTGTTTTGACCTGAAATTCAGAGCAATATAAAGTAAAATTCATTGTCAAACATTTTTTGCAACTATCCTTGCACTATATATCCATTTGAAACAGCAAGCACAAAATCTGTAACACAACAAGCTGATATTTGTTCATCACTTGTTCAATGCCACATAATCTTCCTACCAAGTACTGAACAGCAGCATTTGACATTAACAAAATGGAGGCCATTGTCTGACATGCAAAAAAAAATCATCTAGCCTACACTTTGTTTTGAAACACTGTTATGTCTCACCTCCATCAGCCAGCCGGCTCTCTGGTGATTCTCCAGCTCCAGCGATGTTGCATTTGTAAAGACCTTCATGTGATCTGGAAACATTGTGGATGATCAAGTTTCCTTTATAGCCAGTCCTGATGAGATGTCCATCTTTATAGAACTCAGCTATGAGGTCAGAGGTACTTTTCTTCTTTGTACAGCGCAAAGTCACATTGTCTCCCCCAGCTGATCAATGTGTCAAGACGCAATGCCCTTGACATTACAAAATTCTACACGTACAACATTAAAAATTATGCCCCACAATACCTTTTGTTTCAAACATGCAGTGTTGAACTCTCAGACTGAAACGAAAGTGGTTCAAAATTTTGTGGATGCAGAGTAAAATGGCTTCAGGTTTATGTGGCGTCAGCCTAACAGCCACATCCTGATTAACTGAATATATACACCGAAATGTCAGTTTGCTGCTCTGCAGGTGAGAGTGTTAACAATGTGTAAAGCTTTGTTGCCTTTTATATATTACAAAGTGCAGTTAAATTAATTTTTAGAATTTTGTATGATTAATCATATTCGGGGATATGTTGTTTTTTTACACTGGATATTTAATTCAAAAACCATTTAAATAACTGCAGCTTACCATCATTTTGAGCGCAATCACTGCTGTGAACTTGTGCAACCAGCACCATCAACACATTAATCACTGGACAGACAAAGGAAGAAAGTTGTATCAGACACAGATGAATTTACGTTGTGTTTCATCAACCAGATCATGCAACATATTTGCTTTGATTACTGCCAAATTCAGCTTATATATTTCACTGTTTTGCAATCTCATACAGGAACAGGGAAACAGTCTCAGTACTCACACAGTCTGATGCAGAGAGCTGTAACGTCCATGTTTTCGTGCTGCTGACTGAGTATCAGACTGAAGTTCACATGAAGTTAAATGTAGGTGAGACCCTCCTCTTCCTGTGCAGCTTATTTCTGGTGTTGTTTCAATTGCAGGTTTGAGTTAGTTCTACTAATAAAGGTGTGAAGCCGAGGCAGAAATATAAGTCTGAAGCAACAGTCTTTCAGTGCAGAGTGAAAACCTGAAGGGAAATATAAACCTTTATTTTTCCATTCATACATGATAATAATCATCGCTGGAAGGTCAGCACACAACTAACTAGCTTATTTGATAACTGTAAACTCATGTGAGAAGGAACTAGACTACATAACTTGGCTTATTTATTATTATATATACTTAATATCTATGATTACTTTGCAACAATATTTTACTGATCTTAAAGATATTCTTGATAGAGCACATGCTGCTCTTACCAAACCAAAGTTCCCCTCCACCCAAAAATGTGTTTTTCTTTTTGTTCTTTTCAGTCAAATGTTGTTTTCTGTTCCTCTGTCCTCATTGTAAAATGTACATTGTCATTTGCCCAAGTTCAACATTTATTTAACCTGAAGTGACAGCATCCTCTAGCAGCTGTTATGAATTTTGTACTTCAGCAGAAAAGGAGGAAGTAGTGTGACATCGTTATTAAGCCACAAAGTCTACAGAGGAAGGAGGTCAGGGTGGTTGGATGGGTCAGCAAAACGTGGGACTTTGACATGAGACATCACTGTTTGCTTTCTGTTTCCTCCTGACAGTCAGCAAAGATTTATTTTAAACATGACCATGATCACCCCCAACCTTAATGAAGTAACTCAAAACATTATGTTGACAGTGAAGTTGACATCTTATGTGCAGCAGTTGAAATAAAAAAAAAATTAAAAAAAGTATAATCATATTTTCTGGACAAGTAATTAAACTGTTTGAAAATTGTTATTCAAAGTAAAGTATTTCAATAGGCTATGTTGTCTTAAAACATGTATAGAGGGAATGAATGAATGGATGCATGAATGAATGGGTAAATTAAATTAAGTTATTGCCAAGAGAATGAATGAATTTATGAACGAATGTTATCAAAAACGAGTCAAAAACCCAATGAGGGACCAAGACTCTATATTATTAACAAATTTTGAAGCAGTGCTTGAGTTCTAATAATACGCTAATTAAATTGTTCTAAATGTAAACATTGGTTAGATAAGTCTAGTTACATATTTTTACATATTTTTAGTGGCATTTCTGACCAGTTCAGACACTTATTGTACATAAAAGAAAAGAGAGGAGGAGAGCAAGTCAAAGGAATACAGTTTCTCCCAAAATTTACGACTTAAGACATAGAACTAGCAGAAGAAGGGGTGTGGCCCATCCAGGTTTGGGCAGTCTGTTTATATCTGAAAAGAAAAACAAAGTCCATTTTCTCTCTGTGACTGGTGGTGAGAAGGCTGAGTTTTTAGTCCTGTCCAATGTTTCCTTGCCTTTAGGTCAGAGGTCATTGTGTCTGTGTGTGTGTGCTCCTGACTGTTAGGCCAAAAAGAATCATAATGTTTTTGAAAAAATAAAACTTTTCCTCTTATATTCTTGGGTTCATTATCCTACAGAACATTGCTCTATATTAAATTTTACTCATTTCTGTTTTATGTCTTGTTTTTAATTACACGCTTTATATCATTTAATATCTTTCTATAGGTGCAGTGGACTTCATTTGTTGTCAATTTAATGGGTATCTGTTTTAGTTTACCCAAATAAAACTACACTCCCATAGACCCATAGACCTCCATGTTAAAATGTCCAACTTTACAGCAGAAATAAACATGTTTACAGCCTGGTTCAAAAAATGGTTTTGGTCTCTGTAGCTAATTTCCTCTTTCATGAGAACTGTACGGGGGGTGAATTTTTTTATAACTCACCCGTTTAAATTTTATTAAGCCGTAAAGTTCTGCATAATGAAGGACATGGCTGCTTTGAGTGACAGGTCTGCCAGACGCTAGGTGGCTTGTTTCAGCCGTTCGGCCCGCCTCTTTGCCCATTTTTGATTGGCTGGGAGTTAGGTGGCATCACGCACTGCCAAGATGGCGACGGCCGGAGCGGCTTGCTTTGAGCTTCAAAACCGCTCTTCAGAAACCAAAGAATGGGTGATGTCATGGTAACTACATCCATGTTTTTATACAGTCTATGATCTCATCTTATAAATTCTTCCACAAGCCTTTTATGTTACACTGTGAAAATAAATGTATACTATATATGCACAAATACATTTATATTGAATAAAATTACCACAAAGTAATGGACACACAGGAAGAGACAATACACAATCAATCCACAAGGAGTCAAGGTAAAGGGGTAGGTAGGAAGCAGAAAATAACAATATCATGGAGAAATTTCAATCAGGTTTCAGGGCCCGTCACAGCACAGAGACAGCTCTGCTGAAAGTCTCCAATGATCTGCTCTTATCTCTTGACTCTGGAAAATGTGCCATCCTGATTCTTCTGGACCTTAGTTCTGCTTTTGACACAATATTCTCCTGCACCGTCTTGAGCATCAGGTCGGTATTCAGGGCAGCGCCCTCCAGTGGTTTGCCTCCTGCCTAACAGACAGGTCATTTTCTGTTAAAATTGGAAACCTCTTCTCCTCGTCTGCTCCCATCACCTGCGGAGTCCCTCAAGGCTCCATTTTAGGGCCCATCTTATTCGCCTTATACATGCTCCCTCTTGGCTCCATCGTCAATAAGCACAATATCTCCTATCACTGCTACGCAGATTATACACAGCTATACCTCCCATTAGAACCTGGTGATAACAATGATAAGGTAGTTAGGTCCCTTCTTGACTGCGTGCTAGATATACAAAATTGGATGGCACAAAACTATCTTCAGTTAAATGCTAGTAAGACAGAAGTGGTTTTACATTTATGGTCACTGACATAAAAGTCCTTAGAGCCCACAGATTCAACATCCATACCATGGGTAAAAACAAGGTCCACCAGTGTGTGTTGAGCCAGATACATGTTGCGTAAAATCAATGAATTCAGTGAGATTAAAAAATTCAGAGGCAGCATTACATGTAGTGTTATCAATATGAAGATTAAAATCCCCAACCATTAGGACCTTGTCCAGTTTTATAATAGATGATAAAAAATCTGTAAAATCTGATAAAAAGGAGCCAATTGGGCCTGGCCGTCGGTAAATTAAAATACAATAAATAGGATTTAGCTGACCGACTCTGGATATTTGCAATTCAAAAGAACAATAGGGTTCAGTGCTTACAATCTGGCATGTAAACTTGTCTTTAAAAACAACTGCAAGACCATCACCACAGCCTGGCAGCCTCGGTGTACTGATAAAAGAGCAGTCTGCAGGACAAAGCTTGATCAGGTGGGAATGATCCATATTCTGCTGCCATGTTTCAGTCAAGAACATAAAGTCCAACTTTTCATTCAGAAATAAGTCATTCAGGATAAATGACTTATTACCAATAGATCGTGCATTGATGAAGGCCATCTTGACTGGAAACGGCGGAGCAGCAGAGGTGTTCCAGTGAGGGAGTGTGGCATGTAAACAGTCAGTCACGTGTAGAGGACTGTACAGCATGCTGTAAATGATCTGCTAGCATTCTGCTACCCAGCCTGTTTGGGTGGACTCCGTCTGATTTGAAGAGGGGGGAACGATTCCAGAACAGGTTGAAGTTGTCAATAAAGTCACTGTTGTGAGCTGTACAGGCGGACTGGAGCCAGGTGTGTAGACTGAGGAGTCTGCTGCGCTCTGATCTACGGGCAAATGTGGCAATTGGACCAGAGATAAAGATGGTTACTCCACAGCTACTTAGGAACTTGAAAAGGTCGTTAAAATCCTTTTTGGTCAGCTCAGACTGCTGACCAGCAGTGTCATTTGTCCCCACGTGGACTATGACTTGTTTGGTCGTTGACTAGTGAGCGTAGCAACCCCGGGAGCCTATCCAGGATGTCAGGGACCGTCGCTCCAGGAAAGCAGTGTGTGGCTGCATTGAAGAACCTGATGTTTCTGATTATGGAGTCCCCAACAATTAATGTGGTTGGAGAGAAGAGAGGACGAGGAGGTGGAAACTGTGGGCTTGTGTGGCTGGAGAGTGCAGGGTCTGTTTCCACACCTTGTGTTGCGGTCGCCGACTCAGGATGGGGTGTCCGGGCGGGCGAGCGTTGTGGCAAGGCAGCGACATCAGTCCTGAAACAGGACCTCTCCACCGGCCCGGGGCAGGGAGGACCACCAGAGAGTCTGGCTACTGCCTCTTTCAGCATCTTTATCTTGCAACGGGCAGAGGAGGTTGCTCCCCGAGCTGATGGTCGTTTATCTGACCTCGCAGAGGAATGGCACTCCGTGTGAACACTGCTAGTCACTGGTGGGGAAGAGGGTGCAGTGTCACCGGGCGCCGCTTTCGGTGATCCGTCGGATCCACTGGGGTCAGTCGGAGCCACTGGAGCATCGGCAGGAGCTGGGAAGTCGTCCAACAGGATCGCGTAGTGGTTGGAGAGTGTTAGGCGGGGTGGAGAGGCAGCCCTGTCTGAGCGCCTCTTGCGGCCGCGAGCCACCACCTCAGCCCACGACGAGTGATGGTTCGGCTTCGAGGAGGAGGAGTCCTTCTTCTGGAGCTCATCGGGAAGTCGTCAAATATCTTTAAGGTCAGCAATCTTTTTGTTTGCTTTCAGGAGTAGTACACTGTCCTCACCGGAGAAAGTTGGCATGGTTGTAAAATCCAAGAGTAAAAAATGGCTTAAAAGCTCTTAGTAAAAACCGACACTAGCTAGCTTAGTTACCAGGCTAAAAACAAAAACAAAACCTGGCTAAACTAGTGGCGGTCTGGAGTCAGCAGCCGGGTCGTGTAGTTAAAAATCGAAGCATCTGATGATTAAAACCTTTATACTGGGTTAAAACACGTACATAAAGTGACAGTGATCCAAAAAGTGTGTCATAAAATTCAGGCTTAAAACAGACTTAAAACTGGTTAAAATGTCTGCAGCTCACAGCACACAGCATACACCAGGTCAACATCCAGGTCACATAGACACAGACATAGACACCTGTAGGACAGTGTGTTACTGAGCTCAAACTAGACTTGTTGAGCATCATTTCACTTTGATACAACACCAACTTCTGACCACTTGATTAGTTTTATTGTGTTATTTGTAAACATATTTTGTTGTGCTGTGTCCTGTTCAGACAGTCGGCTTTAACAGAACTTTCTTGGTGGAAAGTAAAAATTTTCATTACAAGAAACTATTGTGTATTTGCAGAGATTACACAAGTGGAAAGACAAAAATGAAAACAAGAAATAGTTTCATCATATATGGTTTGTCTCATTTTTAACTCATTGATGGTCTAATTATCTCAGTATTTGTGATTTGACTCCTTTTTCCACTGATTGGTGGCTCTAGTACTTTTTGTTATTTCACGTTGTGAGATTGATGTGTGATGAAAGTCTATGACTAACATTTCACTTACAATAAATGAAGAGAATTCAATACCTTCTTTTGCAAGATTTTATTTTACAGTGCACTTTTCTACCAGATGTGCATCATGCAACACTGAATTGGAATCACTGAATGACACAAATTGTCTGATATAGAGTCAACATGAAGGACTTAACATAGAAACTAAATTTAAGATGATTTAAAATATTCCTTCTAATATTGAATTGTAAAGCCATCTGGACATTGCTGTCTCCCTTCCTTCCATTTTATCTTAACATTACATCACTTCTCGTTTGTTTCTGACTAAAGTCTTAATTTAAACATCTGTGAGAGACGCTTGTCAGACAATCACGGACATCACAGAAAACAAATAATGTTTGTATTTTTCTTGGGATGATTTCTTTCAGTGATATTTTTGTATGATGTAGGATTTATTGTAAATGAGTTAAACAGCATAAAATGTAAATATTATAGAAGAAAATGAAACGCTAACTGAAAATATCCAAACATCCAATCGTTAATCATTATCCCTGCTAACACCTGATATGTCCATTGATTAGTCATAAAATATGAGCTTCTTAGACTGAATTATCTATCATTTGTGGTCCAAAATAGCATCTTAGCTCAACTTTTAATTTTTAATTTTTTTTTTTTTTATTTGAAGCTTCAAATTATATTCAATGTATAACAGTTTAACTGTATTTGTGACCTTCAGTTATCATGTGCTGTTAGTGTTCAGTAAGTCATGTTTTTTCTGTGTTTAATCTTTCCAGGTTGGACTCACACACTCCTACTTATTGAATCATCATCATGGAATTATGTATTTTTCTTGTGATATTATTTATGTCTTGGTTACTATGGAAACGTACGTTACAGTATTTTGATTATGGTTATATATACCTATACTTCAGATTACATATTTAAAATATGCTGATATTTTAATAGGAATACATCATATTTACATCAATGTAATTCTTTTAATCGTGTCTGTTTAAAAGAAGCAATGGTTTAATATGTTGCTACTGTATAACTGACTTAAGTGTCTTATTACTGTAACTGTAATGGAATTTTGTTTTAGTTTCTACTAAAATACTGTTGTGCTTCTGTGTTTTTCACATTCTGTTTTTCAAAAAAGAAGAGAAAGTTGATGTGGATGACAAAGAGGTGCAGCTTCAAATGAAAAGGCTGAAGAAAGAGACGGATCAACTTAAACTGCAGATGGAGAAGGTAAGAAAAGGAGAAGAAGAAGAAGAACAGAAAACCAACACAGGCCCAGTAGATATACAGAGAGGTCTGTAGATATACAGCAAATAACCCACTACCACATTATCTGTATATTGTTGTAAATAATAATATTTTCCATAATATGCTGTATTTGCACATTAAGTTGTCAGATATTTGAGAAACAGTTATATTATGTATGAAATATGTTATGTTACTTTAGGATCAGTCCAGCAGGTGAATAAAGAGTTTAAGATGTTTGCTGTTTAAGCCATTTTTTGTTGGTTTGTGTGTTTTTAAGGGGGTGACAGTTGGTTTTATTTTTCAGAACTCGAGAGATTTTTCACCTAAACATTGGATTAGCACCAAACACTGTTCTCAGCGCCCTCAGTGGATCACTCTCCTGTCACACTCTCACCTTCCTCGTCATCTTTCTTTTTATACAGACTTGTGGAGGTAAATCACATGCACACACAACAGTTACAACTCTCTGTTTGTTTTTGGCTTTATTAGATAGATAGATAGATAGATAGATAGATAGATAGATAGATAGATACACATTAGAGAGATGACAGGACACCTCATAACATGTGTGTTGTTACACATGGACAGGAAGTTGGAAGTTCAGTATTTGATAAAGTCACTAAAAAAGATATTATCTACCAATTGTCAGTATATTTGAAGCAATGTATATTCATATTTGGTTACTGCATATTTGTGTTTTGGACCTCACTGTGCTTTCATTTATTCTGTCTGCTGCTTTTAAAGGCGAGATGACCTCATTTAATTCATCACTGTTGAAGTCCAACACAGCACCATCAGGTAAATGAGTAGATAAACATTATTAACTGCTAACAGTATTGTTGGGCCTCAGACCATGAGGTCACACAGAGAAGGCCTACATGCAACCTGTGAGGCCTGACCACAAGGTGCTTTGTTCCTTTGTTTCCCCCGAGACAAAGGAATAGCGCCAAAATGCTGCTTACAGACAATGGGAGTCCATTGCAAACTCCACTTCCAAGGATGCTTTGCGATTTTCACACCTCAGCAGGGAACAGTCAACATACAGTCTCATTGGCGGAGATGCTCCTGCACAGCGGAGCGTCCTGATGACACAGACATGACATCACCGCCCCTTTTAAAAACTGAACGTGCCCTGAAGCACACGCCTTTCACATGTCACTGAGCTAGGGGTAACTCCTGTTCCTCTGTGAGTCAGCTGACTAAAGGGGGTACCCCACGCATGTGTTTTCCCCTCATCGAAGACTCCCCTCGCCGGACGAGACGAGACTTCGCTCGTGCTCACCCGAACACATTCCCGGATCCGAGAGAGACCGCTGCTTCAACCAGCGTCCTCAAATTCCCTCAAGAAGGAAGAAATGCTCCGCTCTTCTTCACCAAGTCGACTCTGCTGTTCTCTCCGCCACGCCGTTGAGAGTCAGCTGCCGTGCTTTTCGCCGACCATGCGAGAACGGCCACCGTCTGCATCCGAGCCCAGGACAAAGCTGGACATAACGACGGACTACACACACACCCTGCTCGCTTTCTGAAGCGACCAAGTAAGAGGCATAAGTCTGGGCAGAGGCAGTGTTAGTTGTGTGTTCTTATCAGCATCAGTTGCTGTTGTTTAGCATTTAGCTTTTAGCTTTATTGCTATTGTTTGTTGTGCTGTTGACGGACCGCCGAGTCCATTTTTCCTGCTCTACTCTTAGGAGTATTTTAAGTTTGCTGCCTGTTTAGTTGTGTTCACCACGCTAGACTGTTTTGTGTTTGTCCCGTTCGGGACTACTGCTGTGTTTGTGCCATCGTGAGTCAGGAAAGTAAGTTGCTTTCTCGATCAGAAACCAGACCACATGTGTTACAGACTGCCGTCCGTACGTGCACTGTCTGTGGACAAAGGAACCGCTTCTCTTCCTCTCACAATCGCTTTCTCTCCTTCCTCCCTCTCTCTTCTGACTAACACATACACGTGCGCGCACACACACATACACGCACCGACATCTTTTTGCACATCTGATGGTCAGATAACGTCGGACAACACTTCGCTTTGTCTTTCCTTATCCGCCATCAGACACGTGTGTTTTTCTGAGAAGTGGGTGAGTGCGAGACGCCGACCACCAGACGGCGCCATCTTGCTTCTGTCTAACCAAGACACTGCCATACTTCTGCCATCCGGTTCTCGCGCGACATGACTTCCTCCCATAGTCAAGTCCGCATCGCAGACCGACGACGTCATCACGTCAGGCCAAGTCGCCATCTTGTCACACACACACACACACACACACACACACACACACACACACACACACACACACACACATGCATTCACCTGCATGTGTCCAACCCTGTGCATAGCTGTTGTGTTTTGTTTGGTAGGATTAGATTTTAGAATAGTCGTTTACTGAATGAAGCATTTGTTAACTGTGTTAATTTTGCTAAGTTTAATAAGCACTGCTATATCTTTAAAGAGAAGTTCTTTTGTCATTATTGTGTGTAACATATTGTGAAAAGTGGCTGATTGAAGGAGTCAGAGCTCGAACTCACCCTTCTTTGTTCACCCTTGAATGTTGATATCTCTCAGATATTAACATTCTAGGTGAACTCCCATTTATGAGGCTACCTTGTTTGGTTATTGGTCCCGGTTTCCGGGTGGTGCCCCGTATTTGTTAATTCATATTAATAATTAATTAATTGTCTTAATTAGTTAATTATCCTTGATAATTGATAATTATTGCAAATAATCAACTGTGTTCCTCACAGATCCAACAGTTGGTGCCCGAATTATTGATTAAGGTTAACAATATCTTATTTTCATAATTATCTATGATAATTATGAATTATTGCTAATAACCAAACGCACTACTGCCTGTCCCAACAGTATCAAGTGATTCTCTGAACTTCCATGTAATTACAAACTCTGTTTCAATTTCACATGACTCAGTCCTGCACAGTAATCAAGTGTTATAAGTTACTGATGATGACATGTACAGTTTCTGAGTTGTTATAAGTTACAAAACTCATTAAAGCCTGTGGAATTTAATCCATATCCAAAGTATGTGTGTTGATACAATGAGCAGGAACATAGACACTGTTAAGAAAATGAAGTATATCTCCTTGACAAATGTTCTTAACAATGTTAAGAAAATATACATGTTTCTATGGGCTACAATAACTCCAAAATATGACTTTTAGCTTTGATTGTGAACATTAAAACAAACAACTTGCTGTCTTAAAGCACATTAACTTTCCTCTGACTGCTCCTGGTGTTCTAAATGATCTGTTTGTTCTGTATTTTATCATTTCGGCCGATCCAGCTGGTCTCTTATTTCTTTCACCTCGGCTGTCTTTTATTCCGCCTTGGTTTTTGCCCTTATGGTTATTGTCGCATTTATTCTGTTTGCTTGTTACATACTGAAATGTAAAGGTAAGACACAACTATTTGATTTTTTTGATGTTTTGATTTGCATGAAGTCAAAAGTCAGGAAGTGGATAAATAGAACAGTTATATATTAAATTTTACTCATATCAATCAATTGCACGCTTCATATCATTTAATATCTTCTTATAGGTGTAGTGTACTTGATTTGTTGTCATTTTAATGGGTGTCTGTTTAATTACTCCAATTTTAATTGGTATCTATTTTTTGAATATGAGAGTTTATGTTATTTTAGTAAATTATTGCAAAACATTTGACTGACTTTAAAAAAATGACACTGGAGTTCTTGACATCTTGCTTTTGAAGTCGGTTCCCAGTAAGACAACCTCCAGACAATCATATCTTTCCAGAATAAGTAAAACTTTGCTTCCAAAAGAGAGAAGAAAGACAGTTGTGAGAAAAAAGCCATCATCATCAAGGAAACATTATACTAGTTAACTTGTTGATTAATTAAGCAGCATCTTCCTCAGGTTCAGAATCAGACATGGAGAGAGGATTATTAGAAGATCCCTCAACATCTGCTCCTGGGTATGGGACAGGAGGTGAGCTCACAAAGTGGTTATTAAAAGTGATTTCATGCAGTCATTTGCAACACTACAATGACATAGTCTGTTTTAATGTACAATATAGTATATAATTACATTTTTTGTGAGGAATATTAAGAGGCTAACTTTGATCTTGTATACTTTCTGATCCTTGTTCCATTTTTGTAGTATTGTTGGTATGGATGATCTCTGTGTATTTTAGTCCTGTTAAGACAGCTGGCTTTGTTTTTGTAGCAATCCTTTCTTTGTACACATTGAGATGTAAGTCACAACTCATATGTACATGCCTTGTTAGTGATGAAAGCTTTCATTACTACACAAGCCACCATATAAGATTACCTCTGATTACAGAAAACTCAACACAACTCATACATTCTTCCACAAGCCGTTTATGTTACACTGTGAAATGAAATGAATACTATATATACACAAATACATTTATATTGAATCAAATTACCACAAAGTAATGGACACACAGGAAGACACAATACACAATCAATACACAAGGAGTCAAGGTAAAGGGGTAGGTAGGGAGCACAGCTCATTCTTGCTCTGAGGCTCTCTCCTCACTCTAAAAACTATTTTTAGTTATTTTATCCTTCATTGTCTTCTTCAATTATATACTATTTCTTGACAAAAGGTGTCACACTACAAGTGATGGATACAATGAAGGCACAGTTACAGAGGGAAGAAGAAGAAAGGAGAGATGTGATGATGAAACAGATGAAAGAAAAGGATGACAAAAAGTTGGGTGAGTCTGACTCAACAGATCAGACTAAACTGATCATGTTACTGTAGTATGTGTTTATTTGTCAGTGTTTATTGTGCAAAGGAAAAAGATTTGTTGTATTACATGTTGAATTCTGTTCACATGCTGTAAATTTGCTCAAAATGTTGTGAATAGTTTGTGCAGTAGTAGTAATATGTTTTAAAAATGCTGCTGTTGTTAATTTGTGACAGATTTAGAGAAGAAAGCCAGCGTGATTGATACACTAAAGGAACAGAAGAAGTTACTTGAGAACCAGAAACATCTACTGAAGTCACAACTGGAGGAGGTGGAGAGAAAGAAGACGGAGAACAAGGAGAAGCTTCTGTCAGTGGAGAACAAAATAACCGAGGCTAAGAAAGAAAAGAAAGATAAAGGGGAACTATTAAAAGAAAAAGAAAATCTAACAGATGTCAAATGGAAACTAGAAGAGCAAAAGACAACCTTGAAGAAACTAAAGCTGAATGTGGAGCAGCTACAGCAGATAATAGATGCTTTAGCTGATGGTGACCAAGTACAATAAGAGGCTGTTTACACTTGGTTTTACAATGTGTTTTGGTGATCTGAACACAAGTAGACAGCCGAGACACATTCACACCTGTGTCTATCATGTGTCTCCAGCTGACCACTTGTGTTCAGTTTGTTACTGCCTACATCACTTCTGCTAGAAGGTCAAAGGGCACGGTGCACAGTTATTATGTCAGTCTGTTGACAGACAAGCACCAGATTTGTTTCGCACGGGCTAGCTGAGAAAACAAAATGGGCCTATAAATGAATATGTGCATAGAAATGTTCTTATTTTGCACACAAAATAAGAGTGTATGCAAAATTACTGTCAGATTCATGACACATGCCCACCAGCCAACTTTGTTCTTACCACCGTGTGTATGTTAGTGAATCAGTCATTCTAAATTGACAGGCGCGTACCCACTATTGGTAATTATCATTCTACCATACTTTGCTGAACTGCTGTCTATTGTCTGTATTGACTTTGGCTGTGTAGTTATTGTTGGTGATTTTAACATCCATGTTGACAACCCCCAGGACAGAGGGACTAAAGAACATGTGTTATGTTCTTGATAACTATGGACTGACCAAGCATGTGACGGAGCCCACACACAACAAGGGGAACACTCTGGACTTAATCATCTCTAAGGGTCTGAACGTTTCTAAGGTTGTCGTGACTGACGTTGCTCTCTCTGATCATTCCTGTGTTTTCTTTGAGAGTGCTATCTTCATGCACACAAATGTTCAAACAGAGGTAATCACAAAATGGTATATCACTGAAAACACCGGTGAAATATTTATTCAGACTTTCTCTTCCACACCTGCCCTCTCTTGGGTCTCGGTCAATGAGCTTGTAGATAATTTCAGTTTTAAAATTACAAACGTTATTGATGCCATTGCACCCACTAAGGTGAATGCTGTCTCTGGTAAGAAAAGGTCTCCATGGAGAAATGGCACACTGGTCAAAATGGAAAAAAGAGAGTGTCGAAAAGCTGAATGCAGATGGCGAAAAATAAATCTCCAGGTTCATTATGACATCTACAAAGAGAGACTTCACATTTATAATTTGGAACTGAGAAATGCAAGGCAGTCCTTCTTCTCTGAAATCATTGCCAAAAATAATAATGATGCACGTGCCTTATTTGCTTCTGTCGACAGAGTAACAAATCCTCCTGTGTCAGTAGTCTCTGAACTTCTGTCCACCAAGGCCTGCAACAAATTTGCCTCATTCTTCACTGACAAAATTCAGAAAATTAGACAAGCAGTCAGTGCCTCCATATCACGTACAGGATATGCATTGTCCATGTGTCCACCTAAAATCAATTTGAGTAATATGACACAATTCCATCCAATCAACCATAAAAACCTGGAGGACATTATACAACATCTGAAATCCTCCTCCAGCTGCCTTGATATTCTGCCTACAGGCTTTTTCAAAACTGTTTCAAATTGCATGGCCTCAGATCTTCTACAGATTGTCCACACATCTCTTCTCTCAGGTGTCTTCCCACAGGCCCTGAAAACTGCCGTCATCAAGCCACTCTTAAAAAAGAACACTCTAGACACTTCACTTATGAGCAACTATAGGCCCATATCAAACCTCTCATTTTTAAGTAAGATCATTGAAAAAGCTGTTTTTCAACAGCTGAACAACTTTGTGGCACTAAAGAACTGTTTTGATGCCTTCCAGTCAGGATTTCGACCACACCACAGCACTGAGACTGCTCTTGTTAAGGTCTTCAATGACATACACCTGAACACTGACAGTGGCAGAATTACAGTATTAGTATTACTGGATCTCAGTGCCGCATTTGACACTGTTGACCACAACATATTACTAGACAGACTGGAAAACTGGTTTAGACTTTCTGGCTAAACTGGTTTGAATCCTACTTAAAGGACAGGGACTACTTTGTGTCTATAGGTAGTTACATCTGAGCAGACAAAAATGACATGCAGAGTTCCCCAAGGCTCCATTCTGGGGCCTCTTCTGTTCAACATCTACATGCTCCCACTTGCTCAGATTATGGAAAACAACAAAATATGCTACCACAGTTAGGCGGATGACACACAAATTTACATGACCATATCACCAGGGGACTATGGTCCAATACAAGCACTGAGTAAGTGCATTGAACAAATCAATGATTGGATGTGCCAGAATTTTCTTCAATTAAACCAAGACAAAACTGAAGTAATTGTTTTTGGAGTCAAGGAAGAACGTTTAAAAGTCAGCACTCAGCTTCAATCGACAAACTACAAACCAAGCCAGAAATCTTGGTGTAGTCATGGACTCAGACCTGAATTTCAACAGCCACATTAAGACAATTACAAAGTCAGCCTACTATCACCTGAAGAATATAGAAGAATTAAAGGACTTATGTCTCAGCAGGATTTGGAAAATTTTTTCCATGCATTTATTTTCAGCAGACTTGACTACTGTAACACTGTCTTCACAGGTCCCCCCTAAAAAATCCATCAGACAGTTGCAGCTGATTCAGAACGCTGCTGCTCGAGTCCTCACTAAGACCAAGAAAGTGGATCATATAATTCCAGTTCTCAGATCTTTACACTGCCTTCCTGTCTGTCAAAGAATTGACTTTAAGATATTGCTGTTGGTTTATAAAGCACTGAATGGTTTAGGGCCAAAATACATCTCTGATCTGCTACATTATGAACCATCCAGACCTCTCAGGTGGTCTGGGACAAGTCTGCTTTCTGTCCCCAGAGTAAAAACTAAACATGGAGAAGCAGCGTTCAGTTTTTATGCTCCTCATATGTGGAACAAACTCCCAGAAAACTGCAGGTCTGCTGCAACTCTCAGTTCTTTTAAATCACAGCTGAAGAGTTTTCTGTTTGCCTTTCATTAAACCACATTGAGGGTTAATATTTTACACTGCACTGTTACTTTTATTATCTTGTTCAATCTGTCTTATTCCCTTTTTAGCTTTTTTTATTTCCAAATTTAACACTTTTTAATTGTTTTTATATGTCTTTTTACTTGTGTTGCTTTTATATTCTGTTTTAATGCCTTGTCGCGGGTTCGCTTTCAAGGAGGTACCAATGATGGCTCAGACAACAAGAAAACTTCAGTGTGGTGATTTTTTATTCACACCAAGTTCCCAAACAAGAGTGATGGAGTGGCAAAAATATTTACAGTGCAGAAGTGGAAAAAACCAACAACAAAAAAAAAAATATTTACAAGACAGGTTTCACCGGACTTACACTGGCAGCTAGTCAGCCACATTGCTGCTCGGCCAAGAACCAAAAACCCAACAACCTTAAATGAGCAGAGCTCCCTTTATATACTCTTAGCCCCTCCCCCTGCAAACCAATTAACAAATTATAGCGTCCTATGGTCATATTCATTAACACAACAAACATAAATTCAGAAATCAATGATACACTTCACATAAAGGAAAAATGGCACTAATCGCCCTCCATACAGCTGTGGCCAAATACCCCGAACCAAACTAGAATAAATCACAAAATATCAGTCCATTCAATGTTAATGGTATAGTCCATGGTCACATGACCCTCTTACGCGTGCCACTAAGCGCTATTTATGGTGTGTCCAGGAAGTGTCTCAGTTTGGCCCGTGCCCGGAGGCAACCAGAGGCAGCGGCAACAGGTAAGTGTGTGTGTGTGTGTGTGTGTGTGTGTGTGTGTGTGTGTGTGTGTGTGTGTGTGTGTGTGTGTGTGTGTGTGTGTGTGTGTGTGTGTGTGTCTGTGTGTGTCGCGTCAGCGCCGAGTGTGCACCCTCGAACGCCTAGCGGGTAGAAAAGAGTCCGGGCAGTGGGGAAAAGTTTGTGGGAGTGCAGGACCGCGGGACACAAGTGCGAGCCTGCAAGAAACAGTTTTAACTAGAGCATGGCTCCGTAGGAACAGTGGGAGGGCTGCGCGCTGTGCGCTCCCGGCACCGGCGCTTTCTCTCCGGCCAAGAGAGAGAGAGAAACGTACGCCGGTTAGGGCATGACGGAGCGTTCACCGGCGCCCCGTCACATACCTGTTATGCTCCATGTAAAGCACTTTGAATTGCCTTGTTGTTGAAATGTGCGATACAGATAAACTTGCCTTGCCTTACCACACCCCCATTTCTCTATACAAGGAAAGCTCTGTTGGAGCAGTGCAGCAGTAGAGTGAACTGTCACTCATTGCAAAGAGGGCCGTGATGGTAAAAATGTAGAAAAACTTTACTGTTGATGAAATGCAAACAATAGTTTCAGAACCCTGTATACAGCCTGCATACCTATTGCACCACTACCACGCAGTACAACCGTAACAAAATAAAAAGTTGGTAAATGTATAGATCTGTGGAATTGATCTAAATAAATCTCTATTGCTGTGCGTATGCAAGGTCTAAGGCAGTTCTACATTTGTGAGTAAGAGTAAGAACAAATTCAGGTAAGAATCCTATATTTGCACTTAAAACTTTCATAGGTATGGTTTAAGCACAGATTTTTGTGTATGCACTGTTTGTGAATGAGGCCAAATATGAACACTAAATCATTAAAAAATACTTAATCAAATGTATCAGATGCAATTTGGTTCAGTTTTTTTTTTTTTTTCCTGACTACTGGTGGCAGTAACTTAAATGGACGTCTCCTTGTGAGATGTTTCTCAACCCTGTTTTATACACAACTGATTTTGCAATTGTAAATATGTTGAATAGGAAATGCAATGCTGACTTGATTATTTTTTTATGTTTTCAATACTATATATCAACAAAATGTAATAAATGTATCTATAAACTGTCTATGACCAATTAAATGTTCACTCCAGCGATTTTCCACTTCAGCGTGTGTTTCCAGGTGTTGGGGAGCGCTAATGCATTTGTTTAAAAAAAAGTAGTCTAAAGCTTTTTGTGTCTCCAGAGGGAGCTGTGTGAAATCTGATAAATTGCCTCAAGTGATGTCACTTCAGTCAGCATTAGTTGGGGCTGAAGACTACAAGTTTGACAAAAAATCTGGAGGTGTGGAGTTAGAAATAAGTGATGTTACCAGACCTCTTCAGCCTGCTCCTCATCTCTGCTGGAGTCTAACAGCTCCAGAATACATTAGCCGCTGATAAAATAACACGCCTGTTTCTGTAAAGTCGAGTGAAATTTAAGTTGAGTTGGTTTGTGGGTAATGTAGGCACCAGGTCTTAATAAGGAAGAATGTGTGAAATAAAAAAGATGATTCTTATTTTAAATAAAATTGTCCACTGTGAGTCTGACAATGTTATAGGAGTGCAATGTGAAATCTGTGGCGTACTCCTTTAAACAAAACTGCTAACCTTAACCTGAGATGCAATGATAGTCTCTGGCGTCACAGTAATGTGCTTTAAATGTCCAACTAAATAAAATACCACATTTCTATTGACAGTATAACTACATTTTACTTTCATTGTTACTTTTTAATTTAAAAAAAGAATTGTTCTTAGTTTTATATATATAGATATATAGATAGATTGATACATTTATATCGCTGTACTGACACACCTCTTTCAGGGAGTTATGTTAACTTATGGAGTAAACTGAGTGTCAACTGGCTAAAATTCTGTCGACAGTGAGGTCTGTGGATTATTCAGAGTGACTGGATCATTGTTCTAAGGCACTTTGACGCTGAGATTTTAAATTCATATTTGTAATGCTTCAAGCACCGCAAACAAAATTCAACTTCTGTTCATTGAGATGGTAGAGACAGATATCTGAAAACCAGGGCATATAAAAACTAATTTATTTGAAAGCCTATAGAACCATAGGTAAGTAAAAGTTCTCTTTATTTATCTAAGGAGACACTGAAAGCAAGCAACACTCACAGTTACCTACATGCACACCTGGAAGCTGCTGATCTATTAGCCAATAAGCAGCTCCACTTGGGCAGTTAGGAGTTGCTTTGCTTTAATCTGGCTTAAATGGATGTTATGGCTGCAGAAGACAGACAGGGAATCACAAGTTTGACACACCTTATCTCTTTACACGTGGCCGGGGTCAAAGTATTTTAAATCAGGACTTTGAAGCTACTTCTGTGTGGTGAGGCAGTCGTTGAGGAACACAACAGGTATGAGATTCTGAAAATTCAAAAATTCTTATCTCTTAATTCTTAACATTAGTGATGCTCTCAGTGACTTTTTATTTTACGGATTTTAATAATAATTTCATAATGGTCTGCGGTAAAAGCAGATCTGCCGTCACGATTAATGATTGTCTGTGTTTCTTAATGTGTTTGATATGCTAAGAGTCAAAATTGTAGTAATGTAAGAGATGTATTTTAATATATAACAAACTGCATATAACAATCATTTTGACATGTTTGTAATTTCCTGGACTGCAATGTAACTTAGAAGCCATGTTACCAATATAACATTTAACTCTTTGGAGAAAATGTAATTGAAACAAATTCTTATATCATAGAAGCTTTCTATTTCCAACTAGACTTCAAATATTTCCTCCATTTTGGAAAAAAAACAGCAGTGTCTATTTCTAAAACATTGGTTGCTTTATGTTCATGTACGGTATGAAAGTTATTCAAGCACTAAATTGGCATTTTATTGTTGGATATTGTAAACAGGAGGAACGATTGTGCAGACTGTTAATGTTTTACTTGCTTCACTGCAGCAGAGTGTGGACTTGTCTTTAGAAAGAAATTACCAACAGTTACAGGCAGCCATGTTAGGGAGAGACACCTATGAAAAAAGGTAACGCCTGCACACTTGCTCCAAGCCTCAAAAATTTAATGACAACATTTTTATCCTAGTTGGATCTTCATCAGGTCAAAATGTTTGAAAAATTGAGAATAAAACCCATTTTTATACATCATGCACATCTATAGGCTGGCAAGCTCTATGACGGCAGGTGTGGTTAACCATCCAAACCACCCAAGGTGATGAACATCCAAGACAATTAACAATTCAACTAAGTACATAGAAAAAATACATAAAAAGCAGTAATAAAAAGGCCATACTACAAAAATATCAAACATATATCTCATATATAAACGTATCAGGTTCATCATCACATATATCATTTGAAAGTTGTTGCACATTTAAGATCATCAGGAAGTTATTTCCTTTCGAGCAGGTTCTGGACCAGACTGGACCGGATGTCTCCACTTTAACAGTCAGTCTAGTTAGTATTGTCTTTAGGATTTAAGATTTTATAATCACCAAAAACAAGAGATACAATCATAACATTTAACTCTGTGGTATAAAACAGGTACTTGTTTTTTGTATTGCATACAAGTGTTGAATACAGTCGTGCTGCTTGTTTTGAAGATACTGTATATTATTATAATATATTTTTTTCATATTCCTTCACTGATGGTTGTATTGTCTCATTGGAAATGTAGCATACTCCCATCACTGTTTTTTAGTCTCCTTATATATTATTGCGCTTGTTGTTTTTGACTGTTGTGTGAAAAACTTAAAAGTTGATCAAAAATAAATGAAATAAAATAAATCCTTTGGTTTTTACCAGTAAAATGCAACTTAACGTTCTGTGGAGGTTTCTTGTAAACATACAACAGTTCTGTTTACATTCAGTGTTTCTCACCAAAACTTATTGTGTGTATCCTTTAGGTCTAAAAAAGCATTTATGAATTTCCTTCTCCATAAAACAGAGTGAATATTTCAAATTGTGTATTATTTACATCAATGTAGCTAGCAAGCCTCTTCTTCCTTGCTTTTGTTATGTTTCCCACACTTCTTTGTGTGTTACTGCCCCAATCCCAATCCTCTCCTAAAAACACTGCTCCATAGAACTACTAGTGATCAAAACTCCACAGGGTATCTTTAAAAGGGGCTTGACTGTTCTGTTTGTTCTTTTAATTAATTGAACTAAATTTATTTTTAATGTCCCATGCTGTTAATGTTGCTCAGTGCTGCTCTTACACTGCTTTTCATCATTCTTATAATGCTGCAATGCTCTGATGTGTCGGAGTCTAGCTGTAGTAATCAAGGTCACACCTACATCATCAATCATGTGAGGAGGACTTATTAATCTTGCTAACTTAACTTATTACTAATAATATTAAATTGTCATTAAATATTATTCAATGACAAATGTATATGCATAGTCGCATCATAATAACAATAGTATTACAATATTATGAGGTATTTCTATAATTTGGCATTAACAATAATTAGTCTCTAGGGGTCAGCATTACACTATGAATGTTCCGTGATGTAACCTGGACTATCTTGTTGAACAGTTGGTATCACTGTGTTGATTTGCTTTTATTTGAAAGATTTAACATTTTTAAACATGTCTTTGCAGAATGACAGAGCTTATAAAATTAAAAGTAAAACCAGGAAGCTACAGCTGCAGACCATCAGCTAATCATGGGACCTGAAAGTAAAGCTGCAGTCAGGTTGTAAAAACTCTTCCACTTGCCTTGCATTCGATCTAACTGAACTCCAATGTTCAGCCACTTTTAGAGAGAAGGTGGGATTCACCTCTTGTTCAGGAGGTTTTTATTTATTTGATGGTGAAGTAATATAACTAGCAGACAAGGAAGGATGCTGTATTTTCTGCCCTGCTTGATTTTTACCAGTGTGTGAGAGAAATTATTCTGCAAGTAGCCAAAAAGATGAATATCAATCACATCACAACCAAACACTGTTACACTAAATCAAATATATTATACATTTCTACAAACATACAACACCAACAGAATATCAGAAGGAGAATTCATCTAGTTAACAGAAATCCATCAATTTAACACATTTAATACAAATTAGAAGTGACCATTACAGTGCTTTAGATTTTATGATCATATGATCCAATTTTCTAACTAGGATCATATGAAGTTCCAGGGTCAGTCTTGATACAGTCATGCTCACTTAAGTTGAACTCATGTTCCCCAAATGATCTTCATGTGGTGTGAAGTCTCTCATGTGACTGGGCCCCAAAGAGAACATGTGTAGTATGTCAGTGGTTTACTGTGCTGCACTATACGTGGTGTAAACTGAGTGTATCTGCTTCAGCTCAAACCGATGTAACAGCATCATGTTGGTAGTCGACCACAGTGAGTGTATTTATAACCTGCAGCAGCAGCTCTGTTCTTGTAAACAGCCTCTTCAGACGTGTGAACATGTTGGTTTAACTGTTTCACTCTAATAAACTGCTCACTCTTAAAAATAGACACTGATAATGTGACTGAGCGAAAGACTCCAGATAAACCACAACGACCTTTTTAAAAATGCTAACAGAAGGTCAACTGCCAGTGATTATGAATGTTTACAGTGTCCATAAATGTACATAAACTGCTGTTTATTATATTTCCCATATAATAAGCTCTACTGTCTGTCATAATGAGTCAAAATAATGCTCTTAAATGTATAATATATGCAAACAGTTCACTTTATTAAACTGTTTCTGTTCTTAAGACAATCAAAGTACAAATATTTTCTTATTCAGCGAGTGTGTCTGACACTGAATAGAAACATCTATGAACCATCAACTCATAACAAAGATTATACAACATCAGCAGAACTTCATGAGAAACTTCAATGCTTTTCTGTCTTAGTGAGTGTTTTATCCACCTTCCCTCAGCCTGCATTGTCCACTTCTTTGGTTATGGCAAAAAAATAGTTTTTTACAATCCACACTATGTATAACTTTCAACTTGTAGATGTAGAAACTTCTCTCTGTGTTTCCTCCTTTGGTGGATTTTTCCTTCTGTGATTGTGGCTGCTTTAGAAAGAAGACCTTATTCTTTAAGTCTGAGGAACTGACACTAAAGCCTGATGTTTTCTGATTGTTTTTTAGAGAACTGAAACTAAGAACTTTGCAGTACTACTGTGCAGTACTACAACATAATACTTCTTAGACTATTGTACAAAACTGTATGACCTCCTGAAACTAAACCACAGAAGCTTTGAAGAGACGTCTCCTCAGTCCTTCAGTCAGGTGTCAGTGGCCTGTAAAACACACATAATACGCAAAAACTAAGAAAAAGTAGAAAATATTTTCAGTGTGACTGTTGAATGCTGAAAGTTATTGCTATGAATTGTTAAAAAAATAGCTTGATTCTGAATTGTAATCCTACCAAGATTGCTGGTAGGTGAATCAAACCCACAACCTAGTGTTTGTAAGACAGCAGAGCTAAGTACTGAGTTAACATGGTTCACACAGTTTAAAGCATATCAATCATGATTGATCTAAGCCTAAAACTTCTCGCCCAAAGATTTGATATTTTTATTACTACCTCAACATCAGAAGCCCACCTGTGGTAAAACTAGCAGACAATATTTCACAACCCATTAAAAACAGGTATTAAAAAGACATTAAAATGGCCCCTGTGACTCATTTGTCTAACGAGTAAAGGTGCAGGAAGTGTGTAATGTGCAAATGTATGTTCAGTCAGAGAGAAGACTATCTGAATCCTCCGAAATGCAAATGTATGATGGCCTCCATCATGTAACTTGCTTCATATCAGTAAAAAAAAAAAAAAAAGGTTTTCTGGACCAGTTTTAGCAACCTCACAAAAATATCAAGGTTACATTTCAAGTTCACTGCTCATAAAACAGCAACATGAGTACATGAATCATACGGTCAACCTACAGTAAAGTAGGTCCGCAATGCTGAAGACGATTGTGTCATGATTTATGGGATAGCTTCATCTTTAAATGTCCTGATAACTGTCTTTTAAAACATTTTCTGGTGGAGTGTTTCTTTTCATATTCTCTACTGTGACAGTGGTGAGTGCTGTACTAACCTTGTGGTTGTAACTTAGTTGAGTGCAAGAACATAAACTGCGATTTTAGTAGAAAGAGATGCTGTATCAGCCTCAGTCTTACCTGCAATAAAGAATAGGCACTCTCTTCCTGTAAACGTGGATTGGTGTCTGCTCTGGACACCTTTGGCTCTGTTTGAGAAACAAAGAAATATTTAATTAATCACATGATATTCAGAATTCACTGTTTGATTTTTTTATGATTAGATTAGTTATGACGGATTGAAATTACATTATACATTATATTACATTATCATTATGTCATAACTTTTTATACAGCATTGTTAAATAATCTCATCGCTTATAACACAGCTATAGCTTATTTAAAACTGTTTGGTGTATTTATGTCAAAAGGATTTTTTTTAAACTTTCCATCTCATAGTGACTATCAAACCTCACAACTTCTTGTAATGTACACAGCAAAATGTTCTGTCTGTGGTTTTCTCATGTGGTTCATAACTCAACTGCATCTATATGTACTACCAATGTTGCTAAAAGAAAGTTGCTAGCTGCTAGCTAGTTGTTTTTGTACAGAATTTGTGTACATGTGCACATGTGGCATTTGCATTACTTGAAATATTTTAAAATACTTTATGTACTTTATGTATGTACATGTTGCACCACAGACCTGCTGTGGTTTTGTCCTGCAAGAAAATAAACGCACGTTAACAGTAAAGTAGAAGAAACATAATGTAAAGTACCTTTCTCCTTCATTTTGACAACAGCATATGTCATGTCTGGATCAGCGACATTGTTACTTCCTGAGACTGGAACATAAAAACAAAAGACAGACATGTGCTCAGATGCTGCTTTCCTTTTCAGGCTGACTACAAGGGATTAATGCACTGCACACTGTAACTTTAAAGCCACATTTCAGATACTTAAAACAAATGATATTGCACAGACAGGCTGTGATTTTGTGCTGCATAAACCTCAATGACAGGTGAGTAAAAGTGAAGTAGAAATGATATAATGTCACGTACCTTCTGCGTAGAGTGGATCTACTACAGTGTTCTCTCCTGAGACTGAAACAAAAACAGCAACCAGATATTTGTTGTTGTATTTTATCAGAAAAACCTAATATTGGACACACCATATATACACTGTATATACATTGGTAATAGGCACAAACTGTATATAGCAAAGACATGCAGACATGTATGCATATATAAATATGACCTAATTATGAATTATATTAAGCCAATTTAAATTCTAGACATGGACACATTTTAAGACAATAGGTCACTGTTAACCACACACACATAAAAGCCTCCCATCCTTCCTATTTAAGAGTAAGACCCTACAAAAGAGACGAACTATGATAAAAAGTCCTATTGTAATCATTTTGTCTTTTTGCAGTCATTTTGTGTCTATTAGTGGTAGTTTTGGATCTCTTTGTGATCACTTGCGTCTATTTGCAGTCAATTTGTGTCTCTTTCTGGTCATTTTGTGTCTGTTTGTGGTTGTTTTCTTTCTCTTTGTGGTTGTTTTGCAACCCCTTGACCCTTTGGACCCCTGAACCTGTGCTCACTTAAACCATCTAATCCATTCAAAATTCTAGAGGTTTTGTTTTCCCACAAGAAAGGGTTAATAGAATGATAAAATGTCTCCTACCCATAGCAAAAAGTTAACAACACCCATCACAAAATGGTTGACTATTGATGAACATAAACTGCACTAATCAAATACACCAGATAATCATAATACATATCAGCAACAGCAGTGTCCAAAATGATGTCTCATTAGCTTATTTACATTCAAACGTTTTAGTGTTATATGTTATATGATATGATGTTATTCTTCACCTGAGTGTGATCCTGGTGTTGATTTTTCAGATGAAAAGCAAACAAAAAATAATAAAATAGAGGACAGAAAAGACAAAAAAATTGTCATCCATAGAAAACCTGGCACACCATCACGAAGTAATTAACTGAAATGTTTGTTTTTACCTTTGTGTTTCCTACAGAGAAGTAGTCCCACCACCAACCACAGCAGAGCCACCAATAAAGCACCGACAACGATCAACAGCAGGGTGAGGAGGTGAGGGGAGCGACTGTTGGAACTTTGAGAACTGGCAGGACTTTGGGGACTGTTGGTAGTCTTTTCATAAGATGCTGGAAAATAGATATTAAGCATGCTTCAACATTATGATTCATATCTTGAACCTGGAGAGAAAAACACACCAAAAGAAGAACAAATTGTTTACTTTGTTTTGAAATCTTCAGCCAGCTCTCTGGTGATTCTCCAGCTTCAGAGATGCTGCACTTGTAGAGTCCTTCATCAGACTTGGAAACATTTTGGATGGTCATGTTGGCCGTATAGCCGGTCCCGAGACGGGAGCCATCTTTGTAGAAATCCGCTATGTGTTGTGTCTGAGTTTTCTTGTTTTTACAATACAGAATCACATCATCTCCCTCCAACACAGGATGGGTAGGACTCACCAGGATCACAGAGTCAGCTGAACAATATCATAAAGACATATTTGATGTTAAACATTGTATATATTTATATATATATATATATTTACAGAAAAAAAAAATTGTTGATTCACCATATTGTACATTTATATTTATATTTATATTTACACATTTAGTTAAAACTAATTCATGATAATACTACTACTAATAATAATAGTGATAAAAACAATAATAATAATAATAGTAATGTATGATATATAGTGAATCACCAAACACACTACAAAAAATAACAGATAAATCATAGAAAATGTAATCTGTGTAATTGTTTGTATTGTGTGTATAATACGAGGGAAATATTACAAGCGGCATTTTGATTTATATCAAAATATACTATTATTAAAACCTTTTCCAAAATGATGATTTGAACTTACTGTGTAACTGTGTCCAATAATCTGTAAATAGATTTTTTATTTGCTAAACATACCAGTGACAGAGATATTTACAGCATCACTTTTTTCTCCCTCTTCATCTTCACACCAATATTCTCCACTGTGTCTTTCAAAGGTAGGATTAATGGTGCAGGATGGAGCTGATGTGTTGCAGTCAGAGTTTGTTGGAGGGATTTTGTTGAGCTTCGTCTTCACTCTCCATCTAGTGAAGCCATCATTCTCCTCACAATGTACAGAGACAGTCTCATATTCAATGAACTGCAGTCTGTCAGGAACAATACGAGGAAAAGCTGCATCTGAGACACAGAGAAAGAAAGTGATTCAATTATTATCCAACTTACTCATTCACCATTAACAAAACTAGGCATACAGTATATTTAAAGATGTCCAAACTGTTATTACAATGTAATGTCACTATAACGGGACTATACTGCATTACAAAAGCCGACAACAGCAAGTACAGAAACAGTTAAGTTGTGAAAAAGGTTAAGTAACATCTATATAAGTTATTAAAATCTTAACTTCCCCAACAAAACAGAATAAAATCATAAAATCAAACACTACACTGTATGTTAGGACAATCTAAACTAGGCTAAGGCATTTAAGCTAGTTAGCTTTTAGCAGGACCAATTTATCTGGTGTCTTTTTTCTTCATGGTTTGGTTTAGCTACAGCCTCAATTTTGATGTGTTATAACAAACTTAATTATTAAGATGTTGAAATCTGTCTCCTAAAAACAGATTTTTAGGGAGACAGATTGTAAAAAGTCTGTAAATGAGCTTTAGCCAAGGCTAGCTGTCTCTACCCTCGGACTACCGTTAACTAGCTGGAGCGCAGTCAGTGCAGTATGTTTTTTTTAAATGTCTTGTACTTCCTGATAATTTTACATACACAAAATTACACATTTCTTTGGCATAATATATTTTATATGGTAAAACAAATGTCAAAAGTCAAATTCTAGTCTTAACTCACTTTTCACCAAATGTAGTTACTGCATTTTGTTCTTGCAGGGCAGAAACTTTATTCTTGGTCACTTTTGACAGTAGTCTGATTCTAAGGTATGAATAAAGGACAGAGTGTGACATATCAGTAGTAAAAGCAATAAAAAATAAGCTCCTTATTCATGATGTTCAATATCATCAAATACTTATTTCATCTCATGATGCATGAATTTGCATATAGCATGGCGATATAGGATACAATATATAGAATATGACACAGCATGGTATAATAGTGGTATGGTGCATATGACATAGATTATTATTACAATTAGTGAATGGTGCTACACACAATGTGTAAATCCATAATGTAAGTCATAACTAAACAAAGTACAGATATAAACAGATAAACAGATAAATAAACAGGAAGATGAGTTAACCTCATCATTGCATGTGTATTTGCAATAGTTCGGCCATTTCATCCATTTTTTTCAGGCAAAGACATGTTACCCAATTAAGTGTATCCAACTCACCAGCTTTCTGAGCAAAGTAACTGTGGTGAACTTGTGCAACCAGCAGGACCAACACACCCAGCACTGGAGAGACAAATGAAGAGAGCTGATATAATATGTACCAGCTGTAAAGATGAATGGAGGGAAGGTTGACAGACAGACTCAGTACTCACTCAGTCTGATGCAGAGAGCTGTAACCTCCATGATGTCTTGCTGCTGACTGTCTGAGCATCAGACTGACATACAGTTAAACCACAATGTAGGTCAGAACCTCCTCTTCCTGTTCGAAGTATTTCTGGTGATGATGCAGCAGCAGGTTCGAATCTACAAATATCTATGTGAAGCTTGATCTGCTACAGTAGAAATCTCACTGACTTAATGTCATGTTCAAAAGAGAAAAACTGGGTGATCAACATTATAAATATGCTTTGGTTATTAAAAAGGCCCATCATCCAAGCTGTCAATGTCAGAAAATCAAAATGCATCAGCAGTGATATTTAAATAAAATATGAAGCTTCACCAACATTGACTGTTTTACTGGTGAGCCTCTTTTCTCCATCTTTTTCTTATACAATAAATGTATAAATAATCAATCAAACTGTACATGTAAAAGACATTTTTTAAGAGTGTCTGGCTACATGAGCTTTTCTTTAGCAACACACAAGCAAAATTTTGATTTTTATGCACAAGGTCCACAGTGATCAGACCTGCAGTAACTGGGCTACTTTTAATGAGTTAAAGTTTAATTTGCAGAAAAAAAATATGGATACTGTATCAATATTAAAGCTGTTAATGGATGGACTAATTAGCACATTAGTTGTCCTCCATATAATCCATTTTCTAGTATAAAGGTCTACAAAATGTTAAGATAAATGAGCATTTATTTTCTGTCAGCCATACAGTACAAATCCTCCAGACAAAACAACAAAATGGATACATTTGGCTGTAACTGCCTTCCAAAATGACCCATATATCTTCTGATTTGTCTTCCAAAACTGTTACAAATCACCATTTATTCAGTTTTCTAATTTTGCACAGCTATGGTTACAAATTTGGTGAGGTTAAAGCACATAAATTACTTGATTAGGGTTAGAAAAACATCACGGTCTGTGAAACAATAAATACTTACCACTAACTACTATGACAGGGAAGGTTAGGAAACCATGTTTAAAAGAAAACAACACTGTCTGTTGGTGGGAAATGAGAGGTGGTGTCCTGTGTCAAAGTCTTAACACTTTGCAAAGTGACCTCCAGCCGCTAAATGTCTTTATAGACATTTGCAGAAATCATTGTTGTTTTTCTTTGGAATTTTGCACTAAAATTTATTCTTTGAAAAAACAAGGAGAGTTTCCTCAAACTCATCTTTGTTCAGATTTAGTGTCTTGCTCATGGACACTTAATGTAGACACAGCACAGAACTATAGATTGTTGAAGGGGAAGTGTCACCATACCTGATATGGAAAAATCTCTGTATTAACTACAGTAGAAGAGCACATTCTTCAGAGATCTGGCTAGAACTGAACCTCCATCTTGCAGGACTCAGCACTCTGACGCGGTCATGTGTTCCTCTCCTTTCTGTTTGTCTGCATCTGAACATCTGATAGTAGTCCTACTCTGCCCTCTGCTGCCAGTCGGCCATTTTTCACTTTTAGGGTTCTAAAAAAGTCATGGCAAGCTTGCAAAGTACATCTCATATACAAGCACAATTCAAAGAGCTTCACAGAATGCAGTAAGAACATTAAAAAAGAAAAAAAAAAAGCCAGTTAAAATAAAATAAACCTTTTAAATGGAAATTTAAAAAGTTAAGAGCAAAGACATAAATACAGGATAACAGACTAGAAAAGCAGTTTACAGTGCAGTAATGAGTTGTAAGTTGACACAGATGCAACAGTCTTTAAGTTAGATTTTAAATTGGCTGTGAGTTGGGGCACATTGAAGATAATCAGGAGGTTGATTCCATCTGTGTGCAGCATTGTTGCTGGAAGCAACTTCTTACTCGAGGTTCAACCGGTTGACTGCTTCCTAAAGATCTAAAGTGCCTACTGGGTTTATGTTCCTCCAGGAGATAAGAAGAGATTGTTTAATGATTAAGTAGCAGAACTATGAAATCTATTCTATGAGTAATTGGAAGTCAGTCTAAAGATTTAAGAACAGGAGTAATGTGTTCAGTTCTCCTCATTTTTGTTAGATAAAGATACCAGCAGATGACTGATGAAATGTGTAAATTAGTGGAAAAAACATATATGGAATGCAGATTCTTCCATACAAGGCCTTCCAGAGGGATCAATGAATGATCTGATGAGTAGTAAAATGATGTGAATGACATACTGTGACCTTCACAGTCACTAGATCTCAATTTGGGAGATTTTGGAGCAACATTTTAGACATCGTTTCCAACTAGATGTCTTCACAAGTCAGTGTTGATTTTTCCTTTAATATGTCACCCATCTGTACATGCCCTGTTTTTACTGCTCACATTCTTTTATTGGCTCAATAAATTCACTATAACAATAACTACAGACTGATATTTTACATGACTGCCACTCACCTACCTTGCAGCTGGTGATGAAGACACAAAGGTCAGTTTGAACTGATAATTTACAACTCATTCAGAAACTTGAATGATTTGGAACAGTGCGTTCGCTTACTAGCTTTGTTGTTCCATGATAGGAGAGACAGAAAAATACATTTTCATTATTGGTCATATATAGACAAGACATGCATGCAAATGAACAATCTAACAGACATGCACTTTAACACACACAAGAGAAAAAAGTGACCATATCTGATATCAGATGCATAATGTTAAAGTAAAAATAACTTTATTGGGGGACTTTGGACCTGCAGCTTCTCTGAGATGAGCTGACTCGCTGAAGCAGTGACAGGTAAGGTTTGAGAAAATGTCATCCTTGTTTTTAAAGTTTTTAAGTTGAAATTTTAATTAGAAAACATTCATTGTTGACTATTTGAGAATTAAAAGCAGTGGATAAATTATCATATAACTGTATAAGTATTAAATATACTTTTACATCATACTTTTCTTCTCTATATGGTCTTCTTTTTAAAAATATACCTTTTGTTTCTGGTTTAGATCATTTTTCAGAACTCCAGAATGAAAGATAAGTGGATGACCAGTGAGTCCTTTAAACAACTGTTTTTCAGTGTAGTACATGGTTTCTTCTCTACTTTCTGATTTTGCCAAACAGCATGCATTTGTGATTTAATGTGATTTGATCATTTTAATATTCAGTGGTGTTATTACAATTTTTGTGTGTGTTTGTGGTCATGGATTATTTTCAAAATATTCTGATGGCTGAAATTTAAGTTGAAAAAGAAAACAAAATCTAGGCAGCAACTTGCTTTGCTGTCTATCTTCTTACAGGATTCATTATTCAGCTAAATGTCACATGTTTAAATATCTAAATGAAAACACACCTTCATTTATGGTTACTAAGCATATACAATAGGATTTTCAAAGTTAAACGTTTTGTTTTCTGTTTAGTATTTACAGTAATAGAATAGAATATAACTTTATAGTCCATGAGAGTGGAAAATTTTCTTTTAATCCACCAAAACACAAAAGCAGCACAAGAACATGTAACAAACATAAAGAACTAATGTGGTAACACAAAAGCACTGAAACAAAAAAAACACTGCAGTATAAAATACACCACAGTACACAAGTACAATGCTGTGGAGCAACATGTGTATCTCAGTTTTTACATGGAATAAAATACTTTTTTAATAATTGTATCCAAAAACAGAGAAAATAAATTAAAAGAACAGGAAGCTTAACGCTTTATCTCTTGTCCTGGTATACAGTTCACTCTACTTCAGTTAGGGTTTCCCAATTATTTATCTGGGAATATTCTCACCAGTTCACTCATAAACCTGCAATTCAGGTGAAAATCTTGCTAAAGAAGATGAAACTTGCCTGCCTCTTCAAGCTTGTGCCAACACAAGCCTGAAGAGCTTGTGTTGGGGCTTCCCTAGGTAGACTGGGGTTTAAGTTTCTTAAACTTTTTCAACAGGGCTGCTTTGGGTGCAGGAAGAAACATGTATGGTTTTGTGTTCTGATTTAGGGATTTTTGACTCTGCCAGGTGCAATTTTTCTTTCACTGATATTCCACAATTAGAAGTTTCTTCTCTTGCTCACTGTTAGGTGCTGCCTCCTCATTGGGTGATGTCTCTTCCTCTTGTATAATCATAGCCCTGGGTTTTGGCTTCACTAGATTGATTGTTGGCATTATTATAGCTGTCCCTGTCATTTGCAAATGCAGATGTAAGTCACAACTCACTGATGCAACCCAGTGTTTCATTTGATCGGCCTTCATACAGCGATGGCCAAATACCCCCAAACCAAAATAAATCATAAAATATCAGTTCATACAATGTCGATGGTATAGTCCATGGTCACCTGACCCTCTTAAGCGCGCCACCAAGCGCTATATATGGTGTGTCCAGGAAGTGCCTCAGTTTGGCCCATGCCCGGAGGCAACCAGAGGCAGCAGCAGCAGGTAAGTGTATAGCCTATGTGTGTGTTTTGCGTCAGCGCCGAGTGTGCACCCTCGAACGCCTAGCGTGAAGAAAAGAGTTCGGACAGTGGGGAAAAGTTTGTGGAAGTGCAGGACCGCGGGACACAAGTGCGGGCCTGCAAGGAACAGTTTTAACTGGAGCATGGCTCCGCAGGAACAGTGGGAGCGCTGCGCGCTGTGCGCTCCCGGCACCGGCGCTTTCTCTCCGGCCAAGAGAGAGAGAAACGCACGCCGGTTAGGGCATGACGGAGCGTTCACGGGCGCCCCGTCACATGGAGAACCAGAGAGATCAAGTCAAAGGGAAACTCAAGGAGGTCGAGGCAGAGAAGGAGGAGAACAAGAGGAGGCTTCAGTCAGTGGAGAGCGAGATAACAGAGAAACCGCGGAAGTATAGAAAGACAAAGAAAACTTATTAAGAGAGCAGTGGAAACTGGACCAGACAAAACAAAAATATGAAAGACAGCAGCTGAACATAGAGAAATTGCTGCAGCCAATAGAGACTCAGGCGATTCGAGTGATAAACACAAACAGGGAAACTGCAGACCAGTCAGGTAGCAGAGAGACACAAGCAAAAGGCGGAAGCAATCAGAGCAAACCAGAACTTCATGATTACATCAGGGACCTGCCTTAAATGTAAAACTACAGATGAATTTATGTCTTTTGTTGTAATGCACCTTGTAACTGTGTTTTGAAAGATGCTATATAAAATAAATAAAGTTTATTATTATAACGCACTTACAAAAATCCACAGTCCACAGAGTGTCATGTTTTCAATCCTGAAACAGGGCATTTTAAAAAAAAAAAAACTGTACCATGATGTTTACGGTTGCCATGGTGATGAAGGTTGCCTAACTTTAAGGCAGTATTAACCACATTTAAAATGATCATTTTATTTGTAACAGTTTTGGAAAGCTGCATATTAAACTCCAATCAATTGTTCTGAAAACACTCCTATTAGTTGTTCTGGAGTGCCTGTACAAACAACCTGTGTGGTTGTTCAGCCTGTTTTCTTCAATCTGCATACAAATAACACAACTTTACACTTTCAAATTGCATCGCAACAGTGCATATGCCAAAGTCCAATTTTTGCATGCAGGTGACATGCCAATCCTTCCCAGGGAAGTGACATCATATAATACAACTTTCTCTCATTTTATAAGGTGATTTTTGGTTTATTAGGTGGAGGATGTTTGGATGGATGGCTAGATAATCAGTTGTCAAAAAGCAGCAGTAGAGCAGTGTTCAAGACCACCAACTGGACATTTTTACCTTCATGTGCAGGCATTTTAGAGATTTTGGCATTTTGTTTTACCTCTGTTTTAAGCCAAACCATGATCTTTCCCAAACCCTAACCAATGGCATTTTGTGCTAAAATCCAAAATTGGACTTTCACATATTCACTGCACACAATTTGAAAATGTAAAGTTGTGTTATTTGTATGCAGATTGTGAAACTGGGTTGAGTTGTTGGACCGAGTGGCGCTGAGACACAGAAGAGCGGTTCAGGGTAGTGAACAGTGCATTCCAGTAATCAAGACAGGAGGAGACAAAAACATGAATGATTTTTTCCACATCTTGAAAGGATCAAATTTGACTTGATAAGATTTGATTTTAGCATGTTTCTTAGTTGAAAGAAACAAGATTGGACCACTTTCTTTACATGCAACTCAAAGTTCATGTGTTGGTCAAAGAAGATTTCTGACATTTGACATTTACTGCTAAAGGACCAATACACTGCTGTACTTTATCAGAAATCTTCTCAGGACCGGTATTAAGGACTTCCGTTTTATAACGGTTCAGCTGGTGGAAGTTATATGACATCCAATCCATGATTGCGGCAGAAAATAACTGCTAATTTTTAGAGTAATTCCACAGAAAATGAAAAAAACAAAAAAAAAAAAAAAAAAAAAATCCCATCGCATTTTCACAATACAGCACTTTTTAAAAAAGAAGTTGCAAAATGATTTACAGGTGAAAGAAAAATTCAAGAGAGAATGAAAGACAAGTGGACACACCGTTAATTACAAAGTAAATAAATAAATATATAAAATGAAGAAAAAGTGGGTTTTAAGATGTTTTTTTCCTCACTAAGACTAAGAAAGTGGATCATATAACTCCAGTTCTCAGATCTTTACACTGGTTTCCTGTCTGTCAAAGAATTGACTTTAAGATATTGCTGTTGGTTTATAAAGCACTGAATGTTTTAGGGCCAAAATACATTTCTGATCTGCTGCTACATTATGAACCATTCAGACCTCTCAGATGGTCTGGATCAGGTCTGCTTTCTGTTCCCAGAGTCAAAACTAAACATGGAGAAGCAGCGTTCAGTTTTTATGCTCCACATATCTGAACAAACTCAAAGAAAACTGCAGGTCTGCTGCAACTCTCAGTTCTTTTAAATCTCAGCTGAAGACTTTTCTGTTTGCCTTTTATTAAACCAAATTTGAAGGTTAATATTTTACACCTTTAGTTTCCTGTTTTATTTGTCTTATTCCTTTTTAGCTTCTTTTCCAAATTTAACACTTTATAATTATATTTTAATGTCATTTTACTTGTGTTGCTTTTATATTCTGTCTTGATGCCTTTTATGCTCCATGTAAAGCACTTTGAATTGCCTTGTTGTTGAAATATGCTATACAAATCAACTTGTCTTGCCTTTTTAAAGATTTTGTTTTTCAAGCTACGACAGCAGAAGTTTGATCGTCTGCTTGACCTTTTTAACAACTTCACATCTCAGCTTTGAAGAGCTGTGGTCAAGAATCTGCTTGTACTCTATGTGAAGAGTGAAACCATAAAATCAGTCTGAAAAGTGACAGGGAACCAGTGGAGAGAAGATAAAATCAGAGTGTGATTAAAATTTTGTTTTGGTTTGTTGCGGCAAATTTCCTTTTTCTTTTTGTATTATTAAAATATTTTTATTGATTTTTATTTAGTTTTTTATTGTATGTATTAAAAATTCAAAACATGTCCAATATCAGAGTGCAGGTCAGTTACATTATCTCAGTGTCTCTCCTCTGCTCCACTGTTACGTCTATCAGCAGCTCTCAACGAGGGGAGTCACTTCCACCTGCTACATGACGCACTTTAATTTTCTAAAATTAAAAGTATCATAAAAACAAAAACAGGATTATAAAGCCTCTTTCCGCTTTTATTCAAATACAGATAATTTTGATGCCTCAGCAAATATAAATACAAATACAAATACTGGGCTCTCTGCACATCCCTAGTATGTATTCCTTCAATGGATTTTTTAAGTAGTAAATGCTGTATATATATTCTTGTGATAATAACAACAACAACAACAATAATAATAATGCAATGAATATTAGTCACTATTTTTTTGATAATTGTTGAGGCATGAGTAGTAGTTATAGAAACAAGAGTGAAGTTAATAGACATACACAGAGGAAATTGATAAATAATAATACATGTAAATAAAAAGAGGAAAATAAAAGCAAACAAAAAAAACAGATTTCTATTTCATAAAATGGTGCTTCAGCTCTCCTTTATGTAGTCAAAGGCAAGTGTTGTTTTCATGCCATCATAGATGTAATACGTTATTAGTTTGTGAATGTTGCAACACACAGATAGGCGGGAAAGCAGGAAAGCAAACACACCTCACACGAATCAAAGTACAAACTAAGTTTTTATGATTTTGCCTTTGACCATTTCATATGATCGTGCTACTTGGGTTAGGCAGCTTTGACACACACACAACAGGTATGTTGCAGCTTTTGAAAATTAAAATCGTTTAAACTGCTCTTTTTATAATTTCTAAAAATTCTAAATCAGACTCTACCAATCAAAATATTAGTGTTTTGAAAAATTTCAGTTTGACCAACCCAGCCTTGCTTAGGGTCTTAGTCTCTCTTAGCTTTTCTTTTTTATAACTCGGGCGGCTGTGGCTCAGGAGGTAGAGCGGGTCATCCACTAATCGGAAGATAGGCGGTTCAATTCCTGGCTTTTCCAGTCCACATGTTGATGTGTCCTTGGGCAAGACACTTAACCTGGAATTGCTCTTGATGGCTGTGCCATCAGTGTGTGGATGTGTATGAATGATTAGATTTCCACTCATCGGCAGGTTGGGACCTTGCATGGTAGCCCCTGTACCATTCAGCATATGAATGTGTGTGAATGGGTGAATGTGATTCGTAGTGTAAAAAGCGCTTTGAGTGGTCGGAAGACTAGAAAGGCGCTATACAAGTACAGTCCATTTACCATCATCTATCTCCAGGACATCTATCAGTTTCATGCTGATGTTACATGACTTTACACAAAATAGTGACCTTTTCTTTATCTGTCACTTACATCAGACTACGTGGAACTTTTGAACTTCTTCTTATTTACTCCTTTGCCTCAGGTTATCTGACGGTTGTCTATGTTTTTGATGTTTGTTTATGTTTGTTAAGTCATTCTTCACAGCTCAGATCTAGTTCAGTACACGTTGAACAAGTTGTGTAAATCCTCACAAATGGTGCAAGACATTAAACTACGCTTAATTTGTCACTAATTAAAATTAAATAAAATAGTCAGAAGTAGGCTTGAGTAGAGTTTGTCTCTGCCACATATAGTGGAGCTTTCAACAGGGAAAAGATTTTAAACTACAAGCAAGAAGCTGTCTGCAGCATGAAACTGTGATTATAGACCAGCAACATCTTAACTTGTTGCCATGCTTTGATTTAAGTATAAATGTTCTTTTCTGTAAAGAGTTGAAGTAACTTTGTTTTATGTTTTATCATTCCAGCTGAACTTGTCTCGTCTTGTTACACCTGTTGTATCATGAGTGTCAAGCTGTCCAGCATCCCGACTGTTGTTTTGGTTCTCTTGGTTTTTTCTGGATGGAAAGGTTAGTCATAGCTCTTGTTGGTGATGTGAAGATTTTCATTAAAAAACAACAATTTAAGGATTACCAAAATATTAAAATGTTTGTTTCTTTTCTGAAATGAGAGGTTTTACATTGTTTACTCCTTCCTATTGTATAAGAAAAGTGAGTGACTTACTAAAGATGTAATGATACTTTAATTGTTTCTAGTTTTGCCATCACAGTGCTGATGTGTTTCTGTGATTTGTTCATTTTCAGACTATTTACACAAAGATGAGGAAATTCATCAGGAAAAGACAAATTCACTGTTTCAAGAAAAGGAAAACCAGGAGGATGTGAAGAAGGATGTGGAGAGTCCGCCAGACAAACTCGATCTGCAACTTAAAAAGGTAACAGAAAGAAAGACAGAGAGGGCAAGAAGAAGAAAGAGAAAATGTGTTGCATGAAAAATGGAAGCAGTGAGAGACTGAATCTCTCAAAACTGTTATTTGATTTCTCTTTTCTGATATTTTTCTAAAAACACATTAATCCAGCACTTCAAATTATAATATAGTAATATTTCCTAAAGAAAAATGTTGTATATGAACATAATTTTCAGGAGAAAAGGTTGTATAGAGAGAACAGACTGGTCAAGTAGCTTAATGCTCAAATTTCAGCCAAGAAGGTTCCTGTTGATGTTTTAACACTTTAGAATAGAGTTTTCTGTCTTTTGTTAGCCTGTACAGATAGTTCTAAGGTTAATAAAACAATCTTATTCCACACTGTGACAGTATATTCAATATGAGTTTGTTCCAACTCTTCAGGGAAGCTATATGATGTTTATATTGATTAGAACAGCATACAATTTATAACCTAAAGACTCCTTTTGAGCACACATACATAAACATTTAACCATAATCCATCTACCTCATGATTCCAGTTTTATTTTTTGAATTCATTTTCCACAACATTTTATGCTATGTATCTGGAATGAACTGGAATGACTTTATTGTTTTACTGGTTAACAATATCACGCAAAATTACAGCAGGTTTTTTTTCATCTTTCAGAATTTCACAAAGCCAAACACAAAGGACGGACCGTTCTTTAAATCTGCCTCCACTTCTTTAAGTGGATCAATTCCCCTTGACACAGTTTTCATCAGTCTCCTTATACACACATGTGGAGGTAACGTAACACACTGGTACTGAGCTTGGCTTTGTTTAGGTTTTACTGTAATGTTTAATGGTTTGTATAATATATACTGATCATTGTAAATCATTAATTTTAGATTTATTAATTTTAGTATGTGATGTTTAATAAACCTTTATCAGTAAAGTTGGATTTTTATTTATTATTTATCTTTATTCACACATTTTTAAATTTAAAAGATATTTTCATGTTTTTAGGGACTTTTATTAGTGAAATGCTCCTACTGTAATAAAATCCATGTTGTTCTGTGTTTTATTATTCCAGCTGACTTGGTTGCATCCATTTATACAGTCTATAACAACATTACCTTGGCCAGTGTCATTGTGGAGTTGGCAGCTGTCTTTGCTGTTTATAAATGGAAACGTAAGTCACTGCCCATTGATTTATTGATATGAAATAAAGATAACAGTGTTAAAGGGAACATATTCTGCACATTTCCAGTTGTATATTTGTATCTGCATGACTTACAGTTTAAAACTCCTTATTGATCTTATACTGGTCCTTTATGCAGCCCCTCAGTTCAGCCTCTGTCTGAAACAGGCTGTTTTAGCTCCTGTCTCTTTAAGGCCCGCCTCCCAATGAGCCCAGCCTTTTCTGATTGGCTAGCTCCAGGAAGCTTCCCCTGCCTCTGGAGGCTACATCAAGCAACCATTATAATAGGGTTTCACTTCTTTTTTTCTTTTTTTATTCAAAATATAAACTTCTCAGATACATCCGTACATGTTGGAACCAAATTTAGATCCAAAATATGTGAGTGGACAACATGAACAATTTTAGCAACAAAGGCTACAGAACAGACAGCTGTTTGTGGGCATGTTTGAATATTTTGTGACCATGTTTAACATCCAACATCAGAACATTATAACAATTTTAAAAGGCAAAATATGTCCCCTTCAATTCAACATCTTAATAAGATATGTTTTATGCAAAAATGAAACTCAACACATTTTCTCTCATCCCAAACAGATTTTTAAATATTTTGTCTCATCTCCCTTTTTTCTTCCAAAATGTCACATGTCAAATGGAAACAGAATTAAACTTTGTTGTACTTTTCATTCAATTTTACATCCTTTCTCCAGAAAAAGGTGTGCAGAGAGAGTTGGAGAAAAAAATTGTACAGCTTCAAAAAGAGTTGGAGGAGAAAAGGGAAGAACAGGAACACATGGTGCAGGTGGTCAACACCCTGATGGAGCAGAAGAGGGACCTGGAGAACCAGAAGGATCAACTCAAAGATTTTCTGGAGAACACAGAGACGCAGAGGGAAGAAAACAAGCAGAAGCTTCAGTCAGTAGAGAAGGAGATGACAGAGAAAGAGATGACCTTCGACAAACCGGAGGAATTATTGAGAGAAAAAGAAAACTTGTTAAGAGAGCAGTGGAAACTGGACCAGATAAAGAAGGATAATGAGAAACAGCTGCTGAACACTGAGAGACGGCTGGAGACAATAGAGATGGCAGTCACAAGAATACAAGAAAGAAGGAAATAGACATTCAGTTTTGACTTTGGGTAGAAAGGTCAGAGGAAGGGAAAGGCGGGAAAACCAGCCGATGTTACAAAAGATAAAGTTCAAAATTATTACCATAGTACACCTGGGAACTGCTTTAAATGTAAAACTACAGATAAATTTCTGCTCTCCGTAAAATTTAGAGGATCTGCTTTGACATAGAACACTGGTTGGTAGAGATTCAAAGGAAGGACATGAAAAATAACTTTCTTAGTTCAAATATTATTACAATGTTTGAATAGTGAAAAAAGGAAGAAAATCTATTTTTATTCAAAAAATGGAAACAGTTTAACAGTTATATAAAACAACAAAACTATTTGAATTTGAAACCACACAGGGAGAAGTATAGTGCATGTTTTTACAAGATCATCAGAGTATAGATTTGAATCCTTATGAAGCTGGATAAGAAGGATTTATTGTAACTGGGTGCAGCTGAATAAATGAAAGTGTGAAGTTTTTACTTGTTTGAACATTGATGTTCTTTATGAAGTGATATTTGATGTAAAATGAGTGATGTTGATGTTTAAATTAGAAATTAAAACTATGCAAACACAAAAATCATACATGCATTATATATTCATCACATCTGGCTGAAATGCCACATCCTTGTGTGTATATGCTCTTTGCCTTACGTTTACATACAGCAAGTCTAATAATAGAAATCATCTTCATCACCGCAGACAGTCGATGTTAAGAAGCTCTTCATGTCATGTGAGTAAGTAGGGGAGACCAGGGATGGTTTTGACATTTCTGTCTGTAGCTTGGAGCTCTTTTAAACCACTGCATTAAAAATGTGATGCAATCTAGTGACATGTGTCTGCTATTAGCTGTTATCTCTGCAACACAGACAGAAAATGCAGGTTTTTTTACAGAAGATGCAATGGTTTAGTCTCAAACACAAGGAGTGAAATGTTACAATTGACCCCATAGTCCAGGTTAGTTGTACCATACCCTGGGGTGAAATGTAACATCATGAAATAAAGATTATGACAAAAAGTTAAGATATTGAAAACTTTTTATTCAACACTTAATTGACTTTTTAACATAATTGGGATGTGTATGTATGTGTCTGTCCGTGTGTGTGTCTGTGTGTGTCTAATATTTGAACATTATAATAAAACTGAACAAAATGTGCAAATGTGCATCAGCTTCATCAATTGAACATTAGTGTGTTTCTGTGTGAGTGTGTCTGTGTTGCCAAGTATGTTGGTCAAGTATGGCACTCCTGGTGTGCAGGCTTCGTGGGCCCAGGTCTCGTGGGACTTCAGGTCATACACCAAACCCAGTCTTCCTTTAGATAGTTATTGCACACATATTCCATGCACACGATGCAGAAATTGTCATCATCATCTGAGGAATCTGTGTCCTGTGGCTCAATGTTCTGCATTTTCTGTTTTTTCTTTACTGGTGTTTTCTTAGGTAGCCTAGGTCGTTGTTGGTTTGTGCAAGTTGTTTGTCTTGTTTCTTGCCCAGACCTTTCTTTGGCAAGCTTATTTTCTGTTTCACCTTGTCAGACCTTCTTCTCTCCTCTTCTTCCAGGGCCATATTGACAGGTGTATCTGTGAGTACTGCTGTTTGTTTCCTCTTCCTTCCTGTTACAGGGTTTTTCAGGGTTGCATAGCAACTGGGCTAAAGTTCAAGTGATTCATTGTTTCTTCAGCACAGCTTGATGCGTATGGAGAGGTAGTCTGGTGGGCAGCTAGAGAAGTTATCTTCCAATACTTCCTATCATACAAAGTGGTCTGTGTTAACATATGCTTGAGAACACAAACATTGGAGGAACTGTGTTGCCAATGGCATTGACCGCACATGTGATAGAGACCACTGAACCCCTTTCTCCTGATGTCATGGCCATGTTTTGCAATCACTCTGTCTTGGGTTTGCACAGTTGTTATGCCAGACTCATTGACGTTACAAATGTCATTTGAATTGAAGTTGTGCCTCGTTATCACTTCGTCAAGCTTTTTGAAAAATATTGCCACGTTGTGTTGCTGCATGCTTCCTTTCATGTAAGCTGAAAACCAGTCAGCTCCAGCCTTTGAAGATTCGTTCCATGACCTTGGATGTTTGCACCTGTATTCCACTGAAAGCTGATATGCAAGTTCTCTCACCTGTAAATTAAATCACATAAAAAATGTTCAATATTTTCCCATTGCCACAATATAAATTGCTAACTTTCCTCTGATTTATGCTTTACAAATTCCTATCTGCTTACCTCACGTGGAGACGGTCCATAATATGCATCAGCAGTCCTCATCAGATATATTGTCAATTCCTTCTCTTGTTCATCAGTGAAGACCTTGTTTCCATTATGGTAGCCTGCATGTGAAAGTTTCTTTGATCCCTTCTCTTCTAACTTCTTTCTCTCTTTACAGAATCTGTACAGTGTGACGTGACATATATACAATTTTGTCACAGATCTGATGGACTTTCTCTGCTCTTTTGCATCATTTTATGCTCTCTTCAAAATGTTGAGAGGCCCTCCCCATCAGTATTTCTCTTCCAGGACCTAGGCATTCTGAAAGTAAAGTAAACATATAAATACAATGAACTTTTTGCTTGGGGTAGGTTGTAACATTTTTTCACATGTTGTTACAACTAACCAAGACTCTTGTGGCCATGAACTAAATAACCTTACAGCTAACAAAAACATTAGTACTAACACACTCACACACACACATACATACACATCTCTGTTAGTGCTGTATATTGTCTTGCTGTTTATATCCGCCATTGTTTATTGTTGCTTGTGTTGGATAGTTGTAGTTGTATGATAGATGTCTATTAATTGAAGCGTTATTGATTTGTAATTGATACTGCTAATGTTAATAAACTCTGTTGTGCGTTTCCTGTGATTGTGTGTATACATACTGTGATAACAGCTTGTACAATTCATACTTTTATTCATTTTAATTTTTTAATTTTTAATCATCGAAGATAATTATTGATTATTGCTAATGACAAAACCTGCTCCTACCATGTCCCAACACCAAAATGTGTTAGATGCTATAAGGAAACTGGGTTGACACTGGCCTAGATTGCAAAAATTAAATATTAACTAGTCAATTAGGCTTGTCTAGTCATTAACTAGACAAGCCTGCCAGATGAAAAAGACAACACACTTCATCTTGAAGTGTGTTCACATGACCATGTCGTTCAAAGTACAAACCATTTTATCTGAGGACTTTGATCGCAGCTTACTGGGAGGTGAGGCGACACTTTGACGCTCTTAACAGGTATGTGGGATTTTCAAAAACAATTCTACATTTTTTTAAATTGCTGCTGTCATGCTTTCAATAACCAAAACATGAATTTTCATTATATTCATATATATACAGGGAAAAAAGGCCTTCCTTCACAACAGATTGAATGTGAGACTGTTGAGGCTGTGCTACAGTAGATCATAGACTTAAATCAAAGTATGAGGTTACCACTGGTGTTGCATACTGTACATTTAACAGGGATTAAAGTAAGAAAAGATTTGTTAGTACGGGTGCAGGTGTCCAGATTGTGTGGTGAAGCAGCACAACAACAAGCTCTGAAGGTATGAAGTCAACTAAGGGGGTCCGGGGCCTGCTCCTCTTTAAAACATTTTTTTTTAAATGGTGCAATTTGGTGCATTCTGGACATGATTTTTATTCCTGGCAAAAGAACATATTTACCTTCAAAAAGTATGCAGTCAGTAAAGAAAAAAGTTAAAATTCTTGTCACTTTCATATTAATATATGTGACTGCACACCGTCTCTTGTTCTGACTTCACACTGATAATCACTACTCCCATCGATACTCCTCGGTTTGGTTCTTTATCAATACTCTTATTGGTTCTTCTTCATTACCAAAAAATTGCTTTTTTAAAAATTTATTATTTAAAAAGAATAAATTGAGAGCAAGATTAGAATTTATTTATAATTTAAATATAACTAAATGTTTCTAGAGTACTAACAGTAATGTTAACAACAGCAAAGTCACTATATAAACTCAATTATATCTCACTGGAAACAAACCAAAATGTCAATAAAATAAATGTCTCAGCCAGCAACTAAGTTTAAAAGAATTTGACAATTCATAAGATTTGTGGCAAACTAAGAAACAGTTAGACTACAGACAGATAGCTTTTGTTTTAGCTTGTTCGTAACAATTCACTATTAGCTGAGCCGGTGCACTGTGGTCATATAAAACACTGGATGAGAGACTGCAGACAGAGCAGATTGAAATATCACTTTTCTACGTGTTGCTTGTTGAACAGGTGTATTGATGAAGTACTGGATTTTTACTCATGAAGGTTTTAGTGCACTTTGAGTAATGAGCATAGTTGTCATCAACTCGAATGATCTTCGCTTCACCTGTGCTCTGCTGTTCGTTGACTTCACTCCTTGTGTGTGTGTGTGTGTGTGTGTATGGAGGAGCTCAGCCCCGACATAGAGAGCAGAGGAGAGGCTGCAGCATGAAAATAAATTACAACAAAACATTAAAAAGTACCAGTAAAAGAACCTGTAACGTTGAAGCTTATTAATATTGATGGTTTCTAATAATTTGGCCCGGGGCCCGTTTAATACCTGGTTTTATTACTCATCCCTACAGAGAAATAAGTGCACATTAAATAAAATTGCCATAACATTGATTATTTTGGAGAGAAAAAATCTATAAAACGATGCAAATACAACCGCAGGAAACTGGAACAACCGTTGATGTCTGGAACAACAAACATCTCTTTCCCTTGAAGTTTAACTGCATACAAAGTGAAAAGCTTTGATGGCAGAATAAAATCTTTTTTGCGTTAGTAGTAAAAAATAAACAGACCATAACAGAACAAATAATTCACTTTTGATGGAAATCAGTCTGTAGACGGAGCTCTTGTGCCCATGTGTGAGCCTGAAAAGTTGTCCAGGAGGAAATGTGTACAATGTATTGAAATAAGTATTATATGAGTTTAAAACTGTTCCATGCCTAAAATCAGGCATTGATAGCACCTGTTGACTCAGGTCCTATCTGTTTTTCACAAATCTGAATCTGTTCAGCATCCTCCAGATCAAATTCTTCATGTCACAAATCCATTATAAGTTTTTTTTCATCTTGTTTTCTGTGCTGTGTTTCTGTAGTTTGGCTTTCTTGGTCTATTCTCTACACACATCTATTGCCTGTCTGTTAGTCGTGGGAGAAGGATCCCTCCTCTGTTGCTCTTTCTGAGGCTTCTTCCATTTTTTCCGTTAAAGGTTTTTTTGTTTTTATTTTTTTCTTATTTGAATCAAGGGTCTAAGGACAGAGGATGTTGTATTGCTGTAAGATTGTAAAGTTCCAGGAGGCAAATTTGTGATTTGTGATATTGGGCTGCACAAATAAAATTGACATGACTTGAGATGTTATAAGTACAATGTATGTTATAAGTACAATGTATTTGTAATTATTTATTTTGTCTTTTCTGGATGAATATTACTGTAATAATATTGAACCTTTTTTCTACTAATTAATATTTTATACATGTGTATCTGAATTTTCAGCACTCCAAGATGGGTCACATGAAGGAAGGACTGTTTCTTAAATTTCTTTTCAGAACCTTTGACCACATCGTTGTCTTCATTCTCCTAATACATCTTTGTGGAGGTAACTAACACAGAGACAAATTAGTAAGGTCTAGTAAGTGTTAGGGGTATATCAAATACTAATACGTTATTCAGCAAAGCACAAATAGTGGATTTTTTACAAACATTTATTTCGTACAAATATTTTCAAAATTATTTTGTTTTTGGGAAGAAAAAAAAGTTAAATAACAGCATACAGGTTGGTTACATCGCTAACTCAGTCTTTCCCTTGTACTCTCCTGTTGCGTCTATCAGCAGGTCTCAACAACGGGCTTCACATCCACCTGCTACATGACACATTAACTTATTTTGACATCACTCCTGGAGTTGGGCGTATTCCCCAGAGATAAAGCTGAGCAACTGACACAAACAATATACTCTCAAGGGACTCTCCATAACCTGTTGTTCCCCTTCTCCTTTCCACAAAGTTAGGTTGTAAAAAAAATAGGCAATAAATGCAAAGCACAAAGCAATAATCGCCTTTGAAGTTCTTCTCTACATGTTACACATTGTGCTGTCTCTGTGTGATGGGTGGATAAATAGGTAGAGGTCTGTCTGCACATTGACAAGGCACTTGATTTTAGCTCAGTGGTCAGTGCAGTCGTCTATGACCTGAGAGACTGGAATTTGAGACCCGGTGTGGAGACCTCCTTCATAAGATAGTTTATTCATAAACAATTATTTTAACACTTTATCATAAAATTAAAAGCGAAATAAAAAACAAAATCTATTTTTACACTTATTTCCACTTTATTTTAATACAAATACAAACATAAATACTGGGCCGTCTGCACATGCTTAGTAAGTGTAATGGAGAATTGCTTGATCAGTCAATAAACACACAAAGAGAGCATTGTCAGGTTTTGAAACAACGTAATCAAATAATAACATCAGAAGTACAATGTATCATATCTCTGAGAGAGGGATCATATCACATAGAAATACCTTTTATCTCTCTGATGAGTTGGCACTCAGCTAGTTCTTAAATACACTTGTACAGGATCAAAAATACCCAAAGTTAACCCTACAGGTAAGTCAACAACCCTCAGATAGAAACAAGGGTCCAGAGTTCAACTAGTCTAGGAACAGTACTTCTTCTCAACTATATGCCAGAATGACAGCACACCACCTTTTCTTTTCTCCCTCCACAAGCTAAATAATGTAAACTACGCAGCAGAGCAAAGTAAAGAAAGTGGAAATTTTTACAGTGCTGATTGCGGCTTTTTAATCAGACAAACTCTCATCTTGTACTCCATGAGTATACAGAGACTATAGAGTACATTGAATGGTTGGTGAGTTTGTTTTGTTTGTCTCCAATTTTAAATGTTTTTTGGCTTTGAAATACAAAATGCTGACTAATAAACTGCTGTCATGCAGGAACAAAACTATGTTAGAATGGGCTGAGTGATGGGCCAACAGCGTCTCCTATAAATTCCATTTATATACGACTAGATTGTTCCCAATTACCTTCTGTTTGCAAATGTAATCCTGCATCCCATATCTGTTCAGGTTTCAGCAACATAAGCACTTGGTGAAAGGTCGTGGTTTCACTTCAATGTTAATGTTGTGCTTCATGTCACTGAATACATTTTTAATACTGTTAAATAAGTCAAACAAAACAAAAATAACTAGTTAGATAACTTTAAGAGACAAATTTAGCCCTTTACCAGGCATCTCCCTGTTTTTGTGCACAAGCCTGAAAATAATGTAAAAAAAATAAGACGGTTACTCTTCGTCAACCCTTTTTATTACAGTCATAACCCTGGTCTCATTTAAAAGGTAAATCATTAACTTTTACAACCAGAAAGTCAGAATGAGTATAAGTAATCCTGAAAATAATGCCACCAGGCTTAAAAAAGATTAAAAAGTATCCCACTGGTGGGATTTAGCTGGGATTTTAAAGTGGTGATATATAATAATAATAAAATAATAGTACTTTCAATTTGTACTGCACTTTTCATTAATAGTGAAACTCAAAGTGCTACAGTATTAAAAACACAACACACAACATAAAGAAAATAGTCATAAGAGTTAAGATAAAAAAGCCTTCCTGAATTGAAAGGTTTTTAAAAAGGTTTTTTAAAAAGAGTCTAGGGTCTGTGCTGCCCTCAGATGGGTAGGAGGGCTGTTCCACAAGCATGGTGCAGCAGAGCAGAAGGTTCAATCCCTCATGGTGCGGAGCTTGGTGCTGGGGGCCTCGAGGAACAAGCTGCTGGCAGATCTGAGGGTGTGGGTGGAGGTTTGTAGTTTGATCAGTTCCTGTAGGTATGGAGGCGCATGTCCGTTTATGGCTTTATATATGAGCAGGACTTCGTACTCGATTCTGAAGGAGCCAGTGCAATGAAAAGAGAATTGGTGTTATATGTTCATGTATTCACACTCTCATCAGGATCCCGGCAGCGTTGTTCTGAATGCACTGGAGCTTGTGGATGCTCCTGCCAGTCTTGAGGAGATAAAGGCATGGACAAGTTTCTCTGCATCTGACAGGGTTAGACAGGGGCGGAGTTTAGAGATGTTTTTGAGATGGAAGAAAGAGGTTTTGCATAGATGTCTTATGGTCATCAAAAGTCATCTGAGGATCAAACTTAACACCCAGATTAGTGACAGAGGAGGAAAGGAGGATGTCCTGGCCGTCAAAGGTGAGATGAGGTATGGGGAATGCAGGCCAATGTAGCTATTACACATTTTGACGTGACTTGGAGCTAGAGGGGTGAACCTGGTGTAGCATGCCGATAAGGAGAGCTTCAGTTTTGCTGCTTTTTAACTGCAGGAAATTTTCGCTCATCCAGGCCTTTATCTCCGCAAAACAGGTACTGAGGTGTGACATTGCTGCAGAAGGGCCTGGGCCACTTTAATGTACAGCTGGGTATCATCAGCATAGCGATCTAGACCTGCATCCTCCCAGTGAGACATACTCAGTCCTATATAGGGAAGATCTAATAGTGAGGGTCAAGCTGTTCTTGTAAAACTGTCTCCGGATTGCCAAAAGAAAGATTTGAGGGCAAAACCCCAGAGAACTGGTTATACCCAGAGGTACATTTTCAAGATTGATAGTAAGGACTTCTGTTTTACTTTAATTGGCTGAAGAACATTTTTGGCCATCCAACTTAAAAGAGACAGAGGATTGTGTTGCTTGGTTTCCGTTGGAAGTACAGCTGTATGTCATCTAGCATAGCAGTGATAATGCATGTTGAACTTCCTACAGACAGACCCCAGTTGAAGCAGATGTTATGAAAATGAAATGGGGCCTAGGGTGCAGCCTTGGGGTACAACTCAGGAGACAAAAGCAGAACAATAGTAAATATGATCACAACTGAACTCTTTGTGTCCAAATACATTTTCATTGCATACGAACAAAATTTGAATTGTAGTGTTAAAATGACTCTGATCAGCATTTTTATGGGCCTCAAAGCTGCATCACATCAAACTTCAAATATTTCAAAATCTATCAAGACAGACAACCTGCTTCCAATAAATTAATCAGATTAGCTTATTTGTGCTTCTAAAACAGCTTCATTGCCTACAATACATTCTTGTAGTTCTGAAACTCTTATGCATAAGTCATGAATATTTAACCTTACAGAAGTGAATGTTTTTTCCAAGATCAGAATTTAAGATAAATCTACTTTTTTCCAGGTCAGTCTCAGCGTGTCATGACAATGGTTGGTGATGACGTTGTTTTACCATGTCAGCTGAAGCCTCCAACAGATGCTGCTCCAATGATCCTGGAGTGGGGGAGACCTGACCTGAACCCCAGATTTGTCTTTGTGTGGCACAACGGTCAGGAACTTCTAGTGGATCAAAACAAGGCCTACAAGGGAAGAACATCACTGTCCATTGACAAACTGAAGCGTGGAGACATTTCACTGAAAATCTCCAAAGTGAAAATCTCTGATGAAGGAACATACAGATGCTACATTCCAAAACTGAATGAAGAATATTTTGTTAAGCTTGATGTTGGTAAGTGAATAGACCAAACTGCATTGCACTACATATAGAGCTTTTCTACCTGAGGTGCTTTAAAGGATGTGGCTATATTACGCTTTGGATACACACACACAATACTTGTTAGGAAATCATTTCATTGTTGGTTTGGCTCTGCAAATGTTGACAATAAGAAAAATCTAGAAAATCGCCAGACATATTCTTTAAATTTTTCCTCTCATCCACCCGTTTTCAGCGGGAGTCAGCAGCCACACATTCCTCCATTCTCTATGTCTCTGTTTAGCGTCGGCAGGTTAGGCTAACCTAACTTCAGGGCTAAACCCCTTCACCTTTCCAGTAGCTGGGGATACAGCAGGTGAAACTTTTTCTTGGTCTTGAGAAGCTGCAGCATTTATTAATTGACACAATGTAGCTTGTACTGTACTACCAGATTGACAACTTACTGCTAACCTTTTCCTCTGCTCCACTCGCATTCACCATCACTTTTCTGCTGCTCGCTCTCTCTCTCTCTTAAACACTCACTTGCTATACACACACATTACACACTGCCCTATTCATCAGAAGGAGCGAGGTTAGGAGTTTCACAGGCAACCACACAGAAGTCGACTCATGTTTCGGAACAGTGCTGTACAGAGGCTCCCAAATGCTATTGATTTCCAGATTAATGGATATTTGGTGTTACTTTTGGCACTTTTTGGCCTGGTGGGGGTTCTCGTTGGCCTGGCCAGGCCTGTACAATTATAGGGGAAACACTGGTACAAATAGTCAAGCAGGAGAAATAGGTTCCCATTTACTCGCATGGCATTCTTTTGTAACCGGTTTTTTAGGACCCTAATGGTGTCTAGTTAAGAATTTTTCATGTTGGCAAAGTCAGCTAATGGTCCATGGGGTTCATTTGGCGGCCATCTTGAATTGAAGTCTACGCAAGTGCAGAAAATCATCATCATCATCTATATCAGTTAGAGTGATTACCATCTATTCAATAACCTCACAGTTGATATAAGAGAATAAACTAGTTTCATTTGGCTATTGCAGGAAACTATTGTGAAACAAAATGGTGAAATTTATATTGTTATGAGCCTAAAATTTGTTATTTGCCTGTTCTTCGCCAATAAAGAGTGATTGTACCATGTCAATGATCTTTCCATTTGAGTCCTGGCCTCAAAATTATATGAAAAAGTGGGTTAATTTGTCTTTTTATGTTGGCTGGTTCAGGAGTTGTGAAAATCAGTTTTTTTGCCAGTCACGTGGACATCAATTCAAGATGGCCATCGAACCAACCCCATGGGCTATTAGTTGACCTTGGCAACATGAAAATTTCTTAACTAGACATGGTTAGGATCCTTAAAAAAAACAAGTTACAAAAAAATGTCATGTGGGTACCGTGTTTCTGCTGCTCGACTGATAAGTATTAGCAACTTGATGTAGTTAAAGTATTGCAGTAAAAGTACATAAGTATTATGAGCTTGATGTAGTTAAAGTATTGCAGTAAAAGTAGTGGTTTGGTCCCTCTGACTGATATATTATTATATATGACATCATTAGATTATTAATAGTGAAGCATCAGTGTTAGAGCAGCATGTTACTGTTGTAGCTGCTGGAGGTGGAGCTAGTTTACACTACTTTATATACAGTTTTCAGTTTTTGGACTTTTCTGCTTTGATTTTTGGTGACAGATCAGCTCATTTGGACATTTACTGAAATGAAAGCTTGTGAGAGGTTTAGAGGGAAAAATCACTATTTGGTGGAGCTGTTAACAACTCATAGACATGTGAAATGTGACCCCGACTACACACTGCTTTTTTGTAAGACGTCAAAAGCCCAAAAAGTTGGAAACCACTGGTTTCATCTTTAACAATGTGTTGTATTTTAAAAGCTTGTTATATTATCCATTGTGTCAAATCTTCATCTGAAAAGTAACTAAAGCTGTCAAATAAATGTAGTGGAGTAGAAAGTACAATATTTTCCTCTGAAATGTAGTGGATTTGAAAGTGTAGATGTGGAAATTTACAAAGGATGGACTATGTGCACTCTTATCCAATGATTTTTGTTTGAAATGTCTCCTCTCTCTCATAATCAGGTGCTGTCTCCTCACCTGGCATCAGCTTAGTGGGGATTGACAGATCCTCCAGCGGAGTGGTGTTACAGTGTGAGTCTAAACGCTGGAATCCAGAGCCTGAGATGTTTTGGCTGGACGGTGAGGGAAACCTCCTCTCTGCTGGACCTACAGAGACAGTCAGAGGTCCTGATGACCTCTATACTGTCAGCAGCAGAGTGACTGTAGAGAAGAGACACAACAACAACTTCACCTGTAGAGTCCAACAGAACAACATCAACCAGACCAGAGAGACACACATTATTGTTCCAGGTAGAAATTGTTTCTTCCAACTTCCAGCTTCCAACTGATCAAACACACAGTTTTATTGTTCTTACTTTTATTATTTCAGATGATTTCTTCATGGCTCCATCCAGTTGTGCTGCTTCTGTCACCACCAGTGTGTTGTTTGCCTTCATGTTTATTCTTGTAGTTGTCATTTTTGTCCTGAAATGGAGACAACACAAACATGGTGAGTCAAAAAAAATATATTTTTTAACATTTTTATGAATGTATTATCAATTCTGAAAATCTTAGATGGTTATATGAAACAGTTCGTTACAGTAACAATAATACAAATTAGTCAGTCAATCAGTGTTTATTTATTAATACTGAACAATCTAATGGCATTATTCATCATGTGTTTTCGAGGTTTTTAATAATAGTAGAGGAAAATTGAAATAGTGCTCCCTGTTGACTTTGTCTTTTTTTCTTTCTTTTTTCTTTTTTCCTCATGTTGCCTTATCTCCTTCCTTCTCTGATATTTCTTTCTCCTCTGAATTAACCTTTGTTTTATAATCTTCCATCAGTTTCTCTGTCTTCCTTATTTGGACAGTTATTTGCTCCTTTTGATTCAGAAGTTCCTTATTCTGTTCCTTCAGTATATAAATCAGCTGCTCCACATATTTCTGCTCTTTCTCTTTCTTCTGTAGCTCCTCATTAAGTTTTATTTTCCAAATCCTCCATTATCTTGCTTTCAGTCATGAGCTGATTTCTAATGTCTTCTCTAATTCTTGTGATGCATCTTGATCTCTGTGCAGAAAGACACTGAAGCCAGAAACAGAAATTAAGTTAATATTATTTAATTCAAATGACAGCAAATAATATCTTTACACTCTATACTGCTTCCACTGTATGATATAAACCAGGATAACAGGCAGGATAAAAGGCTAGATATATAAGTAGGTAGTTTATCTAACAGTGTCTTGACAATGAATAGCAATGTGTATTTTTCTCCTTTGGTATAGAGAGGACCAAATATCACCTTGTTAAATCAGACAAGGTGATGTGCACTGGACTCCTACTAACTGTGCAATGTAAACTACGATTTAACTCAACTAAGATAAGAGCTCGCTATCCAGCAGTGGATTTCACTAGTGATGCACTCTCAGGGCCCTATCTTACACCCGGAGCAGAGCGGCACCAAGCGCCGCGCAAGTCTCTTTGCTATTTTAAGACCGACGCAGTTGTCATTTTCCCGTCCAGTGTCCACGTTGTTAAAATAGCAAATGCACTTGCGCCCATCAGTGCGCCCAATGACGTGTTGGTCTAAAAGTAAGGTGTGGTCAGGTGCATTGTTGGCGTATTGCTTTCTTGAGGCAGCAGAGAGTGATTGCGCTATTGACCAACAAAAACCTGGTCTGAAGTCAAAGGTGCAATGTTTCACTGTTATTTTAAGGCGCATTATCAGGACAGTAATATGCACCTACACAGGCATCTGCACAACATACATTCTGCTTGTTACACACACAGGACACGCAGCAGCACACAAACATGCAAAAGGTAACAAATTAAAGGATTACAGTGTGAAAGATTATTAATGTGTATATTAATATATATATTATCAGAATTAACTAATCGCAGTAATGACGGATTAAATTGTTTAATTATTTGACCAAATCGTGGCAATACACGGAGGTATTTAAACAGATGGACAACAACGGATCAGACACAGATCAACTTTCCTGCAGCATCAATACATGATGACATGAGGAACATATGAGGAAATAAATGAGATGAAAACAATTATTAAACTAAAGAAGGAAATAAATCTGCACAGCTTCTAGCTGCTGCCAGCAGCAGGATCAGAACCTTAGAGAGCTGATCAAGTCCTGATAACTGTGTTGATGATTTTTTACATGATTAAAATTAATCATTTAATTTTTGAACATTATTTAATACATATTCTTTGACATTTTTGAGATTACAGTGATCAGGTTTCCATACTTTCAGTAATTAAAACCCTGCTGATTTGACCTGTTACTCCATGACTGAACAAAACGATTTTACAGAAACCAAAGCTGTAATAAAAAAAAAAAAACCTTTTCAAAAACCAAATGAAGGTAAATTTGCAATGAATTAATGAACAGGACCTTAAACTGGTGGTCTTGGGCTGACCACAGGAGGGTCCAGGAGCAGCAGGGTGCTCGTAATGGATCGTGTGCTTTCCCTTTGCGCACGAGCAGATCAGTTTCCTCTGCAGAGAAGTGCTCCTTCTTACTACTTGGCAAATGCGCTGCCATAATAGCAATCCGCCAAGGTGCAAGTGCACCTGGCTCTTAAAAGGAATGGGGGATGACACTGTGATTGGTTTATTGCATGTTACACCAAAAACACACCCATAATTAATTAGGAGACTATGGACAACCCCTTTGAACCATGCATCTGGCGCATCGACCATTTTTCCGCCGTTAAAATAGCAAAAGTGGATTTGGACGCACCCTAAATGCACTTGCACCATGCGCTTCAGACCATGCGCTTTAGATCTTTAAAATAAGGCCCTCAGACTTCATCTTCTTCATCATCTGGACACTCTCTGGAGCAACTGGAATGGGATACAACTTATGTCTACTACTAAGGATTGATTGATAGGCTATTTAACCAATCAAAATACACCGTAAGCAGGACTTAGCAAATGATAGGCAAAGACATGAAACTAAAGAATAGACATTCGAGCAATATAAAAACTGAGATGGAAATACATAAAGGATATGAAATCTTCTTTACACACCTATTTCATTATTTTATCAATCAACTGCAGAAGATTGTGATTTCTTACTTGCAGTAAACAAAGTTTATATCATATAGTGGAAGTAGTATACTGCTGTCATTTAAATAAAATAATATTAACTTAATGTGTGTTTGGCTTCGGTGTCTAATATGGTTTCTGCTTCTGTTTCACCAGAACAACGCCTTTTGAAGGAGGGAGAAGACACCAAGGCGCAGCTCACTGAAAGCAAGAAAATGGTGGATTTGGAAAAGGAAAAGGCCAAACTTAATGAGGAGTTACAGAAGGAAGCGGAAGAGCAGAAATATTTGGAGCAGCTGATTGATATACTGAAGGAACATAAGAAGGAACTTCTGAACCAAAAGGGGCAAATAACCGTCCAGGAGGAGAAGACAATGAAACTGATGGAGGAGAATGAAACAAAGTTTAATTTAGTGGAGAAAGAAATATCAGAGAAGGAGGGAGATAAGACAGTAAACAGAGCACAGGGATACTTAAAACTAAAAGAAATCATTAAAGAGACCAACTGGAGCCTGGACGAGAGAAAGCAAGAAGAACAGAAAGTGGGCGTGGCCATAGATAAAGTAGTGAAGATGACTGATATAGAGGTTTTAAGAATGACAAACAAGAACAAGCAACTACAGAGCCACGTGGAGGAAATTAATGAACAACTGGAAAAGATAAACAGACAACAAGATGAGATACAGGAGAAACTTAAGTCAGAGACAAAAGAGAAGAAAGAGGACAACAAAACAAATCTTTTAACACATAATCAAGTTATTTGATTTTAATGTGCACTTAATGATTAAAGATTTGGCTTTAAACACTTTATCACAAGGTGCGTTTCTAACTGCATTTGCATTTTCATTTGTCCCCCCCCCCAAAACAACTGAGTAGTAACAGAGAAAACAAAATACTACTACTACTACTACTAATAATAATAATAATAATAATAATAATGATAATAATTACTAAATATCATAAAAGAGGCTTTACACTTGGCTGAAGTGGAAAAGTTGACGTATTGATAAAAGCAAAATGCAACAAAGTGCAAAGGAAACAGACTTGGTGATGAAGTGATGATATACATGAATCATGTGACTTAAACATCACTGAAGAGCTGAAAACATCAGATCTGTGTGGAGTGATGATGAGGAGACTGTAACCTTCCTCAAATGAATACATGAAACAAACAGAAATGTCATTTTTCTATCATGTGTTCTACATGGTTTTCCATCATTTGAGCTTTGACTGTCGCTTTTTAATGACATCATCTTGTTGTGTCCTCTTCTTCTGCAATGGTTTATTAACACCTACTGGAGATGTAGCGCCACCAGCTCTTCATCTTGTTTAAAAAACTCCAAATTCACATGACAGCAGTGGATGAAATTTTTTTTTGTTGATATCCTGTAAATTTTTTGACAAAAAAGGATCCTTCAGCCTGGCAAAAAAAGGGAAAAAACCAAAAAAAAACAAGCAAAGTTTAGGGTATGACCTGCTGCTGATAAATAACAGATAAAAGAGCAGCCATTAAAAAAACATAGATTTGGATGAAACCCAGATTTAAGTTTTGTAATATTGTGTTTTTGTCCCTTTTTGAATATATTGTAATAACATGATGATTAAGTTTTGTATTTTTCTGAAATACTCGTTATGCTTCTTTTCAGTGTAACACACCTATGCAATTTGGAAACAGGTGATTTCTGACTTTGATTTTGTGTGTTTGTGATATACAGTATCGGGGTGGAGCCGAATCCAAATACTGGACTGTTATTCGCCAAGGCACAAATATTGGAATTTTTTTACGAACATTTATTTTGTACTAATATTTTTTAAAAAACATGTCAAATACCAGCACACAGGTCGGTTACATTGCTATGTCAGTCGCTCTTCTCTGCTCAACTGTTACGTCTATCAGCAGGTCTCAATGAGGGGAGTCACATCCATCTGCTGCATGATGCACATTTCCTCATTTGGACATCACTCCCGGAGTCGGGGGTGTTCCCCAGAGATAAAGCTGAACTACTGACACAAGTGAAGAGCTCTCAAGGGACTCTCTATAACCTGTTGTTCCCCCTTTCCTTTCCACAAAAATAGGTTGTAAAAAATAGGTAATAAATGAAAAGCGCAAAGTGCAAAGCAAAAATTGCCTTTGAAGTTCCTCCCATAAGTGACACACTGTGCTGTCTCTCTGTTATGGGTGTATAAATAGGTAGAGGTCTAACTTTTAGCTCAGTAGTCAGCACAGTCGTCTATGATTTGAGAGACTTGAGTTCGAGATGTGGGGACCTCCTTCATAAGATAGTTAATTCATAGGCAATTATTTTAACACTTTAGTGTCCTAAAATTAAAAGTATAATAAAACAAAAACAGGATTTTTATGCCTATTTCTGCTTTTATTCGAATATGATTGAATTTTCTTTGTTTTCTTTTTACTTGCTAAATATGTTATTTCTGTTTTTAATTTAGATTCTCCTCCCTGCTGTTTATGTCGCATTTTCAGTGTGACATTGGTTAAATTACTTTTTTTGTGTGCTATACTGTAGTCTGCTGTAGTGTAAATAAACTGATGTCTGTTCAAAATTTTGTCAGTTTCATCATGAAAAGCAAATTCAAATGACAAATGGACCAAAATATTTTTTGTCTGATTGGTAAATAACCAAACATCAGTTTATAATGCAGTGAATAAAGACACAAGTAAGAATTTTCAAATATATATTACTCTCAATTATGTAGATAAATATCCTCTAATGGCAGGTTTACCCATTTAAACACATTCAGTGTGTGAATTCTCCTTTACGTTATTAATAAGTGAGTTTAAAGTTAAACAGACAAAACAAGAATATAAAGTGCTTAAATGCTGCAAAAGGTCTACTCTTGCAGTGTTACACAACTAAGAAATTTGACAATTTAAACAATGTTTAAATGTTGACAGTATATATTTATCTTAATTATATACAAAAAACATCCTGTATTCGCAGGTTTACCCCTTTAAACAGATGAACACATTCAAATGAGAGCAGTGTGATGTCTCCTTTATTTTATAAATCTAAGTAAAAAGTAAGAAAAGAAAAAAGGGAAATAGGAAAATGCTTGTTATTTTCATGTTTTCATGTTATTTCTCAACATTCACACTGTACTCGAGGTAAAATAGTCATTTTTAAATGTGTGTATTGTATATTAGTTCAAAGGCTTAAAGACTTAACATGTCAGATTTGACACATTTTTATATTTGAGAGCAGTCTTTGTTTTCAGGAGTACATGTGCTCACAAATGAAAAATTTTGGAGCACACATAGAAATTCAGGAGCACAATGAAAAGTGTTCAAGTAACAGTTTATTAAAGAAAACAATTCATCACATACATATTTAAACTGTTTGTGCGCGTGTGTATGTAAATCAAGATGTATGTTGTCTTTAGGGATGCATGACTGTGGCAAAAATTATAATCACGAATATTTTTCCTCAGTATTGAGATCATGTTTATTTAACATGATTAGTTTTTGACTCTCATTTTTGACAATTGGTTATGGTGATATAGCATATATTTGTCCCACTTGGCTGAGGACACTATTACACCTGCAGTCATATATTGCACTAATGGTCGAGAAAGACAATATATGAGGGAGAACTCAGGAAGACTAGAGTTTTTGGGCTCATTATAACTTTAATGAACATGCTAGTGTTTTTTTCTTTTTGAGTTTATTATATAGACAGGATTAATGTGTAGGCTTTAATTTTTGGTCCACAGAATGAAGCGTAGGGTGGCTATAATGTACCTAATATGCCGGTTGCCAACTGCTGTTATAAACCAAAAAGATGAGAAGAAAAGGTATTTTCAAACAGAGTGATACATCCTGTCAGCTGTATTATGACCGGCTCGCAGGCCACAACAGAGGGAGACCCATGCCCAAACTCAGCAATAATTAACTGAAGTTTATTAAAGTAAATAACAGTAATTGCAATGGGGTGTGAAAGTCAGTATCAGTGGTGTTTGAAAGTATATGGATGTGTTGTAAAATGTGAGGTGCATGTTGTCAGTGCAGAACAAAACCAAAAAGGCAATGCAAAAAAACAACCACAGCGTGGTGAGTGGAGAAGGGACCAGAGAGAGACTGGAATCAGGTCAGGCGGGTTTAAATGCTTTCTGGGTCACTGGCCAGGTGTTCCCAGTTAGTACTCGAATGACATCGGCTCCACCCATCCAAGGACCTGCAAACACACAGACACAAACCACGTTACCAAAGGCAACAGAGGCAACAGGCTCTGGGGCCGTCACAGCCTATGGATTTCCTATCTGTGCAGCCAAACACAGCAGCTTCTCCACAGACTGTTTCACCATGATGATCCCGGTGTTTCTTCTGCAGGCTTCAGTTATTTAGCTGCCTGACAGACCCCCTGCTTATTCACTTTAACCTGAATAACAAACCGGGGCTCAGTGGTCCCGTTGGATCCAAACAGAGAGCCGGGGCTAGCTAAGAGGCTAGCGGAAGCTAAACGGTTGTGCTTCTTTCCGGTCATGCTGCAGCTAACATTCTGCTCGCCTTACGAGCATCGCCATTTTGTGTATCTGTCGAGATTGGGTGTCGTGATGGCTGTGACGTGTCATCATGCAAGGTTATAAAAGCAGCATGCTTGAATGCGATCCTCCTACTTGATCACACCAATGTAGAGGTACGTCATGCTTTCATCTCCGTTATCATGAACTCTTTGTTAAGTTTACCAAGGCTTTTAGTAATAACTTTATTTTTTTATTTAACGTTTACGGTAAATTTGTAATGTGACTGTTAGTGACTCTGTGGTGAGGTTAGATGCAGGAGAAATTGAATATGTTGATTAGGTAGAAATATCAATTGAGGGTTAGAAAGATGTATTATGAAAATGTGCTGTTTAGGGATAGGGCAAAATTATGGAGTGTACAACTCTATCATGACAATTTTTCACATAGAGAGAGAGTTAAAGCCAAGAGTAAAGTAAAGAGTATGGTGAAATATAGAGACAGTGTCCAGCATAGAGAGAGCATTAAATCCAAGAGTATGGTGTAATATAGAGACAGCTTACAGCATAGAGAGAAAGTTAGACAAATGAGTAGGGAAGTGATGAGAAGAAAGTATCATGATAGTTCAGAGTTTAAGCAGCAAGTTATTGCCAGTGTTGGGTTGAGTAGGCAGCAGACAACAGAAAAGTCAAAAGATTTTGGTTTTGTCATGACAGCTGGTCTTGCAGAGATGTGCATTAATGAGAAGTTTTTGCATAGATGTTCTGATGAATGTGTTGTGCCCTGTCAATTAGTTTCATGTAGAGATCAGCTTTGGATTTGTCATACATGTCACAGAAAGATTGGTAAAGGTCAGATACCAGCTGAATGTTGGGTTAATACCTTGATGCTTGATCCCATTCCACCTGAACTGGAGTGTTTGAATAGTTTAGAGCAGCACTTGATAGCTCTGCATATTCCATTCATGAAAATGTTGGCATTGCTTAAAGGAGGATAGAACGGAGTACATGGGCCTGTAACATGTGTTCCAGCCAATGTAGTGCAGACAACTAATGTGTTGCCACGTTCTAGCATGGAAAGGTCTTTGCTGCAGGTGAAGTTAAAGCATAAATTGACGTATAAAGGGCATTATGAGTATCAGTTTGTGGATACTTCACGTGTAAGACAGGTGCTAGAGTATTTAAAGAGGACTGATGTGTATTACAAGGATATTGAGTTTAATGAAGAGTGGGTAAATGAGTTTTGTAGGCAGAAAGATGGGGAGAATGAGGACGATCAGTCAGCCAGTGAGGATTAAGCTGTTGTAGAAAAATTAGAATCATGTCAGGATGAACAGGTTGTTAGAGACAGTGAGATGACAGCTCAGGCAGGTGGTGAGGTTACAGAACAGGCTGTAGTTGATGGTGTGGAGGAAACATCAGAGATAATACAAGATGAACTGTTACATGACAGACAGCAGCACTGCATGTTTCAGGACACTTGTCTTATGCCTGTTGATATTGATCAGGAAGCATTAGACCAGTATTTTGATGATATTGTAAACATTGCGCCTGCAGAGGGGAATAGTACAGTTAGGGTGCTTTCTGACCACACGAGGCTAAATGTTTCCCTGTGTTTTTTCCTCTTGGTAGTCAGACTTTCCATGACAGCCGTTCATATCGCTTAACATTGTCACATTACTTTAATAACAGGATTATGCATGCGGATGGTCGTTTTGCGTGTAATGTAGAATACATTTTCTTTTCTCAGTACATGTCAGAGATAGATTGGGTGTCATCGAGTGTTTCTGTGGCGTTGTGTAAGGGTAAAGGAGGACAGAAGTCTCACAGGATTAGTCCAAAAATGTTGATGGATGAGGAGTCTTTGAAGCAGTTGTTAAAGTTCGATGAGGGTTTTAGGTTTCTTAAGCCAATTAGAGGAACTCCAGCTTTTTGGCAGTCGGTTCAGAAGGACATCTTAGCCTGCGTACGTCAGTTGGGGATCCCGACATGGTTTTGTTCGTTTTCATCTGCAGATCTGCACTGGCAGGATCTCCTGACCACTATTCTGAAACAGGAAGGCAGAACACAAACAGTAGAGGAGGATTTAGAGTGGGCATACAGGTGTGAGTTGTTGCGTCGTAACCCGGTCACAGCTGCGAGGATGTTTGATTATAAATGGCATTGTTTCTTGAAAGAGGTTCTCATGTCTCCTTCTCAACCAATTGGCAAAATCATTGATCACTTTTATAGGGTAGAATTTCAGCAGCGCGGTTCTCCTCATGTTCACTGTCTGTTTTGGATTGAGGGTGCTCCCCAAATTGATAAGCACACAGATGAGGAGGTGGTCAAGTTCATTGATAAATACATGCTAGTTACCCTCAGATGATGATACATTATTGGACATTGTGTCATCAGTTCAAACACACTCCAAATGACATTCTAAATCATGCAGGAAAAAGAAAACAACATGTTTTAATTTCCCAAAACTTGTTTCTGCAAGGATGTTTGTTTGTAAAATAGAGACGAAAGAATGCAAATGTGATCAGAAGGCAAAGGAGACCATGAATGATCCTGGATCAAAAAACAAGCCAGTCTGTAAGTGTTTTGATGATGATGATGATTTGATGCCAAAAGAGAGGGCACAGTATATTCTGCAAAATGTTAAGACAGAAGAATTGACTTATGTGAGTGTAGAGCAGGGGTCTCAAACTCAAATTACCTGGGGGCCGCTGGAGGCAGAGTCTGGGTGAGGCTGGGCCACATCAGTGTTGGGACGGGCAGTAGTGCGTTTGGTTATTAGCAATAATTCATAATTATCATAGATAATTATGAATTATGAAAATAAGATATTGTTAACCTTAATCAATAATTCGGGCACCAACTGTTAGATCTGTGAGGAACACAGTTGATTATTTGCGATAATTATCAATTATCAAGGATAATTAAGTAATTATGACAATTAATAGAATTATTAATATGAATTAACAAATACTGGGCACCACCCAGAAACCGGGACCAATAACCAAACAAGGTAGTCTCATAAATGGGAGTTCACCTAGAATGTTAATATCTGAGAGATATCAACATTCAAGGGTGAACAAAGAAGGGTGAATTCGAGCTCTGACTCCTTCAATCAGCCACTTTTCACAATGTTACACACAATAATGATAGAAGAACTTCTCTTTAAAGATATGACAGTGTTTATTAAACTTAACAAAATTAACAAAGTTAACAAATGCTTCATTCAATAAACAACTATCCTAAAATCTAATCCTACCAAACAAACACAACAGCTATGTACAGGGTTGGACACATGCAGGGGAATGCATGTGCGTGCGTGCGTGTGTGTGTGTGTGTGTGTGTGTGTGTGTGTGTGTGTGCGCGAGAACCGGATGGCAGAAATGTGGCGGTGTCTTGGTTAGACAGAAGCACGACGGCGCTGCCTGGTGGATGGCGTCTCGCACTCACCCACTTCTGTGAAAAACACATGTGTCTGATGGCGGATAAGGAAAGACAAAGCGAAGCTTTGTCTGACGTTATCCGACCATCAGATGTGCAAAAGATGTCGGTGCGTGTATGTGTGTGTGTGCGCGCGCGTGTATGTGTTAGTCAGAAGAGAGAGGGAAGAAGGAAAGAAAGCGATCGTGAGAGGAAGAGAAACGGTTCCTTTGTCCACAGACAGCGTGTGTACGGACAGCAGACTGTGATGCACGTTGTCTGGTTTCTGACCGACAAAGCAACTTACTTTCTCGCTCACGATGGCACAAACACAGCAGTAGTCCCAAGCGGGACAAACACAAAACAGTCTAGCGTGGTGAACACAACTAAACAGGCAGCAAACTTAAAATACTCCTAAGAGTAACAGAGAAAAATGGACGCGGCGGTCCGTCAACAGCACAACAAACAATAGCAATAAAGCTAAAAGCTAAATGCTAAACAACAGCAACTGATGCTGATAAGAACACACAATTAACACTGCCTCTGCCCAGACTTATGCCTCTTACTTGGGTCGCTTCAGAAAGCGAGCAGGGTGTGTGTGTAATCCGTCGTTATGTCCAGCTTTGTCCTGGGCTCGAATGCAGACGGTGGCCGTTCTCGCACGGTCGGCGAAAAAACATGGCAGCTGGCTCGCGGCGGTGTCGCAGAGAGAACAGCAGAGTCGACTCGGTGAAGAAGCGTTTCTTCCGTCTCGAAGGAATCTGAGGACGCTGGTTGCAGCAGCAGTCTCTCCCGGATCCGGGAATGTGTTCGGGTGAACACGGGCGAAGTCTCGTCTTGTCCGGCGAGGGGAGTCTTCGATGAGGGGAAAACACATGCGTGGGGTACCCCCTTTAGTCAGCTGACTCACAGAGGAACAGGAGTTACCCCTAACTCAGTGACATGGGAAAGGCGTGTGCTTCAGGGCACGTTCAGTTTTTAAAGGGGCGGTGATGTCATGGCTGCGTCATCAGGACGCTCTGCTGTGCAGGAGCGTCTCCGCCAATGAGGCTGTATGTTGACTGCTCCCTGCTGAGGTGTGAAAATCGCAAAGCATCCTTGGAAATGGAGTTTGCAATGGACTCCCATTGTCTAAGCAGCATTTTTGGCGTTATTCCTTTGTCTTGGGGGAAACAAAGGAACAAGCACCTCGTGGTCAGGCCTCACAGGTTACATGTAGGCCCTCTCTGTGTGACCTCACGGTCTGAGGCCCAACATCAGGTATTCCACAAAAAAAGCTTAGCAGGAACAGGCTAGGATAGCAGGTGCAAAAAAGGCGACTACTACCGGGTTGTTCATTACCTGCCGTGCTTTTGTTGTTGTAAACGTTGTCATAGAAACAAGTGAAACAAATGGCATCATAAAGAAATATCTTTATAATGTTTATTGTGCAAGGCATTTACTATGGAGTAAAATGTTTTGAGGAATAAATCTCTTTCCACAAATGATTCAGTACATTCCATTCACCCAAAAGATTTTTTAGAATAATTTCTCCATGAATGTCACATCTTTGCAGAGCAAACGTGGAGAACATGAAGCTGGGACAGTGGGACACCATTATCCCATGGTTTGCACCTCCATGGCTGCAAACCATGGGATGCAGCCATGAGGCGTTATTTATTGGCTTTTATTTTCTATAATAACTCCATGCATGCAGCGGGTGCTGCGAAGCTAGCGGCGTTGTCAAATCAAATATGACGTGTGGTACAGCAGCATCAGCTATACGGTGTTTTGTTACACTCTGTATTTATGATCTCTGTCGGATAAACATAAATGTGTTCATGAAAACGTATATATTAACTTTTAATTCACTTCGCAACGTGGCATTATGTGACAGAAATATGCACATACATTATTATCTGCCAGACTTATAAAGACGCAGATACACCTGATTCTGTTTTTTAATGCCACACACTGTGGAATCACATGCACAAGCCTCATTTGCTGTCACAGTGAGCCAAAAATGGATGTAAAGGTCTTTAAACCTCTGTTTGTACGTCAACAGTTGTGTCCGTTCCACTCATCAGACCTCAGTGAGAATTACGCACAGGCTCTCCAACAGCTGATCATTACGCACGGCTGCTGTGGATATTTGAAATGACTTTACCCCTAATTCATCACATTTTTCTGCAAACCGTCACCACTGTGAAGTGTCAGTCATCATTATTAAACATCAGAAGAACTTTACAAAGTGCTTCAAAACAAAATGAAGTGATCGTTAACAGAGAGATGATGCTGAAATAAACAGAATGATGCTTTAATAAGGTTTAATAATTCACCTTTGAATTTTACTGAAAGCTGTGTAGCAAAAATAACGACACAATCTAGCTTGAGGTGCGCACATTCTCAGCGCACATTCTTCCTGTATAAATAGCATAGTTGTTGTGAAACAGCCATATACCCCTGTGATTGGCAGGTTCGTTCAGCTCCAGCTTGTGCAATAGAGGGACCTTCCACACACAACACAGTAAAGTGCCATTCATATAAAACTTGCGGGCCGCACTAACATTAAACTTTCATATCAAGGTGGGGGCCACAAAATATCAGCCTGCGGGCCAATTGCAGCCCGCGGGCTGATATTTTGCACGAGATTAAGACCCATGGTGTAGAGTATTTGTTTCAGACTCTGGGCATCAATCAGGAGACCTTTGAAGAGGCTTATAGGAGAATGGAAAGAAAGAGCAAGGTGGTTTATAGGAGAGGGGTAAATGACGTTTGGGTAAATCAGTACAGTAAGCAGTTGTTAAAGTGCTGGAATGCCAATTTGGACATTAGCTTTGTCAACAACGCCTACGCGGTCGTCGTTTATATCATATCTTATATTACGAAAGCAGAGAGAGAAATTGGCCTATTATTGAGTAACGCCCAAAAAGAAGCAACAAAACAAGGAAATCTCTCTGCTAAAGATGCATTAAAGAAGCTAGGCAGTGTATATTTACACAACAGGAATGTTTGTGCCCAGGAGGCGGTGTATCTGGAGGAGTGTTCCAGAAAGGTTCTGTTTGTGCCGACAGGGAACAACATTGTGAAGATGAATTTACCCCTCAGTGTTTTGAAGCAGAGAGTGGTTTGTAGTGAGTTTAAGACAGAAGACGTGGATTACTGGCATAGTGGACAGGTATAGGAACAGGCCTGATAATGTCTTTGATGACATGTGCATGGCTACATCTGCGTCAGATCATGTTCTCTCCAAGAACAAAAAGTCTAATAACGTGATTGAACTGAAAAATGGTTTTGACTTCATCTTGAGGAGAGAACACGTTCTCAGTTCGCAGTTGTTTGTTATATGCGTTTTGATTTAGAGAAATGAGAGGAGGACCATTTTCAGAGCCTGCCACAGTTGTTCCTTCCTTATAGAGCTGACTCAGACCTCAAACCTGAAGGCTTTGAGATGTTTAGTCAGTTCTATAAAGATGGTGAGGTGACAATTAGTGATGGCTCTGTGCATTCAGTTAAGAGCATGGTTGACGAGAACAGGGCAAAGTTTGAAGTAGATTGTCCTGATTTGGAGAGAGCTCAGGAGATTGTCGAGCAAAACGGGGTTGATGAAGATGTTTGGGGGAGCTGTGTCCTGAACATGAAGTGGAACGCCTTGAATGTGTAGAGGAAATAAGACAGCAACGGGAAGGTGAGAGAGGAGATGAACAGTTTATGGAAGCGATGGAGAATGTTCCAGATTTGGCTATTGATAACAGACAGGTAGCACATTTAGAGAGAAACAGGAAAATTATGCCTAGAAGTGAGGGGCTAGCTGTGGTAAGGTCTCTAAATGAGACACAGATGGCGACAGTGATGTTTGCAGAAGGTGATGGATAAAAACCCAGAGCCTATGCATGTCTTTGTGACAAGTGGTGCAGGGATGGGTAAAAGTAATTTAATTAGAGCTATTCAGTACGAGATAAGGAGGCTGTTGTCAACACTTTGTCATCAACCAGACGATATTTGTGTGTTGTTAACTGCTTCAACAGGCATAGCTGCATACTCTTTAAATGCAGCAACAATTCATCACACACTGAGTATTGGCACACACTCTAGTTTACCTTATACCCCTTTGGGTGAAGATAAATCAAACTCTCTAAGAGCAAAAGTTAGTCACCTCCAAATTTTAATCATTGATGAAATCAATATGGTTGATCACAATCTGTTGACCTATGTCCACGGCAGGTTGAGGCAGATTAAGCACACTGATGACTTTTCCCCATTTGGTAATGTTAGTGTGATAGCTGTTGGTGACTTTTATCAGTTGCCTCCTGTTAAAGGGAAGCCTCTGCATAACAGTCAGGTTGGTGTGGACCTGTAGTTCCACTTTAGTGTAGCGGAGCTGAAAACAGTCATTAGGCAGAAGAATAGCTCATTTGCAGAGTTGTTGAGCCGGTTACGAGTGCGTTCCAAGAAAACCCCCATGTTAGAGAGCGACGTTGAGTTGTTGAAATCATGTGAGACAGGGGAAGAAAGCTCAGCCTTGCATATTTTCCCAACAAATATGCAAGTAAATGAACACAATTTCAGTAAGATGTTTGCCATGTGTCCTGATTACCTCAAAATTGAAGCTAAACATTTCACAACAAACAAGAAAACAGAGAAATTGGAATGTGGTACTCATAATAATGCACTGGACACATGTTTAGAACAGACTTTGTGTTTGGCCAAGAAGTTATGTAAGAACGTGGATATTGAAGACGGTCTGGTCAATGGAGCATATGGCACAGTCACTGACATGGATTTTGGTAAAGATATAACATTTCCTCTAAAAAATTGTTAAATTTGATGATGATAAAATTGGCTTACAGAGGAGGAAGACAAGCACATGTAGCAATAGAATGCAGGGATTCTACTGCTATTGATCCAGAGAAGGAGAAGGCCACTACAGTTTCCTCTGAGGTTAGCGTGGGTGTGTACTGTTCACAAAGTTGTGTCTTTGAAGAAGGTGTTTGTACCTGGGCAGGCGTATGTAGCCCTGAGTCGTGTTAGGGCTTTGTCTGGACTGATCATCAGGGATTTTCAAGAGAAGGCCATTTACTGCGAGGACACCATAAAGGAGGCCATGGATAGCATGCCTCCATTTTTAATTGAACAGCCAAGGCCTTCAATAAATGCACAAAGTTTCTCTGTGTATTTAATGAACGTTCAGGGTTTAAGTCACCACCTGTCAGATTTGGTGTCCTGTACACAGAATTTGCAGCTTAACGGTATTGCTGTCACAGAAACGTGGCTCACTGCACCTCATTAAACAGTGTGCAAATCAGTGGTTACACTTTCCACAGTCGTCCTCGAGGTTTGAGTTACAGCAGCAGTAACGCCAAATTGTCAGTACTACAGGATCTAGAACATGGTGGAGTTGGTTTGTACAGTTTAGACGATTTGGACTGTGAGATTCTGCAGGTACCCAATTTAAATCTGGAGTGTTTGGTGTGCCTGTGTAACAAATTAAACATATTGATGGCAGTAGTTTATCGTCCACCATGTTATCCAAATTCTTTATTTAAACATAATGTGGGGAAGTTACTTGACTGGTTAAATCCAATCAGTAACACAATTGTACTAATAGGAGATTTTAATGAAAATATTTTAAAAGGATCATCAATTTGTAAATTCATGCACCAAAAAGGATTTAAGCATCATGTAACACAAGAGACTACAGAAAAGAGGACATTGATTGATCATGTTTATGTTAAAACAACACAGTATGATGTGGAATGTGCAGTGATGCCCGCGTACCAGTGATCATGAAGGTATTCTGTGTAGTTTTTGTGTTAAAGATGATCGGGGCAATTAGACGACATAGAAAGTTTGTTTGTGTTTGATGACTTTGAGGATGTAGAGGCAATTTTTGATGTGGATTTCAATTTAGATCAGGATTAAGTTAATTTGTCTGAGTCAAACAGCTACATCGCAATGTCCCAGTGCAAGTGTTATCGTGTTCATGTTGTAGTTGTGCTAATTTGTTGGGTTTTAAGAACACACGTGACTTGTGTTGTTCATGGTGTATAGGCTGGCTTTCATCATGGATGTTGTCTTATTTAATGTAGAGTCTGTCCCACTCCAACTGGTCAATCATGTATATAAATTCTAGATTTTGTATTATTGTGGAGAGATTTTGGATTGTTATGTATTGTGTGTGTTAAATGAAAATGATCATGAAATGGAGATTTTAGATTTATTTATTATTAACTTATTTCTTTGACTGTGCAGCACTTTGTAACTGGTGTTTGTGAAAGGTTCATAATTGAAGATATGTTAGTCTCTGTTTGCCACATGATAGCTGTTGGTCTCAACCTTTAATATATATTTCTGCATGTTTCAATTCATGTTTCCTTTATTCCTGATGTGTTAATACACAACAGCTTTACTCTTCAGTGATTTTAATATCAAAAGGTCAATGTCAATTGAGCAAATGTATCTTAAAAGGAAATGGGCAGGCTTTATGCTGCATGTTGTCTGTATCCCCTCAGTCTTTCACATCCTCATCAGTAGCTTAGAAAAGATACAACAATCCAATAACTACATGTTGCTATGAACAGACCAGGAAAGGAAATTATTTTTATTTAATAACTGAGCTCTAATGCATTTGAGACATTTGTATTTTTTTCATTAGCAAATACTACATGAACTTCAACTTCGGTAGTTTAAATATGAATTCTTCCTGTTTATGTGCATGAACTATTAGCAAATCTGTTCTGGCACAGACTCTTCATTCTGCATGCCTGAGCTGCCAAACAGGACAGTTAAAAACAAAAAAAAAACAAACACATTATTGTCATTCTTGTTACTGTTGTTGTTATTTCTCCATGCTTTCACCTCCACTTTGTGTCCCCACTGTCTTATCTTTTTTCTCTCTCTATCCCTTTAAACCTCTACAGTTTCAAGTAAGGTTGCAGCATCGGACTAGATCTGACCCCTTGTTTGCATAGTAAATCTGTCTGTAGAATCACTTAAGCTGACAAAGTAGTTTGGTTACCTTTCCTATTGAAACTCCAGTCGTAGTTTTTCTCTGAAATGAATTTCCTGGTTGAAGATGCTACTGTGATGGAGCGTCCCCAACCTTCCCACCCCTCAAGTGATCAAGTGATGATGACTTGTAGCAAGAGGGTTTGAAATCCATATGTATTTTTCTGTTCCACCAAAATAGCTCATATTAACTGTAGTCTTGTGTATTTTATGTCATAATCAATAGCTGTATCAAATAAAAAATAAATGTCATCCATATAGATTGCAGTTTGTCAGCACTGACAGAATTCAGGTCTGCAAATGTGTTATTTTTCCTACATGAATTGTAAAGTACAACAATTTGCTAAATGTTTGTCTTGATTATTATTATTTTTTGTTATTATTTGTTTAAACCATATTTTTAACAGAAACATAAATTGCCATGTTCACAGCAAATGCTGTCTGTCATTTACTGTCAACAATTAAAGTGTTCATCATTGAGTGTGTGTAAAAAAACAAAAAACAAAATAACTTCTGGCTCACCATGTGACACAATATTGAATAACTACATGAAAGGTTATATGTATAAATATTCTTTACCTGACAGAACATGTTTACATGAATAAAGATAGGCTTATACCCTGGGGACATTTTAAAACAAAAAAATGATTTAAGAAAAACTGCATAAGGGATAATGAATTCAGTGTTGGAGTTTCTTTCCCCTGGAATAATACCTTAATGCCAAAGTAATGGGATTTCTGATAATAGTTCACAAGAAGAGTACTCTAAAATCTCCTCTCCAACTGATGGGGAGAAGGAAGGAAAAAAGGTGGGGAGGGGTTGGTAAAGTCAGACCTGTCAGCCCAGGTCTGAAAACATCTACATGCCCGTGATGAAAGCCCTTCAACTGCGCCGCGCCTCGATGTGCACGAGGGTGCGAGGGCCCGTCCAACGCTGCTTGCAGCTTTAATTGTATCTATATTTGTTGAGGTAGCAGAATTATTCATATTTGTATTTGTATTTGAATAAAAGTTGGAAATAGGTGTAAAAATACAGTTTTTGTTTTTATTACACTTTTAATTTTAGGATAGGACAAACATAAAAACAAACATAAATATTCAAACGCAGCCCCATAAGCACAAAACACCACGTACAAATCCCAACAAAACAAAATCTACATATGCATCCATTAATGTCAAATATCAAGTATGTGGTCATTGTGAAATAAATCACAAAAGATTTATATATAGAACTCATTATCTCATCATCCACCAAACCTCCAGCTTTGTTGTCCCAACAATATTACAATAGGCACCAATTGGTTAAACAATACCTACAGTGTAACTTCTTTGATATTGATTAACAGGTTCATTATTGAGTAATTGGACCTTGAGGGTGTTATATTGCCGTTGAAGTCTACCTATATGTTTGAAAGTAGTCTAATTTTTTCTACATACATAACTGTTTAGGACAAGAATTTCTGTAAGTTGTTTAATTTATTTCCAATGGAAAATTGATGAATTTTAAACAAAAGGTTTGACAATCCCTTTGTGTATCCTTCAGTGGCATGAGCTAACGATCCTTCTGACCACAAACTTTTAAAGGAAAAGGTAAACACATTTATTGTTTCAGGGGGGAAATATTCATCAATGTTTGTGCACAAATGTAATTACCACAGATACATTATATTAATGCACAACAGGCTTTCAGTAATACTTGCCGTGTTACTGTGCCATTGTATTGTCATTTACATGTGGAATTTAGCAAATGACAATATAACCCAGATATTTGATGTGAATAGTGAAGCTAGAAAGAAAACTTTTTTGAATTGTAGCATAATAAGTGGTCTTTAAGAATGGATCTTTTCAATGGCATGTCTGAAAAATGGCTCAGCTCCACTTAAACAAAAGGATCACTATGCAGGGAGTGTAGTGATGTACATTCCTTGCACAGGAGTCGCACTTATATAGTGACTAGAAAGGCGTTATATAAGTGCCGTCCATTTACAATTTACCATTTTAAAAAATAATTTATTATTCAAGCAATTTCATAAAACACACACACACAAATCTTATGATAATGTTATGAATCTAAATTAGAAGAGTGGTTTCAGGCAACATTTTTTCAGCACGGTGTAACAATATCACCCTATAAATACAAAATTATATATTCATTTATTGATGTAAAGCTGAATTTCACAGGACAAATAATAAAAAAAAACAAAATAAAATATTTGAAACTTGATATTTATAAAAGAAAATATTCAACATCTGGACTCTTAAAAGTATTTGTGTCAGGGTCAAATTTAAATATTAGTTATCCAGCCTTTTTATCTCAGTGTTACAAAAGCCTGAGTGAAATATACAGTCTTTGTATAATAAATATACAAATATATATATAAGACAGTACAAAATACTGAATATCAAAAAATGTCTCTATTGTCAAGTTACCATTTCAGTGTGCACAGTTTACATCTTTGGTGTTTTTGACTTTTGTCTTGGCCATTACCTGTTGGTGACAGAGAAAAAGCAAAATGGTGAAGTTATTAGGTTGACTGTAGCTGCAGGAGTAAAAAGAAAATTTGGTTTAATAAGTACACGATATGGCCAAATGTATATGGACACCTGAACATTACATGTTTGTTATTCTGCTGCTATAACTCCTCCACTCTTCTGGTTTCAGACTTCCCAGCAAATGTTAGAACCTAGCTGCAGAGATTTGCTCCCTTTCAGCCACAAGAATGTTAATGAGGTCCAACACTGATGTTGAGTGAAAAGGTCTGGCTGGAGTTGGATGGACTTGAGGTCAGGGCTCTGTGCAGGCCAGTCAAATTCCTCCACAGCAAACTGGAAAACCCTTTCTTTATGGAGCCAGTTTTGCCCATGGAGATGCTGTCATGTTGAAACAGGAAAGGCTCTTCTCCAAATTTCTTCAAAAGCACGCTATTGTCTAGCATTAAGATTTCCTTTTTCATTGCAACTAAGAGGCTTGGACAAAAGTATATGTGTATTTATTTATATTGTGTTTTTTTTCTGCTTAAGTGAATTTATTGGCCATATAGTGTATTTTTCAAGGTGTGATGCGAGGTGATGTTGCACCTCTCCAGAGCAGCAGACGAGGGTGACCAGCAGTTCATTTGCAGGGCCCCAGGATTTCCACAACACCAGGTCAGTGGGGGGACTGTGTGCGACATCACTGCTTGAAGGCCAGATCTGAAAAGAGCAAACTTCACAGATTTACCATACAAGTAAACATTAGTGTTAATAAGTGAAACAGTCTATCACTTGAATAAAAAAACACTTGGTTTCAGGTTGTGATTGGCTAGTCACTCTGCACAACAAGACAACGTTCATTCTATTTTGCAGCAGACAAAGCTGCTGCCAGATATGTTTTTTATTCATGTATTATTATTATTATTATTATTATTATTATTATTATTATTATTATTACTACTACTACTATTATTATTTCAAATGAAACTCAATGATAGAACCAGGTAGTTTTAGAGGAACAGTTGAACAAATTTGAAAGGACAAAAGAAAGAAAAGGAAAAATGCAACAAACACACATTGAAAATCAAGAAAACTCACAGTGACAGTCTTTCCAGCCTTGAGTGTGAAGGAGGGCAGAAATGTGTATATGATGAGTTGTTTGTTGTCAACTTGTATTTGTAACTCCCAGCATCCCAGTGGTTGGTCCTGCATGAGAGAAATTGTTCGGGAGAGGGAGGATGAGACACAGACTGATAAATGAATGTTTCTCTACATAAGGGAGTATACACTCAATATCTAAAGTCTAATGTTTCTTTCATTTGATCCGGACCAAAGAAAAAAATGATACAATTCTGTATCAATTCTGTTTTTTTGTTGTTACACTGGCAAATTACAACATTGACTGGACTGTTTTGGTGATGTCATCCTGCATCTATAAGCAGTGGTCACACCACAAGGTGACATTAGCAAGTCTATGTGAAAGAGGTGGGGCCCGGAAGCTCACAGGGCTAGTTGGTGAACTGCTGTAGCTGGTGAGCTAATCGATAACACACTAGCCTCCAAGTCAGTCACAACAGCTCTCCTAGCTTCTGTATATTTTCCAACCAGCACCTATCACATCTGGAGGTTGAAGTATCTTAAAGTGCCGCCAGCGGCCGCTAGCTGCTTCTACTGACTCCCATTCAAAAAGCCTCAACTTTTCTCTAGAAATACTGAGTCAGTCATTAATTTCAACGAGTCATTATGGTCTCAATCTCTTAATTCACACCCTCTACTAAGTATGCTGGTGGTCATTTTGGAAATTAATGCTCTGTTAATAAGATCTGAAGACTTATAGTAGCTTTGATGTCTGCTGTGTGGGTGTGTCTATGAATGCAAGTATGTCATTTTACCTCTTTACATGAAAACAAGATGAAATTGATTCTGAGCTCATTTGAACAGTCCATTAGCTATAGTTGAATAACCTATCTGGAATAGCCTTGGACACGCTTAGTTCATGTATAGGTACAAAATTTAATTTGCATGATAAAATAGGACTCAAATACTGTTCATCAACAAACAAACAGCATTACCTCATGGGACATGTTTGTGAGATGGACATTTTTGCCGTCCAGGTCGACCTCCTCAACATAAACACGTCCCCTGACTGAGCCCTGACTGGCAGCGCTGGTGTAGACACCCTCCTGAGACTGTTTCTGAGAATTCTGAAGTCCCAGCACTTTAAGTTTGCTTTTCTCTAGCTGAGAGGGAGAAGACAATACACACACACACACACACACACACACACACACACATTTGTGATATTGGATCAAACAAATAAAATTGACTTGACCTGACTACCTCTGATGAAGTCAGCCTGATGATTATCATAATTGTTTCTTTTTTTTTTGGTTTGTTTTGTTTTGATTGCTTTGTTTTTAATTTTCTTTTTTCTTCAGGGGAAAAAATAAAAATGGAGGACAAAATGTCACACATAATATGTAAATGTGACCTGCATAAATAAAATATATAAAAAAAGACAAATCAATTATGCATTAACTGCTGAATGGATGACAAGTTCTTTGTCCAGACGCTTAGAGGACAAGAGGAATCCATGTTAATCACTTTTACTGAGCAGTTCATGGTAACGGATTACATCACCCACTGGACATGAAGGAGGATAATAGCTTCAGCTGAATTCATTTTTACACAGAACAGGATCTCACATCTATTACAGTGGACTCTGGTTAGAAATGGATCGTTTTACTGCCACTATGAGGAGGAAGAATGGTTCAAATTTTGGATTAAAAAGAATTAGACACATCACAGATTATCACACTAATCACATGCTACACAGCACCGGTCACTAAAATCTCCATCATATCTAACCCAACACTGAAAGGGAGGGAGAGTATGTGTGTGTGTGCAGGGTATGAGGGTATGTGCATGTTGTATGTGTGTGTTTACTTCTTTCTCCAGGATCCTGAGCTCTGCTGACGTGTTTTTCAGTTGCTCTTGGGTTTTCCGCAGCTCTTCAAATTGCTAACAAACAGACAGATGGATGTTAGTCTTCCAGCAGTGGTTTATTGCAGCAAGTAAATGTGTTTCCAAAGCCTGATATATCTTATTCCTCTGTGCCATAGACCTCTGTTGTTCAAAAACTATTAATAATATGTCAGTGAGTCACACTGCTGCACTGGGTACAAAAAAAGTATGTGGCTGAAGCAAAAATGTGTAACCTGTTGAAAAGATACACAAAGGGAGAGATAACTAGCCAGATTAATGTGAGAGTTAACCTCATTCATCTTGGTCTCCAGCTCCTTCTCCCTCCTCTGCTGCTCATCCTGTAGCTGCCTCTTGATGTCCAGTTTGGGTTTCATCCAATTGGGAGAAGAATACAGAGAGAGACAGGTACAAATGAGAAACACCTTCTTTTATTAAGGCATGAAAGTGATTATACACCTCAATGACTATATAACAGAGAAAATCAAGGGTCCTTCAAGATCTAATTTAGCTTTACATCCAGCTGCAGGTAATACAAATCTCTAATGACCTTTAGGAGACTTCTGGCCATTATTTTCAAATTTATGAAGCACAGTCTTTGGGTCTTGGTTGGTACCTGGATAATGATCTGCATTAGGCATTTAGTCATCCCTTTTTGTAATTGAAAACAATGTCAGTGTATTATAAATGTATTGCTAATATTGTTTCTTTATTATTAAAAGGAAGAAAAAACATCTTTGGAGAAATATGTGAGATGAGATTTATTTTTGTGAAGATCTGTTTTGAAGATTATCTTATTTTGATAATGGTTGAATGCTTTATATGATTATATTCTTTATACTCTGATGTAAATTGCTTGCTCATGGGGGAATTGTTGGGTCTCTGTAAATTAAAGAGTACGGTCTTGACCTGCTCTATGTGAAAAGTGCCCTGAGATGACTTTTGTTGTGATTTGGCACCATATAAATAAAAATTGATTGATTGATTGATTGATTGATTGATTGATAAATTGGGAACTATATAATATCAGTATCGGTCTCAAATATCCCATATCAGTCGAGCTTTGTAAGTTAGATAAGAAGGACACTTTAGTAGGAAAGCTAATGTGGGTTGTTGTTCAGAGTCTGAGGCTCTTGCGTTGTGTAGCAGGATACTGTCAGGCTCAGTGTAACTGTCTGGTCTGCCAATGATAGAATGACACATTATCTTTATACAAGATTTGCTGCATGGAAATAAGGACTGCAGCTGTGTAGATGGAGAACTAATGGTATTCCAATGAATTAGCACAAACTAGAGGGTACCATCATGAAAGGAAATTTGAAATATAAATTTCTCCCTTTTGGTTTCTGAGTTTTTCTCAAAGGAGAGCACAGGACGAGAAGTCGTAGCAGACCAAAAAAAGAGGCAATTTAGACAAGTGTTTTTTACCATGGTTGACTATCTGTACAAGACTCGTAAGACAGGTCTGGACCACTTAATTAATTCCATTCACAGCTAAGAGAACATTCAGAAGTACAGAAAAATGATGAATGTGACCACTAAATCACTCGTTGCACTTAGTTCTTGCATGAGACCCATTGTGACTTAAATTCAGTGTTGTTCAGTGGTGCACAATTCTGTCTAAGAATGTGATGTGGATTTTTATTTCCTATTTCAGGAAGCCATATAATGTATTGTGGTACATCTACCATGAACACTTCCAAGGAGGAAGTGGTTTTGGTTTCCTTTCAACTGAGACTGGAGAGATAAAGAAAACCATGTTCTTTTATTAAAACAGGCTAATCTAAACCATTCTGAAGATAGAAATTTAACATCAGTTTAAAGTCTTGGTTATTCAACACATAAAGTTATGATGATCTTTAAGAGACTCCTGGTCTTAAACTACTTTAGCCCTGTTCTTTGTATGTGGCTAACTGAGTTAGCTTGATTTGATTCAAAGTCTATCAATTGATTAAAAATTCATTTCAAAAAAACTACCATAAAATTAAACTTTTGCACATTGACAGAAGTTTATCTTTCTCTCCTTACTAGACTAGACTATCATGATTATCTCAACAGATACAGTAAAATTAATGTTAGAGATGAACCTCTGTGCTGTTGGTCTCCAGCTCCCCCATCAGGCTCTGCAGGTTGGTTTCCCTCCTCTGATTGTCATCACAGAGCTCCTGAACTTCAGCTTTTTTTTCTTCAATCTGGGAGGAAAGAGAAGATGAGAGATGATATGAGAGACATGTTTAATTATAAATGCATATTTGAGTGAATATACTACAACAGAGAAACCACAAAGGCTATGTGAGTAATGGTTTAAATTGTATGTCTGATTTAAGTTACTACCAACATCTCTGAAGGTGCTTAGTCATAATCCTTAAGATTTTCATGAAATCAAACCATTTATGATAGCAGTATTTTTTCAATAATAGCCATTCACTGTATTACCATTCTGTAGTAGAGTGTGAGAATGTGACAGACAAGCTACACAAATGTGGGATTTACGTTCTGCTTTAATTAAGGTATTTGAGTTTTATGAGAAAAAGGCTTCAGGATGAGGACTCTATTCTTCTTGGATTAATAGTATCTCAGGGACACTTCCCAATCAGAAAGAGTGGGTGGTGGGGTCATGTTATATTGCTTATAAAATCATTGCATTTGATTTGTTGTTTTAAATGTGCAAAAAATAAAAGAGACAAATGAAGACTTGAAGAGAAACAGAAAACAAACCAATAGTTGGCTGGAAATAAATCTTTTGAGGAAAAGATATAAATATGAACCTTCTTGATTGTGGCCTTTAACTCCATCTCCTTGGTCTCCTGCTCCTCCTTCAACTTCTGTACTTCCTTTTGAGCTTCCTCCATTCTCTGCTGTTCCAACTTGTTAGAACCCTGGACCACATTAAGACGTGTGACAGAACATACAGTACTATTAACCCGGTCTCACAATCTGTGTACAAATAAAACAACTTTACACTTTCAAATTGCGTGCAGTGCATACGCCAAAGTCCAATTTTGTGTGCAGGTGCTATGTCAATTTAATGCTGCATTTTCAACCTTTTCATGTGTTATTTAATGCCACTGGTGAGGTTTAGGCACAAACCCCACTTGGTTAGGGTGAGGGAAAGATCATGGTTTGGGTTAAAACACTAAAATGTGGTAAAAATGTCAAAAATTCCGAACATCACAGTAAAAATCTCCAGTCCAATGTCCAGTTGTTATTCTTGAACATGGCTCTCCTGCTGCTCAGCAGCTCTTTGCCTCCTTACTATCTAGCCATCTACCCATCCCACCTACTCCTAATAAGCCAAAAATTAAAGGAAGTTGCATTATATGATGTCACTTCCCTGAGAAGGATTGGCATATCCCCTACACGCAAAATTGGACTTTGGCGTATGGACTGCATGCAACTTGAAAGTTTAAATTGTGTTGTTTGTACACAGATGGAAGAGATCGGGCTGAGTCTCACTGCCTGACCACATGTTTCAAAGTCAAGAAAGTCAATATCCCCAGAGTCTGTGGTTGTTCAACCCAAGTGTGAACTCCACCCATGGACCCAGGTTAACAAAACTAGAGATTCCCCTCTTCTCCCTCTGCTCTCTTGTGTGGCCTGAAGATGCAAGAGCATGCCTAAGATTCAGAAACTAAGTTTTCTAGTGCCAGCAGCTACCACACAAGTCATATAGCGTGGCATATTCGTGGCACGGCTAAGCAAGACTGTTTAACTCAATCAATGTATTGCACATGTATTGATTTGACTAATGTTATGCACTGACCTATTGTTGTGATGTCCTTGTTGTTCATGGTCAGGTTATTGCATAGTCACACCGCTAGGTTAATGTTACCATGCTTAACACCTGTTGCACCCAGTAACTTGCATGCAACTAACCTCTTCCTAACTTGGCACCTTTAGCATACACCAATTGGCTTTGAACAGAGAACCACACAGTTAACAGGTTTAAAATCCAGTTTGCACACTTTGCTTCTTGCGACACATGTGTTTTCAAGACACCACAGGGCCTTTTGTCTCTGTGGTTCTGCATGCTGTGTAGTCAGTCACCAGGTGACTTCAGCCAGGTGACACACACACACACACACACACACACACACACACATATACACCTGTATATAGGTACATTTAGTTAGATTACATATTGTGTGTTTTGCTCTTTTACCTTCTTTTAAATAAATGCTTTTGGATACACATGCTGTTTGTTTAATGTTGCATGAGAATGAGTTTTGCAAACCTCTGCTCTGCAAAGAACTCCAAAATCCTTAAACCTTAACTAGTTGTTATTACAGTAATTTTGGTTGTAGTTATTAAGTTAATTATTAATCAGAGTTCAAAATTGATAGCTTAGTAAATTTTACTGACCAAATTGTCTTTTTCGCTGACTCCACAGTGGTGCTATATTATTATTAATTCTTATTAATAATTTCTTTTGATTTTAATAATTAATAATTATCTAATAATTAATTATTTCTGATAGCCAAACCTGAAGCCAAGGCCCAACAGTACTATATAATGACCCATATGCATCTGATTGCTGCATAACAAACTAAGCTGTCATTGTAGTAGAAAGTCTGCAGTTCAGTGACAAAGTTTCTGCGTAGTTGTAGATGTGTGGGTGCTAACATATGGTTTCCCCTTCAGTTTATGCTGTAAAAATTAAAATTCCCTCTGCTGCTCCTCAGCTCTGATAAAGTTGTTCAGTGCTGCTCAATTTTATCTGTCAATTAATGACCATCAGATAATCCAGTCTGTCTATCTCAACAACAAAAATAATGAATATATGCCAATAATGGACTCACTTGGTGTTGTGTTGTTTTCACTGCTGAGTCAGTTATTTTCTACATTAAGAAATCTCAGAATAAGTTATTGCACCATGATCACTTACCCATGAAAAACGGCTTTGGGAGTTTCGAATTCTCATCGACTGGAAAGAGATGAGACACATGAGTAGCATATTAAATACTAAGAGGAAGTAAGTGTAAATAAGAGTAAGAAAGTCATAGTGTATGGATTTAGTCTGCCTCAAACAGCAGAGATGATGAGACATCTAAATAAATACAAAAGTATTAAGAGAAGATAAAATAACCTCCTTGTTCTTGGTCTCCAGCTTCTCCTTCAGGGTCTGCAGGTCTCCTTCCTTCCTCTGATGCTCTTCATGGAGCTGCTGCAGCTCAATGTGTTTATTTTCAACCTGGAGGGACAGCGAGAAATAAGATGGGTGACATGTTCATGTATTAACGTTTAAACCTTAATACTACAAACTGACATCTATGACAGAAAATAATACATTCTGGTCTTGACTCAGTCTGGACTTGGTCTCTACCCCATTTGGACCCGGTCTTTGAATTACTGTATTTTTGCCTATACTATAGAGGGCATAAAGAATGTGACTACAAATGGGAATCAGTGTATTATATTATTCAAGTGAAGATAAACCTTCTTCTTCATGGTCTCCAGCTCCTGCTTCATGGTCTCCACTCTGTTCTCAGCTTCCTCCCTCCTCTGCTGCTCCTCCTGGAGCTGCCGCTTAGATTTCCGCTTGCTAAACTGAAAGAGAGAAAAAATCAGCATCAAAAATGCAGGACATGATTTTGTTAGGACATGTGAGTGAAGTTGTACAACACATTTTGTCTATGTTTTCTCTCCTTCTGTCTCTTGGTGTCTTTTTTCCTCTACTGGAAAAAATAATGGATCCATTATTTTTTACATAGCCACTGTGACCCATTGGTTTGTGGACTCCCGTTTTGAAGCCTCAAGTTTGCATTTTGACCGTCGATTTTTGGAGCCAGAAGTGACCATATTTGGACAAGAGGGTGGAGCTGGCCCTAACGCTAGTGTTAGCTGTCAGCTTGGTTAGCATATACAGTCTATGGTTAACTGTAATAGTGGTAATGCTAATTTTTGCTAGCAAAAGACAGGTTTAAAACCATTAAAACAAAATGTACTTACTGGAAAAAAACTGAACACCCTCCTTAGTGGGTCTTTTAGTACAACCAAACACTGAACAATACTTTACTAGGTGACTGAAATGTTACAATTAACTTTCATGAACTGAAAACACACTGAAATAGCAATGGCTATGGCTACACCTATACTCTGTGAATCTGGGGTTATGCTATGGTTATGTTAAGTAACCAACATTGTCGCCATGATAGCGACTTGCCTGTGATGGCACCCACCTGTCACTCAAAGCAGCCATGCCCTTAATTATGCATAACTTTAAGCCTTAATAAAATTTAAACAGGTGAGTTATATAAAAAAAAATCCCCCCCATACAGTTGTCATGAATGGGGAAATTAGCTATAAAGACCAAAACCATTTTTTTTACCAGGTTGTGAACATGTTTATTTCTCCTGTAAAATTGGGCATTTTAACAAGGGAGTCTATGGGGGTTCACTCACTTTTGAAGCCAGCCTCAAGTGGCCATTTGAGGAACTGCAGTTTTTGGCACTGCTGCATTGGCTTGACTGGAGATGACTCTACAGTGTATTTTCCTTACCTTTTTGTTTTTCTTTTCTGTTTTTCTATTTTTATTTTCTGACAATGTGGTAGTTGGCATAAGCTGCTCTCCCTCTGTTCCTTTTGCAGTAAGAACCTTCACTTCAATGTCATTCTCATTTAATCCTCTTTCAGTTTTGTCCATGTTGCTCCTCTTTCTCTCTGTGTAAAAATAAAGTCAGTGACATTTACTTGCATTTTAGGAAGGTATCAGATTATATGAGACATCACAGTCTAAACTGAGGTATACAAAGGGCTATAAAAACAAGACGCTTAACAATGTGGCTGATTGGGTATAAAAGTAGCAACATTTTTCACTACTCCATAACCCATGAAATACTGACATTGTGATCAAATGAATTGTAATTTACACAATTACACATTTCTCAGCACTATTCCCATGAAAAGCTATAAGAATAACTTGACATTTACAAAGCACTGCAATTAATTTATGACTTACTGATTATGTTTTGCCTCCACACAAAAGAGACAACTGCAAAAATGAACACGATACAAACAGCCAAACTAACAGCCAAACCAATATTGATAGGTACTGCAGAATTGCATGGGAACATGAAGAAATCATCTGAAATGATAAAACACAGAATGACATGACATTCATATAAAGAGGACCTCAGCTATCATCACTATCATAAAAAAATGACCATTTCTACCTGGAATATAGATGTTTATCTCTCTGGTCTGTTTGGTGTTGCTCTGCTGGACTCTACAGGTGAAGTTGTTGTTGTGTCTCTTCTCCACAGTCACTCTGCTGCTGACAGTATAGAGGTCATCAGGACCTCTGACTGTCTCTGTAGGTCCAGCAGAGAGGAGGTTTCCCTCACCATCCAGCCAAAACACCTCAGGCTCTGGATACCAGCCTTTAGACTCACACTGTAAAACCACTTTTTCTCTGTCTCTGTCAGCACCTGCTAAAATGACAACGGATGAGGATACAGCATCCGATGCTGAAAAAAAGAAAAAACAGTGCTGTCAGTTAAGATGAAGACCAAATTATTAAAATTGAGAAATTATCTTGATAAGATTTCTATTTAATGACACACAACTATAAGGTAAATAGTTATATATAAGGTAAAGCATTTTGCAAAGAATCAAACATTTCAAATATGGATAAAATATGGATAAATGTGCTCTTGCATTGGACTGAAAAAAACAAATTATGATTAAACAGATTATGCTTCCACTTACCAACAACTAGTTGAACAAATGATTGTTTTTCCAGTGTCGGAATGAAACATCTGTATGTTCCATGATCAGAGAGTTGTACTTTTGAGAGTTTCAGTGAAATGTTTCCGTTCTTCAGCTCATCGGTGAACAGTGATGTTCTTCCCGCAAAGGATTTATGTTTTTTACTCACAAGCTCCACACCATCACGCCACACATGGACAAATCTGGGGTCCAGGTCAGGTCTCGTCCACTCCAATGTCAAGCCAGCAGCATCCACCGCAGGTTGCAGATGACACGGAAAAATGATGTCATCACCAAGTGTTGCTACTATTGGCTGAGATGAACCAATCAGCTGAGACTGACCTGGAAACCCAAATGTCTGTTTTAATGTTCCTAGATGAGCTGTTGAGCAGTCTATGAAATACACAATGAGCAATATTATGCTGGAGCACTCATGTCTGTATTTGTGTGTAAGTTACCTCTACAGAAGTGTATTAGGAGAATATGGAAGACCAGAACACTGAGAGCTCTGAGATGAGATTTAAACGGCAGTCTGTCTGTCTGACAAAGCATCATGGAGCTCTGAAAATGGAACAGAAACCAGTGATAATCGTGTGGAAAAACTATGCTTTTGAATTGTGTTTTATACAAAATAAAGTAATTCCTGGATAACTGTAGTGAACATTACATGTTTGGACTTTGAATTTTTACTGAAGGTTTCAACTAACCAAAAAAAAAGAAAATCTTTGCTCTTCTCATGAGCGTAGATTTGGTTATAACAGTAAGAGACAGTAGGGTCATGTCTTTACCGATGTGTTGCTGAATTGTCACTACCAGTAATTTTACCGGTGTCAAACCATCTTGTCATTTTAACTCTCCATAATATTATTGATAAGATATATGTAGAGTTGTCAAGTTTGTGTGTTTCCTGCAAAAAAAGAGGGTTATTATGATAAAAAATGAAAAAGATGGATATAATATAGGGGATACGCAACTTGATGATCTGGCAACCCCCAACTTTAAGCTGTATGAAGCTGAGGTCAGACCAAACTGAGGGAGTTAATATGGCTAGCAACAAAGTCCACAAAGTTATAAATTGCACAAGCCAACTGAAGCCAATTTGGAACGGCCACGAGATGCTCCAACTGACTCCCATTCAAAAAGCCTCAATTTCTCTAATTTTTTTCAACAAATCAATATGGCCTCAAACTCTTAATTCAGGCCCTCTGATAAGTGTGCTGGTGATTATTTGGGAAATTATTGCTCTGTTAATAAGATTTGAAGACCACAGTAGCCTTGATGTCTGCCGTGTGGGCATTGATTTACAGCTGTGATTGACAGTTGGCTCTCCTGCTGCTCTCCCCGGTTCTGGGACTCACACTGAGACAGACTATTGTCAAAATATTCCACCAAGTTTAATGTGATTACAATACATGCCATGTTAGTTAGTTAATGTTAGGGCCCCAAAGGGGCGAAGACCCTATTGTATTTCGTGTGTTTCTTTCTTTCTTTCTTCTTTATTATTCCGCCACTTCAACCCTTAATTTGACCCCCTAAACATGTTCAAAAACTCACCAAATTTGGCACGCACATCAGGTCTGGTGAAAAATTTGATAAAATGTAAAAATTATCTCCCAAAGTGCCAAAATGTGCTCTATAGCACCACCTATGTCACTACAATGGCCGCCATGGCCCGTAGGAATGTCGTTATTCGTCTCATCAAGACCTACAAATCATATGCTGACACCCCTGACCTAAATCCAACAGGAAGTCCACAATATGCCCATCAAAGTACAACTTTGCGCCAATTTTGGACCCTCAAGAAATGCTATCTCCTCCTAGGGCATTAATGGTATCGGCTTCAAACTTTAATACATGACTTATCACACTGTGCTGAACAAAAGTTATTAAAAACTTTAATAACATGAATGGTTTAGATTTGATAAGCTTTGAAAGTTGGAGTGCCACATTGCACCTTACAATGTAAACCAATGGAGAAGCAATCTCTGGGCATGGACTTTGTGCCAAACTGAGACGTCTGATGTCTAAACTATAAGTCAGACCACTTTCAAACTAGTATCAATGGATTCACGACGAAAATTCCTACTAAAATGTGATTTTTAATGTAAGATTTGGCCAAAGTCATGGGATTTATGAAGATATTTCCACTAGAAGACTGCTCTGAAATCCTGCTCTCAATCTGACAGGGAGAAGGAGGGAAGAGAGGTGGGGGATGGGTGTGACAGTTGAATGTAGCTCAGTTTTATAGGATATAGCAGAAAGGTCTATATACTTACAGTACATTATATACAAACTTTGTATGAAGTTTGGGGTTATTATCATTTATTTTACAATAATTGTAGGTCTTATATGTATAATCAATAGCGGGGATGACCTGAAGGGAAAAAATGGAGTGAGGGTGACAGTTTAGTGATAAAGTGCTGTAGAAAAATACCATCAAAACTAAAATTTGTAGCTCTGTACTGCAGTTTTTCCTTTATCAGGGCCCAAGCACCTAGCAGTTCACTCACACTCTTCATTCTGTGTCCAGCTGCAGTTACTTATTGTCTCTACACACCTGACAGTACACATTTCAATCAAACATTAACCAGGTCATGTGGGTTAAAAGTCTTTCCTTTTCTAAAAATAGACTTGATGAAAATTAGGAAGTGAATTTCTTTTACACACCAACTCATCAAAAGTTTTCAAATTATTTATTGAAATCAAAGTGAAAGGGCCCAAAACTTGCATGACACATGGGTGAGCAAGACAGACATGTCTCACCCTTCAGAAAACTGTCATCCTCACACTGTTGAGATTTGATGTTTCGCCATGACAGAGGAAATTGCTATAACTTTATTGTACATGCTCCGGTCACACCAAACTTTACATGTTTGTAAAGTGAGACCTGTCAGCCCAGGTCTGGAGACATCTACATGCCTGTGACAGAAGCCCTTGGACTGCACCGCGCCACGACATGCGCAAGGGTGCGAAGGCCCGTTCAATGCTGCTTGCAGCTTTAATTTTAGTCTCAGATTTATATTAATATCATTAAATGTGAAATATCTGTTTAAAACCAGAGAAAAAAATCATGATTCAAGTCCTGTTTCAGTCAAGTTACATCAGCAAATACATATTAAAGTAAAAAAGTTTGCAGTCAGGCTCTTTATGTGTATATGTGTGTGTGAACATGTGTGCATTTAAACAAGGAAGTACAGAGAGCAAGTGCACATGCAGTATAAGACTGTTTATTTTATTTTAGTTTATTTTATTTTAGTTTATTTTCTGACAAAAAAATGCCCCAACCAAATTTAAAACTGAAGCTATGCCTTGTGTATCTTACTTCTGTGGTTACACCTCCTCTACAAATATTGATGTGTGATGGTACTATACTGTCAACACTGACCTGCTGTTCTCTTGTAGGTAGGTAGGTACTTAATTGATTTGTTACAGCAGCAATAGTGATACACAGAGTAGAATAATACACAAAGAAAAAAAATAGGGATAAGAATAATGATAAGAATAATTGAAAGAATTGTGTCATCTATGCATTGTGCAATTAAAATTACATTTAAACTTTAACTTCTGTAGCTGAAGACTTTAAAGCTGATCCACAGTGAATTCACAATGTATTTTGTAGCTGCCATATTCATTTAATATTGTATTACACACTAGAAGTTACAAAGTCTAATGTTTTTTAAATGACAATAAAGAAACACCAGTGGTGTTAAAACTAATGCCCAGTCAAGATATATATAACAGTTAAAGGCTATTGAAATAAGAAACAATTCAATAATGATCTACTTACATTTGAAATACATTCTCTGTCTGGATACAATTTTTCCACTGACATAAAGGCTAAATAGATTTTATAATCATTTCAAATCTTAAGTTGTAGTTGAAAGAGCCCAAAGCTCTGAACGCAGATCCACTTTCACTCTAAAAGTTCATGTTATTAAAGGTTAAATATAAGACAAAGACAACGTACCTGTTGAAAGTTTGTCTCAGTCACTTGATCCGGCTGAATGATCTGTAAATCATTGACTGGTCTGCTAATCTTAACTGTGTTATATCAGCTTTCCTGTAGGGGTAGTAGAAGTGACACAGGAAATACATTACTAATATGATAAATGAATGAGCATGATCAATTAACATTAAATACATATAAATGCTGCATAAAAACACAAAATAAATAGATCAATGGGCAATAAATAATGAATATTGTGGGTTTTTCTGTATTTTATATACTGGTGTAAACAGGCAATACAACATTTAATCAGTATTATTGATGAGCCACACAGGATCATGACAAGAGATTCTGCACACCTGAAGAATTCTTTTTATCTGAAAAATTATAAATGTAACAACACGATGCATTTTAATTTTCAGTTTACACAGAAACACACTTAAACTACACATCAAACTGACAACCAAAGTACTGATAACAGTCTGACAAATATTTGCACTCTTCAGACGGTAGCACACAGTCTAGTTGCTAGTTGGCTTCTATCTTTTAAAATTGAAAGGTGCTTATACTGTCTGGAATAGTTATGGCTCACTAAAACAAGCACAAGTAATACTGTTGGCCTGTATTTAAAGTGGATCTATAATTAACATTTCATATTGAGTGAAATTAAATGTTTGAGAGGAATCATTTTACAATCCGGCTTCAATTCACCACTTCACCATCTGCGTCGCCAAATTCCCCTGTCCCCAAAGTGCTGATATGCATGGGTCAGAGTTTCTGTACAGGTACCATAAAGTTTGTTTTTATAAATCCCAACTTTTTCGTAGGAGGTGACTTACATGTCTTTGCCCCATTTTGTGCATACACAAAGGTTATAAATGAGGCCCCAAGACTCTGACCAGAACTCTGAAGCTAACAGCTAATTCTGCACTGTGAGCTAACTGGCAGGTTTCCTTCTTGGGATAATGGAAGTTTTCCATCCATTAGTTCTGATTTGTGCAGTTTATAGCCCAAAAACAACTCCACACATTGTTTTGCTCATAAGCTCCCAGTCATTCTGGTTAGCTTTCTGCCCCGTGCCTGTGCACATGTCTCACTGATCTGTGTGTAACACGCAAACTTAAATAGAAATAACAAGTGAAAAGTGACTTTTGTTTATATACTGTGTAATTAAGGCTAATTAAAAAACACTTATTGTGAAAATAGAATTTAACACTTTGTAAAGCCATCCAGTTTCAAATATTTTAGGGGACACACGCTCATTCAACTTGACACCTCTGCTTATGAATGAACTTATTTTATGCTTGAATATGGTGTTTGTTATGGACAATCCATGATTACCACAAAATTCCTCTTAGGGTAAGACCAAGGAGGTAATTTTTTGTAATTACCCCCTTCCAGGATTTTCCATTAATGCCCATGACAGTTTTAAAGTGCCCCAGAACAATGATGAAGTCCCATAGCTATACACTATGCCAAGTCGTAACTTCCACCTCCCTCACTAGCTCTGGCTCCTTCCCCACCACAGAAGTGATACATTTGATGTCTGTAGAGGTCGTTTCTGCAGCCAGAGTCCAGCACACCAAGACCAACGCTTTTACTCACCACCGGATTAGCATCTTGTATTGGGCCCATACGTTCCAAATTTTTGTACAAATGATCACATGTTGTCAAATTGACTTTACAATCTCTGGGCCAAACAGAAGGACACTTCTGGATCACACTGTGTCTTATAGGACAAAATGTAAGCATGGAAGAGACCTGTTAGGACACAGATGTGGTTAAAAAGTGTCAAAAAATAAGGACTTAATAAGCAAAAAGGACATACACAGTTGTCTATACTGAATTAATGTATATAAGTCAAGCCGGATTATGGTAGGAAGACAGTGTGAGTCTGGCAGGAAGACCTGCACAGGAAGAGGAAGTTCTCATGTACGCTTTGCTTCAGCTGTATTTCTGTCTGATGCTTTCTGCACCAGACTGTGTGAGTCTCAGGTTTCTCTGTTTTCTCTTATTTTTCAGAGTTATATTATCTGGTATATAAATTCGTCTTTATCTGATATACAGTTTTCTTCCTCTTTCTGTCCAGCTGTAATCATTCTGCTAAGTGTGGATGTTCAGAACTGTGGTAAATAAGAGTTAATTCTAAAGATGCAGACATTTTAACAATCTTATCTGAATTGTTTAAACCTACTTTTTGTTTTTCATAAATGAACCTGACATTGAACTGGGCTTTTTAGTTTGTGAATAGTTCATTTTCAAATTTGGAGTTTGCGGTTGCAAAAAGAACAAATTTAAACAGTATCTTTTAAAACGTCTTTCAATATGAAAGACCTTTTAAATACGAGTCTTTTTACTGTGAGGGTCTCAATGACTTGAGTCAGTTGAGAGGGATCAGGAATACTGAGGAATTTATTTCAGCATGTAATATTATGAGCACTTCATCAGTATCTCGCACCATTCATAGTGCCTATCCAGCAGATACAAATATTTAAAAAAATATTTGTTTTCAGGAAGAAAATAAAAACATTTTAAATATCAGCACGCAGGTTGGTTACATCGCTATCTCAGTCTCTCTCCTCTGCTCCGCTGTTACATCTATCAGCAGGTCTCAACGAGGGGAGTCACATCCACCTGCTTTCCTAATTTGAACATCACTTCCAGGGTTGGGGGTGTTCCCCAGAGATAAAGCTGAGCTACTGACACAAGCAAAGTGCTCTCAAGAGACTCTCCATAACCTGTTGTTCCTCTTCTCCTTTCCACAAAGTTAGGTTGTAAAAAATAGGCAATAAATGAAAAGTGCAAAGCAAGAATAACCATTGAAGTTCTTCCCTACACATTACACGCTGTACTGTCTCTGTGTTATGGGAATATAAATAGGTAGAGGTCTGTCTGGAATGAGGCGATGAATAAAGTTTTATCTCAGTAGTCAGCGCAGTTGTCTATGATCTGGGAGACTCCAGTTTGAGACCCCGTGTGGGGACCTCCTTTGTAAGGTAGTTTATTCATGAACACTTATTGTAACATTTTAATTTTCCTTTTAAAAGGAAAATTAAAGTGTTACAAAAAGTAAAAGTCGTTGTTTTGACTTTTTCCTTTTAAAAGTCAGCACTCAGCTTCAATCAGTAATGTTAAAAACCACAAACCAAGCCAGAAATCTTGGTGTAGTCATGGACTCAGACCTGAATTTCAACAGCCACATTAAGACAATTACAAAGTCAGCCTACTATCACCTGAAGAATATAAAAAAATTAAAGGACTTATGTCTCAGCAGGATTTGGAAAAACTTGTCCATGCATTTATCTTCAGCAGACTTGACTACTGTAACACTGTCTTCACAGGTCTCCATAAAAAATCGATCAGACAGCTGCAGCTGATTCAGACGCTGCTGCTCGAGTCCTCACTAAGACCAAGAAAGTGGATCACATTACTCCAGTTCTCAGATCTTTACACTGGCTTCCTGTCTGTCAAATAATTGACTTTAAGATATTGCTGTTAGTTTATAAAGCACTGAATGGTTTAGGGCCAAAATACATTTCTGATCTGCTGCTACATTATGAACCACCCAGACCTCTCAGGTCATCTGGATCAGGTCTGCTTTCTGTCCCCAGAGTCAAAACTAAACATGGTGAAGCAGCTTCCAGTTTTTATGCTCCTCATATGTGGAACAAAATCCCAGAAAACTGTAGATCTGCTGCAACTCTCAGTTCTTTTAAATCACAGCTGAAGACTTTTCTGTTTGCCTTTTATTAAACCACATTGAGGGTTAATATTTTACACTGCACTGTTACTTGTATTCTCTTGTTTTATCTGTCTTATTCCCTTTTTAACTTCTTTGTATTTCCAAATTTAACACTTTTTAATTGTTTTTATGTCTTTTTACTTGTGTTGCTTTTATATTCTGTTTTACTGCCTTTTATGCTCTATGTAAAGCACTTTGAATAGCCTTGTTGAAATGTACTATACAAATAAACTTGCCTTGCCTTCTGAAATTAAAATCGTAATAAAAACAAAAACAGGATTTTTAAGCCTCTTTCCACTTTTATTCAATTACAAATACAAATACTGGACTCTCTGCACATCCCTAACTGTTATAATATCAGATGTTAAACATAGTCAAAGTTTTAAAACTTGAGGTGAATGTTGGCAGTTGTTCCATGGGTTGTTCATGTTGTCTTCTGTCATATTTCAGATCAGATTTTTTTCTCAGATATGCATGGATGTATTTGCAAAACTGACATTTTGAGTATATAACAAGAAAAATAAGTGAAATCCAACTACTAATGTTTTTTCATATAGCCTCCATCAGGAGGGGATCTTAAAGAGACAGTAGCTAAAAGGACTGTTTCAGAGAAAGGCTGAACTGAGGGGCTGCATAAAGGGCCAGTATGAGATAAATGAGGAGTTTTTAACTGTAAACCATGCAAAGATATACCAGTAGAGCTCCAGAATATAAATATGGAAATGTATGATGTCTTTAAGAAATATAGACTGTCTGTCCCAGAATAACAGAACAAACTCAAAACAGACTTTATACTTAACATAATATAATTATGAAGGGTGAACATACAGCGTGCCTGCTACTGTACCACGTTAGCATTATCACTGTCGGCATGGCAATTTTTTTTCTAAGAATGTCAAAGTCATGACTCATCCTACTCTGCCTCTGCTTGGCTTACCCTGATATTCTTACCCTAACCCTAACGAGTCTCACTCTAAACCTAACCAACCAAACCAACAAAGGCAACAAGTACCAGCCAATCAGAGGCAGAGTAGGGTGGGTCATTCTAGGAAAAGAATTTGGTGGAGCATGTCAGCATACTAATGTTAGCATTTAGCTCAAATCACCACTATTCTTCAGTAAAGCCTCACAGAGCCACCAGCATGGCTGTAGACATGACTTGTCTTTGTTCAGGGATCATCTATGTTGATTAAACTATAATGGATCATATCTTTAGAAATAACTTCTAAAATTAAAACTGTTGCAAATATCAGGCTTTGCCAAGGCTGATGAAAGATACATTCTGATGTTCACAAGTCACAGCTGCAGCCACTGTTTTACTTCCTATTCTTTATAACATTTTTTAGTATTTCAGAAATTTTGGAAAATACACTTAATGTTCTTATTTGTTTATTTTAATACACGATGTGTTTGGTTAACAAAAGTTCGCCAGCAAAACTACTTTTGCAAAACATCAACTACTACTTCATATTACTCAAAGCAAATATTGTCAAAATATACATCAGTATCTGGACTCTTGAATACCTGGAGGTGTAAATCAAGGTGTAAATCGAACACATATTTATCTGGCTTTTTATGTCTTTCTATTATTAGAAAAATTGAGGATGGAATTCTAAATTGACAGTTTATAATGAACTGCAAACAACACAAAAAAAGGAATAACAAAAAATATCTTTACTGTCAAGCCTGAGGATTTACAGTCAGCTGAATATAAAAAGGAGTTGTAGAAACAAGACATGACTACTGTACATTTGTGTTATATCATTGTTTTTTAATGAAACAGAGCAATTAATTAACATGATGTAAGTAGGTATTTAAAAAAAGATGACACCACCATTTGTTGTCATGGCCCTGAGCTCCTGGCTGTAGCAGGCTTGAGGCTCAGATGCGACGTTTACATCCTAATTTGGTGAAAATCTGATCATTTTAAAAGAAAACTGGAATTAATGCACGTTTCCATCCATCGCTGTTTTGCAAATGTTAGTTGGTTCATGAAGATAAACAGCTAGTGGCGCTAATTTTCCATGTAACTCGACATAATAAAAAGAGTCAGTCAAACCTCAAACAGTGAAAAACATGATGGAAATATAACATTTGTCTTTGAGAGGCATTACAGCCTCCTCATCGTTCTGATATGTTTGTTGCTGTTTTTGTCTCCACAATGAAAGCATGAGTGAACATTTAAGTCACATTCTTCATGGACATCATGATCTATTTGCTAAATCTGTTTCCATTGGACTTTGACACATTTTGCTTTTATTGATACCCAAAGTTTTCCATCTAGCCAAGCGTAAAAACTTTTTGCAGTATTTCAGGATATTTTTGAACTTTCTGCATTTGCCCTCAGGTTTTTTTTACACTTCATTTAATTGAAAATGTGGATGGAAATGCACCTTCTTCAGTTCAATAACTGAGATTTAAGTGTTTTGCCTTATCAATGATGCGGTTTCTCACTAATATATATAATATATATACAGTAGCAATAAAACAATTGTGCTTTACAAATAAAATACAAAACCGGAATACAGATCTGCACATTTCATCCTATTTCAATCAGAACATGTTTTGAATTGTTGAATACAGCACAAGAACAAAAAAGAAGAAGTGTGGCTCAGTTTTTGGATTCTAGATCAAAATGTTTTGTGACCATGTGTTAACAAACTGTAGGAGCAGTCACTGCACTATGTGCTGACTGCAGGATGATCTCAGTAATGCTGATCACAAAACATAATGTCTGCTTGTGTTTGGTTGGTGGCCATTTCCTGTTGGTGAGAGAGAAAGCAAAATTATGAAGTTAATGTAGTTAATTTTTCCAAAAACAAACAAAGAAACACACACACAAATTGTGTTTGGCAGCTCAGATGATAATTACACAATCTGCCCAAATGTATGTGGGCAACCAAACAAAGTATGTGGACACTAGAACTTAACATGGCCATTAATCATTAATGTGCTTCTATAACAGCCTCCGATCTTTTGGTTTCAGACTTTCCAGCAGATATTGGAATGTGGCTGCAGGGATTTGATCCTATTGAGCCACAACAGCATTAGTGAAGTCCAACACTGATGTTGTTTGTGTGTTGGATGGGTTTGAAGTCAGGACTCTGTGCAAGTTCCACACATTGAACTGAAAAAAACATTTATTTATGGAGCTGGCTAATGAAAAGGATGAAAAACAGTCCTAGACCATAAACACACTAAAATATGCACACAGATATGTGTGTCCACATACTTTTGGCCATCTAATGTATTTGTCACAATATGTGATGCAAAGTGATGTCAGACCTCTCCGGAGCAGCTGAGGAGTGTCACCAGCAGTTTGTCTTCAGGGCCCCAGGATTTCTGGTTCCAACCCTTCAAACTAGCAGCGGGGTTGCACTTAACACCACAATCAGGAGCCCAGATCTGAAAAGAGCAAACTTCATATATTTACCGAACCAGACTGAATCCATCTACCAAACACACGTCAAATTGTCTATCACTTCAACAAGAAGTGATAGACAGTTTGAAACACAAACTATGTGTCATTTGGTTTCAGATTTGACAATGATTGGCTCGTTTCAGTGCCAAAACACAGCATAGAAGAAAAATAATACACTGTTCTTTTTTCCAGCTGCAATCAGCAGTCAAAGCTGCTGCCAGTCATGTTTACTTCTTTTCTTATTGATGGTTGAAACTTATCTGCAATCAGTTTCACTCACAACTGTCTTCATGTTGAGTTAAAGGAATTGTTTAAAAAAAGGAGTCAGAAAAGAATCAAGAAAAACTCACAGTGATAGTCTGTCCAGCCTTGAGTTTGTAGCTGTCACATCTAAATATGATGGGTTCCCCATCGTTGACTCGCATTTGTAACTTGCAGCCATTCAGTTCTTGTTCCTGCACGAGAGAGATTGTTCAGGAGATGGAGGATGAGACAGAGACACAGTTTTACAGGAAACATAATGCTGGTAGAATTAAGCTTTTTGACCCTGCAGTGAAATATCTGCTGGTAGTGACTGCAGCATTATTTAACTTTTTTATGCTCATGTTTAAACACTGGCATCACTTGGTAGAGATTAGAGTTAGATTGTAGTTTGGGTTTAATACAGAAAAAAATCTGCAGTGACTTGAAGTACAAGACATAATGTGTTTATTAACATTTAAGAGAAACCACAATCTTTCACTAACCTACACCTAACCTGAACACACACAGTGGACTCTGAGAAACCTGGTCCTGTGTCTTGTATGTACCCCATCCACCCTGACCTCCTCCCTGTCATACATTAATGTAACGCTTCATTCTTTCAAAAAAACATCGCCTGTGAAGATAATTGAGGCAGAAATTACATTCGTCAACACAATGTAACAGGAAAACAATTTAAGAGATTTAAGGGTTGTACATAGACAAATCAGCAGGAGCAGAATTCACAAAACATCTTCAGTCAGTGTAACAGTACGTAACTTGACTTGCGATACATGTAGGTAGTTATATAGGCTAATGGGTGCATTCTCTTTGTATGTAATTTATGGCAGATAACTTGCCTGAACTGAGCTAAAGGAAAAAAAATCAAGTGAAAATGTGATATGCTGCTCCGTTTTGCCATAATTCATTTTCAAAATTGAAGATTTTTTAAATTTTTTTAACCTGTGGTTGTTTCCTTTAACCATGACAGCCTTTTCCTGACCTTAACATTCTCTAACTGTGCTTCTGCTGTGGAAACATTAAATACTTTGTGAATAAAGCCCACAGACTTTAGAGTTTGTATGAATTAATTATCTGAACTCTTTACATTAAAACAAGAGAAAACTGATTTAAACAGCAATTTGTTTTAACTAAGTTTTATTGGTCCATTTAATATTCATGCTCATATACTAACAATGATCCACAGATAAACAGCATTACCTTATCTGACTTGTTGATGAGACTGACGTATTCACCGTTCAGATCAACCACCTCCACAAAGATGTCTCCTCTGACTGAGCGCTGGATGGTCGTGTAGGAGATGTTCTGTTTCTGAAGTTCTGCTACTTTCTGTTGACTTGCTTCTAGCTGAGAGGGAGAAGACATCATGGATGTATTATAGGAACTGGATACTGAACTAAAAGGTTTTCTAGCTTCCATATTTTGCGGCCCACTGAATATATATAATATATATTTCAATAACTGTATTACATGTATATTACAAATAATAGAAACACAAATTAGTATTATTAATGGTTAGAATTGACTTTGTACCTCATATCTGGAGAATAAGAAGCTTCATACCTGCTGTCATGAGATCTACTATGACACATGTTATGATGCATGTATTAGAGAAACTGTTCTCCCAAGAAGGAATAACAGCATCAGTTGTTTCAGCAAATGCCAAAAAAACAACATATGTGTCCTTTCAGGTGACCACAAGGCCCTCTAGTGGCCATGACTGCAATCATTCCCCAAACCTATCCAAGTGTTTGTTGTAGCAAAAACAACTATAAAGGTCCCCTAACTTTAACAAATTAGTCATTTTAACCTAAACTATAATCTTTTCCTAAACCGAACCATGTAGATTTGGTGCCCAAACGTCACTAAATCTCTAGAAGACACTGAAAAGCGATGTCAGCCTGCCGATAGGTAAGATAGATCAAAATATGTGTCTTTCGGGTGCCCGATGCCAAAAAACATATTTTTTTGTTTAATTTGTTAGACATATTGGTATTAAAAATTAACTTTGTCTGTGTGTACATACGTCTTCATGCAGGTCTAAATGCCCTGTAGACTTGTTCTTCAGGTTATCTTGGGTCTTCTGCTGCTCTTCGTTGATCTTTGCCACCGTCTCCTCAGAGTTCTCCGGCTAACAGACAGACAGATGGATGTTGATCTTTCAGCAGTGTTTTGCTGCAGCAAATGACAGTCTGACAGAGAACCTGAACAAATCCGGACTGAGCATAACTGAAACCCATCTCAGAGTTTTGATTAATAATTTTAGAGATTCTTAAAGAATAAAGTCTTTCTTTCCTGTGATCGCCTCAGTGAAAATACATTTTGGATTTTGTAAACTTTACTGTTAGCTTTGAGATACATTTAGCATATTCTCAATAAACAAAAACAAACAAAAAAAACCCTCCAGAACCTGCTGATTGCAGAGTTCTTGGACTCATGCAGCCGAAGAATAACAGAGAGGAAACATACGACTCAGGACTCATACAAACTAGATGGTAGCGGTCTGAAATCAAAGTGTTTGTTGTAATTTTAGATGTTGGGACAGACAAATTTCAAGCAAAACTGAAAACGAACAACTAGATGCTTTTAAATAAGTCATATACATGGAAAATAAACAAAGATTGACCTTCTTCAAGGACACCATTTCCTTCTCAGCCTCCTCCTTCATCTGCCTGCCATCCTGGAGCTGCTTGTTGTTATTCCAGGGGAGCTGAGAAGAAGCAAAACTGTTTTGCTTGAGGGTGCTTGAGTGAACATACCACCATATGTCATGTCAGACATAAAAAAGTCAACAATATACACAAATATAATGGATATATAATAATGAACATCTCTTCCGTCTCTTGATTGATCAGGTAACCTCAGACTGTATTATTGTACTTATATTTTGACCACTTACCCAAGAAGAAAACCAAGACTTGGCTGGGGCAGCTTCATTTCCCTTCAGCTGAGAGTGAGGAGATAAAGATAAACATGTTTGTTTATTAAAGTATATGAGTGATCATTGCAAACAATTACACCTTATTTCTTTGAGTATTTCCATGGAAGTCCTTAAATTTTTATGTTTCCCAAGACATGACTCATGAGTGACCACATGTGTTAAGAGCTTCTTAATATAGCCATCTGTAGTCCTAAAGGGTTAATCAAGTCAGACTCTCTATGATACACATTTAATCCATTCTGTCTGTCTCAAACAGCAACGAGACATCTCAATAAATACAGAAGGATAGAGGTTAAAGAGATGAACCTCATTGTTCTCAGTTTCCTTCTTCTCAGTCCGAGTCTCCACTTCTCCACCAGCTTCTTTGCTCCCCTGATTCTCTTCATGCACCACCTGTGACAGAAAAGAAAATCAAGTCTGATTTGTGCAGCAGTTATTAGCTGTGGTAAAAAAATAAAAAAATAATGATAAGAAGAAGTAGTAGTATTGTAGTAGTAGTATTCTTAAGATAAAGAGTTTGATTTCAATATAATAAACTGTGTAAAATATTATAAAAGTAAAGATAAACCTTCAAGCTGTTGGTCGGCATCTCTTCTCCTCTGCTTGCTGACAGCAGAAAGTCTGACTTCAGACTTGAAGGATGCTAAATGTTTTTAGAGAGGACATATGAGTGAACATTCTACACAATGACACAAAAGACAAAAAATTCAAGGTCAGATTTTTGTAGCTTTTGAGTTTTCATACAATATAGAAATATCAGATATCCATGCGGCAGAAATGGTAAATGACTGCATTTACTGTATATTTTATCCAAAGTGCTTTAAAATGTTTCTGCTGCTCATTCACTCATTCACATTCATGCACACACTCACATACACCAGTAGCAGCAAGCTACCATGCAGGTAAAGGCACAACCACTGGGCTCAGTATGTTGCCCAAGGACACTTTGACATGTGACTGTTAGGAGTCAGGGATCGAACCAATGACCTTCAGATTAGTGAACGACCTGTTCTACCAGTTTACTGGTAGATTACTAATTAGATCTGTAGTAATGTAGTAATGTAGTACTGCAAAATCAATCTTCCCACTCCCGGCCCCGTTTTTATATTTATTATCAAATGTCTGATTCTTACATGTGTGGTTGTCTTTCGTACTTCTCCGTCCTTTGGTGCAGTTTCATCTGTAATGAGCTTCTGTCTCACTGTTTCTTCATCTTTATGATACTGAACTTTAGTGTCAGTTTCTCTTCTCTTGACCTCTGTGTAAAAACAAAGGCAGCAGAACTAAAGTATAAAAGACATTTACTTATTTTAGAAAGTTATGACAGCAGATGATACATCACAGTCCTAAATTAGGTATAAGATGGGATGTAAAAATAACCAAACATAACCCATAACTTGACATTTACAGAACACTGCAATTCATTTGTGACTTACTGATCATGTTTGGTCTCCATTTCCACACAAAAAAGAAAACTGCAACTGCAACAATAACCACGATGCAAACAGCCAAACTAACAGCCAAACCGATTATGGCAGGGGAAGAACTGGACTGGATCTTAAAGAAATCATCTGCAATGATAAAATATAGAATAACATTTTATTTATATAAAACTGGACCTCAGCTACTTGAAACTAAAACCAATATTTGAGACTTTTACCTGGAACAATAATGTGTGTCTCTCTGGTCTGGTTGATGTTCTTCAGTTGGACTCTACAGGTGAAGTTGTTGTTGTGTCTCTTCTCTACAGTCACTCTGCTGCTGACAGTATAGAGGTCATCAGGACCTCTGACTGTCTCTGTAGGTCCAGCAGAGAGGAGGTTTCCCTCACCGTCCAACCAAAACACCTCAGGCTGTGGATACCAGCCTTTAGATTCACACTGTAACATCACTCCTCCTCTGTCTCTGTCAAGTCCTACTAATCTGATGACAGGTGAGGAGACAGCACCTGATGCTGAGGAAAAGGAAAAGTTGCTCTTAGTGGAAGTGAAGTTCATAGATAGTGCACAAAATATTAAAACTGAGAAAATATCCTGATAAGACAGCCATCTAATGGCATGTAACTATAAAGTAAATATTTACATAAGGTAAAGTATTTTGCAAATAATCAAAAGTGTAAAATTTTGCATGAATATGCTTTTGCATTGGACTGAAAAGGGAAAAGTTGCACATTGACAGCTGCTGTAAGACTGTCCAAACTGTCAATAATCAGCACAGAGAGAATGTTGATCTTGAAAGTGCACTTGTGTCAAAGACGTAGTTGTCTTAGTGTTCAATGTTTATGTTAATCCTACCAAAATCTTTTTCTGGAGACATAATGACTAAGCAAAATGTAAACCATGAACACATAGATCATGCTTCCACTTACCAACAACTAGTTGAACAAACGATTGTTTTTCCAGTGTCGGAATGAAACATCTGTATGTTCCATGATCAGAGAGTTTTACTTTTGAGAGTTTCAGTGAAATGTTTCCGTTTTTCAGCTCATTGATGAATAATGATGTTCTTCCCTCAAAGGATTTATGTTTTTTATCCACAAGCTCCACACCGTCACGCCACACATGGACAAATCTGGGGTTCAGGTCAGTTTTCGTCCACTCCAACGTCAAGCCAGCAGCATCCACCGCAGGTTGCAGATGACACGGCAAAATGATGTCATCACCAAGTGTTGCTACTATTGGCTGAGATGAACCAATCAGCTGAGACTGACCTGGAAACCCAAACGTCTATTTTAATGTTCCTAAATGTTCCTAAATTAGTAATTTTGCTCAACTATATGATGCTTCACGTTCTCCAATAAGACACTGCATTAATAACACAGAGTATTTATTAAAAACCTGAAAATATGTGAGGTTTGCTGAGACAGAGGTGTGATGTCACAGTTTCTTCATATTTTTCACCCACATTTTTCTACAGTCTGTGAAATAAAGATCAGTATTATGCTTGAGCACTCGTGCTTGTACAGCAGCTAATTTATTTTGTAATTAGATTTGAACCTTTGTTGTTTTGACTTTTAGCCATTATTGATAGTAGACAGTAGAGACAGACAGGAAATACAATAGCTCTGGTGATCACCCCATAATAGTGATATGTTAATGACAAATTAATGACTTTCCGAGATTGTATTTGTGTGTAAGTTACCTCTACAGAAGTTTGTTAAGAGAAGATGGAAAACCAAAACAACGAGAGCTTTAAGGGTCTTTCCGTCTGTCTGGCAAAACATCATAGAACTCTGAAAATGAACAGAAACCAATGATACCATAATAACAGTGTCACTGTTACTTTTTGGGGAAAAAGGCTTGTGAACAGTTCTTCAGCTAAAACGTGAAATGTGAAAAGTGAATTAAATCCTGAGCAGGTTTAAAGGATAGATTCAGCATTTAAAAAAACAATCAGAAGCCCAAATGAACACTGACACGTTTCTCTTGCTGTAATCATTCCTCCTGTTCACACTGACCAATAGTGTAGAAGATCCCATCGCAATTTAAATCCACAGTCTCTGCAAAAATGTATTTAAAAGCTTATCTGAAGCTAATCTGTCCAGATGAGTCAAATCAAGTCAAAAGTTGTTGTTTTTAGTGCCAAAATCTGTCTTTTTGTTACTGTACTTCCACTGCGGCTGAACAGTTGTCTGTTGAGACACAAAGAGGGACATTTTTACTAAAAAGAATGTAACTGAGGAAGATATCCACTTTGACTAACTGAGATGGCTGAAGCTTTATATTATCATCAGATGAACTTTAAATACATTTTTGCACAGAAGGAGGACTGTGGATTTTGTCTCCCATCACTTACATTGAAGGTATCTTCTAATGGTCAGGAGGAATGATTACAGCAAAAAAAAAAAAGTTTCATTGGGCCTCATTCACTAATATGTGCGTAGAAATGTTCTTACTTTGCACACAAAATAAGTGTGCACACAAAATTACTGTCTCTGTTGGAGCAGTGCTGTCACATTCCAATATGCAAATTCCAATAAATAAGCTATTGTCATCTAAAAGTGGGAACAGAACAACTTTAATAAATTTATAATTACATTACATTCATGATGATGATTAATGGATTACAATGTTTTAGCTATTAATTTTATAATTAGTAAATAAATTGTGTAGTATTAGCAATTTCACACTTTTAAATGTTGTATATTTAGGCCCAATCATTTTTTAAATAATTGTGGTTGTAATATATTGTTTACATTGAATAAATATTGACTATATCATTTTTTAAGACTGTAGGACAATTCAGGTAAGAGCATATTGATGAATCCCAGATTTGTGCTTAAAATATTCATACCTTTGGTTTAAAGATTTGTGCATACACACTGTGAATGAGGCCTGATGTTCATTTGGGCACCTGACTATTGTTTTAAGACAGACTCGAAAAATTGTGAACCTTTCCTTTAAAAGAAAGAACTAAATTGGATGGGCTGAGTCATAGACTAAAAGCTACAAACCCTACACCTGTGAGAACCCCCCCCTAAGTTTTCTCCATTCTCTTGTTGTGACAACTCTTCTACAAATATTAACATGTCATGGCAATATACTTTCACTTTTGTCCCACAGTTGAAAATCACATGCTGCCATTCCATTTGATATTTTAGTTAAATCTGAACAGTTTCCATATTACAAAGTCCAACATGTCCGATACATTACTATCATGATAATAAAGACTCATTGTAAAAGTAAACTTTTTGCTATTAAAATGTATAAAATAAATATAAATAACATTTCAAGATTGTGGTAATTTGAAAGAATTCATTTATAATTGACTTAAATTTGAAATACATTTTGCGTTTAGATGTTGCCACTGATAACAAAGCTATAGAAAGCTAGAGAAAGACTATAATATGTTCTAACCTAAAATTGTGTTTGAGAGAGACCACAGTTTTGAATACAGGCCCACTTTTATTCTGAGAATTTCTCATTTATTCTAGATTAAATGTAAGACAAAGACAACATACCTGTTGAGTCTGGCACACCTTATCCGACTGAGAGCTCAAAGTCTGCAAATCACTGATAGCTCCCGACCTTCACCAGGAATGTTTCATCAACTGCAACAAGAAGACTGTAGTAACAGCTCTCTAAAAGTAGTTATTCACTGTCTCCCTGTGTATTGTTGTCAGTGTTTAAATGTCTCTGAAAGAGCAACAAACTGATCATTAATATCACAGTAATACAGAAACTCTCAAGTTAAGCAGAACTTGTTCATAAAAAAACATTATTGCAGTTTAAATTAACATGTCAGTTTCAAACCAGACATCACTGACTAATGGAAGGTAAAGCTGGTATTATTATTTCAATTAAAGATCAGACACACTATTGTAATTGTATCTGTTTCCCATAGCTGAGCAGAGTTTCACATTGAGTGTCATTATTTGACAGCTGAACTTTGGGCTCAGTTGCTAGGCAACTGGTTATAAAATAACTGCAATCAAATCTGTCAGTAGCCGCGGAACACTAACATTTATTTGTTGTAGCAACGGATGATCAGCAGTAGTTCTGAGTGGTCGTGGCTGTGACTGTGTGCATGCCTGGTAAAGAGACTGAAAGTGAAATGAAATTAGATAAAAGGGAGATAACAGAGAGAAAGACGGGAGGATGGATATGTGATATCTGTAAATACTGTAGTTGTCCACATTCAGTAGGTGGAAATGGTCACCTAACAGTGTGCATTGCATTTGTAGCAGCACACTGCTCAGTATGTACAGTATAACCCTGCTGCTTGTGACGCTGCACCAATGAGTAATGTTTCCCACTGTCCAACGGAAATTTTAATTTAGTGTGGTGGGTTAATAATTAACATCAATGAGTGCTATTATCTTTGGTTGAAGTAGATGTGTACTATACGTTGGTATCCACAGGTGAAGGAAATAAAACAAACCAACAAAAACAAAAGAGTCTCTATGTTATGCATTAGGACTTCAATCCCTAAACCTTAACTGTAGGCTACATCACATTTAATATTTCCTTGACTTGTGCCACTGTGTTAAACATGTTCTAATAGATCTTTGACTAAACATCTGCAACCATGTATGTAACAGATTATCATAACTGATTTAGTGCAGCCCCTGTATGATATGAAATACAGTAAGAATATTCACAAGCTGCTTTGGGACTCCTGCTGCATCCAGAGTAATGATGAGGGAGGGCCTTTGCTACTCCCACTGAGCCTGGAGCAGGGTTGGAGGATACTGCATGCTTACCGTGGCAATCACATGGGGGAGCTGCAACCACACAGCGGTGAAAAAGTGGGACACTTTAAAGTGCTACCACTGTAAATTGATTGATATAGAAAGGGATATGGAAGAATATTTAAGTGGGATCCCTTTGCCATTTTGATGGGAGGTTCATTTTAGAAGCAGTAGGGAGAAAGTGCCCTACAGGGACTGGTAGGCCACGTTTCACAAAACTGGAAGTGAATTCCCAACTCAATATACTGATAGAATCCTAATCCACAATGCACTGAGAACATAGTGCTCTGTTTTGCAAATATTAACAGTTGAGCGCATTGAAGTGAATAGTTGGCAGCACTGATTCAAGTGCAGTAAAGCACAAAAAAGAAAAAGAGGTAATTAATAGAGTGACAGCCAAAGCTGAAGTGATGGAAGATGTGATACATATCAGGTGATGGAGATCATGATGGACAGTGGAAATGGAGAGAAAAGCTGACATCACAGCCTCTTGCTATTGGAAGTGTTTTTATGTTACACACACGTATTGCCTGCTGCTCAGAGATGAAGAAGACAGCTGATGGTGAAAAACATCTGCTGCTATTTTTCGTCTCTCTAGCGGGATGGAAAATTCAGGGACATTTAAGCAACATACTTCCTGTACGTCATCATTTATTCACTAAACCTGATCCATTGCATTTTGTTGCATTTTTCTTTTACTAATACATCAACTTTTCCACTTCATCTAGGTGTAAAAACTTCAGTTTTTTTCTGAATTTCTAGTGTTTCCACTCATGTTTTTTTTTTTTTATGAGCAAACTGAAAAAGTGCATAAAAAATGGTGGATGGAAACCTACCTTGTGTTGGACTTCACCAATGCTCTTGTGGTTGAATGGGAGCAAATCCCTGAAGCCAGGTTCCAACATCTGGAGAAAAGACTAAAGCCAGAATTAATTAATGTATATTATTAGGTATGCATTTCTCCAAATGTTCTGCTGATTACATTGAATGCACTGTATTACAAACATTCGACTACAATGCAAAATGAGACTACTGCATTCAATTAAATTTTTGTCGTTATGTGTGTAGCCACATCTGTAACAGCAACTATAACAAGTACAATCACAAAGTTTATGGTATGTTTTATCTTCAAACCAGATTATCGTGACACTTGAGCCACTCAGAAGGGGCACACATGGGGCATTATGATTGTGACTGGTCAAAATTAAAGCATGGGATTGTCCTGTTATGGCATAGCTGTATCCCTGTTCAAAAAAGGTTTCAGGTTAATAGTGCTCTACGTTGAAGCTACTGTGAGTCCGGCCCCAACTTTCCACCTATCAGAAACGACACAGAAGAGGAAGAGGAAGAGGAAGAGGAAGTTCTAAACAAAATCATACTTTGGCTGTAATTCAGTGTGATGCTCAAGCAGTCAGCAGCAAGAACACATGGAGGTTACAGCTCTCTGCACAAGACCGTGTGAGTCCCGATTCTCCTTTTTTTCCCTTTGAACTGAGTATCAACACATCAGTATTTAATATGAAGTATTCTCTTTCTTTGTCTACCCAGTGATGTATGTATTGATTCTGCTGGGTGCACATGTTCACACAAGTTATCCTCAAAACAATGGTGAGTATCAAAAAATGAATTCTGAAGATACACTTAATATTTATTTTATTCCATATTGAAACCATTTGAACCAATATGTCTGTGTCTCTGGAGTGTAATATGGGACTCATTTTCTGTTCTTCATAAATGAACCTGAATAGAAAATGTACCTGAAATCAAATTTTCTGAAGCGTTTAGTGTAAAGTTGAAAGGAAATACTAGAATGTGTCCATGCAAAATCACCAACATCACCTTGTGTCTGTAACAACAACAACAACAACTTGATGTGTTTTGTTCCTATTATACAAATAAAGTTTTTATGTAATACAATAGATGTTTCATTTTAAACTGCCTTTGTCTCTGTTCTTTTTCAGATGCAGCTTTTCATATCGTTCCAAACAGAGTGCAGCTCTTTGAATATAATTCTGTCTCTTTTCACTGTGAGGGTCTTGATGGCTTGACTGAGTTTAGATGGATCAGGAATAATAAGCAATTCTCCCCCTCATGTGATTCAAAGCGGACTTGCACCATTCAAGAGGTCTATGAAACAGACAGTGGACAATACTGGTGTGAGACTGGGAGAGGAGAGAGAAGCAACATTGTTAACATCACTGTCAGTGGTATGTTTATTATATGTTTGTTAGAAATAGCCAGCCAGTGTAGTGACACTGTGGTACACAAACCATGTCTCCCAGAAAATGCTTTTATATATGACTAAATTGCAACAGCAAATACGTTTGGCTAGAAAGACACTTGCAGCACTCATGTAAGATCAGGGAAAGATCATGGTCTTGTTTTATTAGTGTTTAATCCACAGTCTTTCACTAACCTTAACCGAAGTGCTTTTGTTGTCTAAACCTCTTCCCTCTGACTTCAGAGAGATATATTAATCATTCGACACTTCATTAGAAAAAACTTAGAGCTTTACGTAACTCCTGAGGGGGCCCTCCTAAACTTGGATGGCTAGTGATAGTTACAAATGAAGACTTGTTGGGTTTCCTACTTTTTGCGTTTGAAATATGGAATAAAACTGAATTTACCAAGTAAATGCAAAGAGCCATCGACTGTGCTACAAAATATTATTTCCCTAAGAAACCCATCTTGCCATATTCAGTATGTAGACGGCTTAGCGTTGTCTTTAATCCTTAGCCCTTTGTCACTAACTGTAAAACCAGTGCATTTCCAATTTTAATTTCAGTGTTAGATATTCGTAAATCCTGCCTTGAGGACTTTTCTGTCTGCCTGTAAATATCTTGAAGACCTATGACTGTTGACAGAAAAATGCTTTAGACATAAGCAACAGTAGTAGTTAAATTCTCAGTCTATAAAATACCTTATCCCGTCCCAACCAGTTTTAGGCTCTGAGTAGGTGCTTTTATGAAACCCCTCCTGAGGTATTGTAGGCCATATTCCTCAGTACTTTTTAACTGTTTTAGACCAATGTCAAATATTGACTTTTTGGTAAATTCCTTTGCAAGCTTTAAAACAGTTTTGAAAGTTTAGGAAAGATTCATTCTTATATCAATTTTAACACTTCTCTATGTATATTTAGAATTTATCAAAGTACTTGTTGTATCAAAGTAAAGTTTTTTTTGACTTACCATAAAGATCAATCAATTAAGAAATAAACAAAGAATAAATGTTATCTTAAAATTGATGTTAATATGTCTAACTATCAATCTTCTTCCACTTGTTTGTATGCATTGAGATTTTTTTACACTAATTTTCTTCTATGTTTCAGTCTCTGGAAATGACACTGCAGATGATCAAAGCAGTCTAACGTATGCAGTTGTGGTCACAAAACAGAGACAAGGCGAAGGTTTACTTGATTTTGTACTTTGCTCCTCATTTCCACAGACAAGTTGTACTTTCAGCATCTTAAATCCAGGGGCTCGGTGCTCTGGTTGGGAATCTAACTGGAAGGCTAGTTGAGGCTAGCTGGCTGTGCTTGAGCTGAGACAGCCACCTGGCCTCAACTAGCCTCCCAGTTAACATTAGCCCCGGCTCTCTATGTGGATCCAACCAGAGCACCGAGCCCGTTTGTTATTCAGGTTAAAGTGGGAAGAAGCAGCTGGTCTGATGGGCAGCTCAGTGTAGTGGAGCCTGCTGAGGAAGCACTGGGACCACGAGAGTGAAACAGTCTGTGGAGGGAAGCACAGTCGGGGCCCAGGAGAAGGCAACAAATCGGCCTCTCATAATCGGCAGAAATGGCCAATGCTGATATTTCATTTTAGAGCTTTTATCAGCCGATACCAATGACGTGCCGATAATATCGTGCATCCTTACATCAGATATCTTGTCTAAAAATGTTGTTTTAAATAATACAAACAACACATGAATTCCACTTGTTTCAAAAGCAGGATCAGGATTATTCAGCCACACAGTGACCCTGAATCCCACAGATCCAAGGTTAGCAGAGCAGAGGATTCTTTATTCAGCCATCAAGGTCACTGCCATCAAGGCCTCCAGCAGCAACTTCCTCTTAATTTCACTGATTACTCGTTACAAGGGATCTCAAACTTCCCATGTGTTTATCTTAAAAACAGTCAGTACGAAGCTCCAGGCCCAATCTTTCCCCTTAAAAGTGTATTAATGTCCACTTGGTTGTGAAATCTTCAAAGTGAATATGATAGATTTCTCTTCAGTTTTTTTTTAGAAGAACTTGATTCAAAGTACTTAGATTTGCCTGCAAATAAAAATTTGTTTTCACAATCAATTAATCTATTTATAGATAGCATTTGATTGAAAACACCATCTATGATTATGTCTATTTATTTCAACATCATGTCAATTCTGGTCGTGTACTGTATTTCAAATAGTCATTGTATCTTTACATTTTACACTAGTTGTGAGCATGCAGGTTGTTATTTTTACAGTCTCCATACCTGAGCTTTGAGATTCACTCTTAAAAACACATCTGTGTCAGAATATTCAAAACTCAAGGTTCACTTACTGAGCTTTGTTTTTCACAAGGACAATATCAACACAGATATAACACAACAAACAAACACAACACATTACAAAGATACGAACATGGTACAAAACGAGAATATTTCACTTTTATATTGTATCTTCTGTCTTACAGATAACAAAGAGCAGAGATATCTGAAGCTGTGCTGTACTAACGTGCAAGAGAAGAAGTGACATTTTTTTAGTCACTGTTGAATTGTGTTGAACTTTTGTACATTTTCATTTTGAGTATTGCACTGTATTTTACTTTCATTGCAAATGAAAACCAACACAAACATGCAGCCCAGTATCATCCTACATTAATCAAACCTTCACATTTCTATTTTGTGTTTTACTCTGTAACAAAGCAATGAATGTCCATTTAAACTTAATGAAATCACCACCGACACATGCACTTTGCAAATGTTTAAATTGATTTTAAAACAAACGATAGTAGACTTTCTATACTAAATAGGAAATATAGTTAAATGCAGCAATGTTTATGTTCATTCATTAATCCGTTTTTTTTTTTTTGGTATTATTGTCACATAAAGTTGAAGTTAGATGATCTGTTCAGCCCTGTACAGTTTAAGTTATCTTAACTCACAGCATCAGTGTGTATTTTTATTATAGTGGAACAGTTAAACCACCTTGTTCTATCTGCTATATCGATGGCTAAAGAGCAAAACCTCCTATATGAAAAATGCACTTTTTTGAGAAAACTAAAAAAAACTTGTTTTCTTGAAGAATGCTATTTGTTAAGGATACCCAACACATAATACACTGTTTTTGGACTATATTATTATATTATGTGTTAACAATACCAACTAGATATTAATGCCTTGCAAAGTGCAGATAGGAGCTTTTGCACTTGGTGCAAGTTGGAAGAGGTTCTACAAAATGATGCTCTAAATTAAGTTAGTAATTAAAATTAAATTAAAAATAAATTTAAGTTTGTTTTCAGGTAAAAAGATATAGTAAATGTAATAGTTATTACATTGTAGTATACTAGGGTCAGAACTCAGGGACATCCAGGGACTCTGCATTGTGTTTTTGTTTTGTTGTGTGACTTTTCTGTCACAATGAAGGGCGGGATTATCTTGATTATCTTGCAGACAGACTGAATATGAGCAGCCTTCCTTGTTCTCATCATCCAAAGTGAAATCCGCCAATCAAAAAATTCTGCAGATAGGAGGTTTTGCGCTTTGGCCATCAATATCTGCTCACACATCTGCAAATGCTGCTCACATAAACAGAGCTGCTGCAGCAGTTTTTAAATACGCTCACTGTGATCGAATAACAGCTTGATGATTTTACATCAGTTTGACCAGAAGCAACCAAAATGAGTTTAAAGCCACCATGCAGCTCTCTTGCAGAGGAAGATATGTTGTTTATTCGTTTGGTTTCAGCAATAAAGTCACAAGTTGTTTAACCAAAAAGAAAGAAAGAAAAATATTTTTTGTGAAACTCTCTGTTTGGTTTGGTTTCATAAAGCTTTTCCACTATGTGCATGTGAAGCCACAAATAAATAGTGCATGCAAATAATCAGACTGGAGTGCCATTTTGTTCCACTTGATTCACTCATTCCTCTCACCTATGTGTTTTTTAAGCATGAAAGTTTGCTCTTTAATGCAGATTTTTCTGATAAGCAGTTAGCGTATGATGATACAACTCTCTTGTTTCCCTTATTTACTATTTGATTTGACAAGCTCAGATTCTACAGGGACATCTTGTGGCCACAATTTGTCAAAGCAGTTCCATTAGTGATTTAATAAATGTGAAATCATAACATAATGGTGAAAGAGTTTAGTGACCAACCTTGAATGTCTTTTCAAAAGTTACCTTATATAAGTAACTTACCTCAGTAAAGACTCTCCAGTTGCCAAACTGGTTGTTGGAAAGAGTTTTCTTTGACAAAAAAGTAACAAAGGGCCTCCTTACTGTCTGTAAAAGGTTAATCAAAATATAGGGAAAGCAACCAGAAAGTCAGGGATGGAGACCTTGATGACAGCTTTGCACACTTTGGCAATATCTGAACAAGCTTCATGAGGTTGCCACCTGGATGCTTTTCAATTAACACGTGAGCCTTGAGAAACTGGCTCTCATGAGGACTACCCCAGCTAACCAGTGAATCTGGAAATATCTTTGAAAGACTTACCAAAGACAGAAAATGGACAGAAATACAGTAAGGAGATGGATACAACATGAGTGGGGAACCAGACTGAGATCAATATGCAAAAAGAAACATTAAAGTCCCTGTTGTCACCTAAAAGTAAAATTAAAATAGGAAGTTTTTTAAAGATACAGACACTGAATAATGAAAGGTTGGTTTAGACAAACATATTCAATGTGCAGAGTGCTGAGAGTGAAGTGAAACCTCAGGGAGAGTCACAGTGATCCACTGACAGTTGGTTATATTGTGTGATCTTGATGAACAGTTAAACAAACTCTATCAGGATAAAGTGGGCTCCTCAGAAATGCCATCAGTATAAATGTTACGACCCTCTAAAACAAGTCATTTCAAAGAAGGCCCCAACATAATTAAAGAGTCAGGAGGATCAGAAGAGTCGAACCAATTTATTAACAAAAACCAACAAAAACTAATGAAAGCTGATGGGCCGACCAAAAGGAACAAAAAGAAGGGAAGACACCCGACTAACCCACAAAGGGTCTCAGGATCTGGACTCTGATCTCTAACCTAAACCAGCATAAAAACTAAACCTAACAGAAATAAAGCTGTGAAAAATAGGACTACCGGACCCACCAAACAAATAAAAGACTAACAAAGGTAAAAGCTAAAGCATGACAGTACCACACAAAAACAGCAGCTCCTGCCAATCCTGGGAAGTAGAAAAAGAGAGCAAACCACATTCCAGTCCCCTCTTTGTTGGTCCGGCTGCCTGGGAGAGATTGGTGATTTTCAATATTTTTTTTTATTGTCAACAAATCTCATGTGCAGACATAAACAGTCAGAGTGTTTCTGTAAGTGTTAATACACAATGAAAATAACACACTCACTATAAAACATTAGATGCTGAGAGAACATGGTTTTGTTTTATAAAAACAGAGAGCACTGCACTGGGTCGGGAACTTGTGCTGGTGATGTTGAAGTAAAAACATCAGGTGCTCTTCAGGAAAAGGGCAAGTACATGGATATTAATAAAGGTCAGAATACCCTGACAAAGACTTCTTGAGTTGAAACATGTTGGGACATCCATGTATTGATTAAGGATTTTTAACTCACTACCAGAAAGCCTCGGATGCTTTTTCAACTGGCCTTCTACACCATTGACTTCCATATAAAGTAAGCTGGACAGTCGTTGTTTTTTTATTCTTATATGACTTTGTTTTGGTTGTTCTAATTACCTTCAGTGTTTTCTACACTCTGGGTAACAAAGGACAGATTTAACGTGAATTCTGTATGACAAATGCATTCAGTTGTTATCTTGGGATGTGAGCTGCCATAAATATCCATTATATAATAATTAAATACTTTGGTTCTTTGTGAGATAAAAAATGAGTTCAAATGATAAAAACATAAAATGAATCAGAAAACATGAGAAAAAGGTGCATCTGTGAGACAGATTTGAAACTAAAAAGAAAACAGTAGATGGTGGAAAACAAAATCAATATAAACTGGATGAACCTGATTTATCTTGGTGTCTCGGTCCATCTGAAGCTTCTTATTTTCATCCTGGAGCTTCTGGTTTTCAGCTTGTTTTGCTTCAATCTGAGAGGAGAAATGATGAAGAGAAACAAGTTCTCATAAGTGAGTTAAACAGTAAGACATCTGACAAAAAGTCTTTGAAGTCAAAGTACAGTCATAGAGATGTTAAGAAAGAATCAAATATGCTACAAAATGAAAACTGAATATTTTCTGTGAGCTAAAGATTTGTTAAGAGTCTAATTTATTGTTGTGAACACTCACTAAATAAACCACAGTTACTCTTTTTTTCTGTTTTTTCATATAATTTCATCCAAAAAGCACCACCCCTTCTGTAAAATGTTCTAATTTTTTTTTTTAATTTGTACACATGGTTTAATGATACAACACAATCACGCCTAAGATACAAAGTCAAGGCTACTTAAAGGTCTGATTCATTCAGTAAATTCATTCAGTAAATTTAAAAGTACAGTCTAGACCTGCTTTATGTGAAAAGTTCCCTGAGATGACTTTTGTTCTGATTGGGCGCTATAAAAATAAAATTGAATTGATACTACTACTACTACTACTACTAATAATAATAATAATAATAATAATAATAATAATAATAATTTGCGTATTGTGTAAAATAAAATTTAGGGTCATCAACAGAACACTAGAGGAAATCTGTGTTTGTTTCCCTCAGAATGAATGACAGAGTGCCCCTAACCCCCCATGATGGCGTGTGATACTTTAAATTGGGACCCCCGGCAAACATGAACTCAATAAATAGTTCCATGTATTAAAACTGCAGAGGCAGAACTAGATGCTTTTGACTGGGATCCCCAGGACAGCAATACATTGGTATTTTTAAAAAGCAATAATTAAAACAGAAAACAATGATATGAAGTCATTAGGAACAAATTGATTAACAAAGTCGTGAAAAGATTGGAATGATAGAATAAAGCACCTTTGAGATATGACAATAAATAATCTGGGGTCTGCTGGTACCCCAGTCAATAGGATTAAAGTTAATGATTAAAGTAAAACAATTAAGCTTGTTGATAGAATAAGAAAAAGGGAATTGGAGGACAGCTCCAACTGCTTTTTTCTCAAATGTCAAATGTAAGTTAAGCTACATTTTTATATATATCAGACACAGCTGATTAAAATAACAGGTATGTGTGACTGATGATGTGTGTGTATCACTAATATCTGCAATTCATTAACATAAATCATCTTAATTCAGAAAGTTAATTATGATCAGATTAACCTCCTTTCGCCCTGGACTCCAGCTGATTCTCCAGCTTCGTCACTTCACTCTCAGCTTTCTCTCTGTTCTGTTTCTCCTTCAGGAGTTCATCTTGTTTCTTGTCCAACTGGGAATGAAGAGAGACATGGAGAAAGACTAGATGAGAGACATGATGTTTTTATAAGACATGGTTTAATTATACAACACAATGTGTCTGATTCATTCAGTAAATTTGTTCATTAAATTTAAAAGACCTGCTTTATGTGAAAAGTTCCCTGAGATGACTTTTGTTCTGATTTGGTGCTATATAAATAAAACTGAGTTGGAAAAAATAACAGTAATAATAATTTGCATATGTGTGAAACAAAACAGAAAACATGAGGAAATCTGTGTCTGCTGCATCTGTGTTTGTCTTCAACACAAAGTGCCCCCCCCCCCCCCCCCCCCCCACCCTTGTCTCTTTTTGTCTGGAAATCATGATGCATCTAATAGACAGATCTGACAGGGAACTGAAAACAAGTAGGTGGCTGGAAAAAAATCTTTTGTGAAGAACACAAATATGAACCTCCTGCATCTTCGTCTCCAGCTCCTCCATCAGGGTCTGAACTTTGTTCTGCTGATCCTGGAGCGTCTGCTTCTTAATGATCTGCCAGTTACACTGAGACAAAAAGACAAGAGACAGAAATAGGAGACTAAATGAGAGACCTGTTTATTATTAGGACATGTAACTGAATATTTTACAAAGTTTTTCTTTAGTAGAAACTCTTCACATTTTCAGTCCCTTCATGAGCGAGAGGATCACACACTGCCATGATAATAAAGGGAGTATTGTGACATAAAGTCAGTGTTCAGTGCTGCACAGTTGTGTTTCTGTTTGTGTTGTTGAGTTCTGCTGAGTCTTACTTTCTGTATCAGAAACCACAGTGTATATTGTTGTATTTCTACAACCATTCAACCACTTACTTGAGAGATGGAAGACCGAGCTGCTGCACCTTCATCTCCTTCTGACTGAGCCTGAGGAGAGAGATACAGAGAATTAAAATAAAAAAGAGTTAAAGCAGGAAAATCTAAATAATTAGAAACAGAGAAATTTTACATCAGTTTTTACACCCACTCCTCACAGTGACTGGTCAGAGTTGTGGAGGTCAGACAGTCTGCAGGGTTTGAACAAACGAGTAAAACACTATGAACGTCTCTCAGGAGAAACTAAACCTCAGTCCTGCTTTTGTCTTCTTGACTTTTCTACATTATTAATTTAATCAAACACTTCCAGCGATCATAAAGATAAAAAAACTATACATTTAGTATTTGTGTTGCTCCCTGCCTCTTGTTGTGACCCCCCTCTTTTCAAACCTCACATCTTGTGTCTTTATATAAAGATTTACTGTCCTTCTTGCTCAGATCAGACTTTTATTTCTTCATCTTATGTAAGTTGCTCTTAGTTTCCTTTTCCTCCACTGTAAATGACTCTATTGTGTATTAACTCATATGTTTGGTATTCTTTTATTTTTTCCTCTTGTTCTCTTCTGACACTGTTGGAGTTCGGGACTGTTTGTCATTTATGAGGGAGGGGTTGATGCAAAACAGGGGCGGCATGTCAAATAATATTTGAAGCACTGAGGAGGGACTTTTGTTTTATTTTGGCTCAGGGGAACGTTGTGTGTTGTATTTATTTTTTAAGTTTTTTCCTTTTCAAAATATTTTATCGCTGTATGGTGACAGGACTCACAAAACGTTTCTGAGGAAATAAAGCATTCAAACCTGCCTATTCAGTTTGTGTCAGAGTGTGAAGAGTTAAATGAAAGAAGCCACTTTTATCAGAATTTTGTGTCTCCACAGTTGTTGGGAAGAAAATGCTGCTTTCAGCTCTGTGATAGGTGGTCCTGATATAATTTTATAGAGAGCTGAGTAATTTCAAATGACAGTAAAACTGACCAATCATATCTTCCCTCCAAATGGTCAGGCTTTGTTGTCGCTGCTTTATGACAAGTTCAGCCCGCTGTGTGCTGTGAATGAGTTCGCACCTTTACCACACTGGTACACCTGTGGTTTGCTGAGTAGACAGAGTCTGCAGACCCTTTGATAATCATCACAGCCGGCAGATCCGACGCCAAATTTCAGCTGCGAGAGCGGCGTTTATGACACCACGACCACATGACCCATACAAACACAAACAAGTCAAAGAAGATTGATAAAACAGAGAACTGATGAATGTCATTCAGGTTTACATAAAATCATGTTGTGAACATTACTGTCCATACTGGCAGTTATTTGTCAGCTAGGAAAGCTACCATGGCTTTTTCCCTGTAGGCCGACATTGTTGTTTGTTTTGTCAGCTGACAGTTACGTGGTTGCTGCTGCTGGTTGACAGATTACACAGATTACAGGCAGATTACACTGCATTTAAACGCATAGTTTCAACAGTTTCCCGGCCTTCGCTGTTACTTGTTGAGCAATGCACCAGCACACTGAAATGGAGCGAACCCAATCACAAAATAGCGGGAAAAAACAGATAAACAGGCTGGGAGTGGCTAGTGAGGATTATCCATGCCTATTTCAAGATTAATATCTGATGAAAAGTTGAAGTTAATCAACAAGGAAAAACTGTCACCAGAGTTAATTTGGTGCAGAAAACCAAGTCTTGTTTCAACTCCAGGATTTCGTTTTCAGGTAACTTTAGTTAATGCATCATCAAAGGGTAAGTTTTTAAAATATAATAACCACCACCGTTCCAGCTAATATTATTAATATATTATTAATAGATATTAATAATATGCATATGTTGCTAATGTTGGTGGTGAGCACACTGTGATGTGTGTGTGTGTGTGTGTGTGTGTGTGTGTGTAGGCTTATCTAATGTTGGTTTTGTGTGGTAGGAGGGGCGGCTGTCATACACCTTTATTCTGCTGAAGTGCACATCACTTGTGATGCATTTTGCTTAACTGTCACTCCCTCCGTGCTGTTTGCTCGATACATTGGCTGGACTAAGTTAGTGTCTTATTTGACTTTAAGAGCTGGAATTGTCATCGGTAACTTTTACAGTACTATAGGAGAGACACAGTAAGTTGGGCTGGTAGTTTGCTTTTTTTCCAAGGGAAGGAAGGTCAGAGGACCAAGGTTGACGAGTCATGGTTCACTATTACATGTAATAGTTGGAAAGGGTCAACCTTTGCTTTTTATTTTTTTCCATTATTAACTACTTTTGGTGTAAATATAATAAAATATGGTTATTTATGTCATGCATTTTCCTGCAGTCACTCAGGGAGGCTCAAGGAAAAATATTTGTTGCTCCGGGGAGGGTCAAGATAAAAAACAAAAACAAAGTCACACCCCAGCCACCCCCCCCCCCCCCCCCCCCCTCCCTCTGATACATAATGAACAGTCCTTACTGTGTCTCCGTCTGTTCCTTCTTCATTGAGACGCTGCATTTCAGTGGCATTACGTCCTCCTCCATCAGTTTCATCCCTGTGGCTTCTCTTGGTCTCTGTGTAAAAATAAAAGCAGTGACATTAAACTATGAGACATTTTTACTTGCATTTTAGGAAGTTTGATGTCAGTGTAACATGAGATACAAGAAGTCTGACAGTTTGACTGCTTGTAAATAATCTACTCCATAACCCAAATTATTAAAATAAAATAAAAAATACACAATTACAAATTTCATATCACTATCTCATTAAACCCTGTGAGAGGCACTGCAATTCATTTGTGACTTACTGATCTTGTTTTGTCTCCATTTCCACCCAAAAAAGACAACTGCAGCTGCAACAATTAACACGATGCAACCAGCCAAACCAACAGCCAAACCAACTGTAACAGGAGAAGAACTGGACTTGACCTTAAAGAAATCATCTGCAAATGATACAACACAATGAATAACATGTAATTTATACAACACTGGACTTCAGCTGTGTGAAACTAAAACCAAAATTTGAGACTGAAAATGGCTGCTTTTACCTGGAACAATAATGTGTGTCTCTCTGATCTGGTTGATGTCGTTCTGTTGGACTCTACAGGTGAAGTTGTTGTTGTGTCTCTTCTCTACAGTCACTCTGCTGCTGACAGTATAGAGGTCATCAGGACCTCTGACTGTCTCTGTAGGTCCAGCAGAGAGGAGGTTTCCCTCACCGTCCAACCAAAACACCTCAGGCTGTGGATACCAGCCTTTAGACTCACACTGTAACACCACTCCTCCTCTGTCTCTGTCAACACCTGCTAAACTGATGACAGGTGAGGAGGCAGCATCTGATGCTGAGGAAAAGGAAAAGTTAAGAACAAATCTGTCAGTGGAAGGAAAATATTGATACTATAGACAATAATCAGCAATCAACAAATCATTCAAATTAAGAAAATAACCTAATAAAATGAGTATCCAAAGGTGCAAAGCTAAAACTCAAACATGGTAAAGCATCTTGCAGAAAACTACATTTTCTAAATATGAACCAGACTTTTAGGAGCTCTACATTAACACAATAATGACACTTTATCTTTAATCCATTTAATGTATGTGATAACTGGTCTTAAAGCCTCAGCTGGTTGCTTCAAGTTACCACCATCCGCATTTTACATGTAACCACTTTATCTGGCTTTTAACTATTGAAAGAGATCAGTTTTCTTATAAGAGTTAGAAATGAAGAAATGTTGGTAAACATAAACGTTGCTCTGAGTTCACAAATAACTAATAAATCTTTTGGACATGAAGATGTCAATAACACAGAGGGTGATGTTAGAGGACTGTTGTTGTACATTTTAGCTCCTAACATCAATGGCTGAAATTATACTATGAACACATTCAGTATGTATCTACTTACCAACAACAAGCTCAACAAAAGAACGTTTCTCCAGCTCTTGAATGTAGCATGAATAAATTCCCTTATCAGACAGTGTCACTTTGGAGAGTTTCAGTGAAATGTTTCCGTGCTTCAGTTCTTCAATAAACAGTGATGTTCGTCCCTTGTATGATGGACTTTTTTGCTTTACAAAGTCCTGACCTGAACGCCACACAAAGACAAATGTGTTCAGGTCAGATCTCGTCCACTCCAACGTCATGGTATCAACACCCCTGGCAGGTTCCAGATGACACGGCAAAATGATGTCAGCACCAACTCTTGCAACTATTGGCTGAGGTGGACCAATTAACTGGGACTCACCTGGAAACAAATGGATCTGTTTATTATTAAATCCTGCAGTAAGTGTTTCAGTCTCAAACAGACAGGTCTCAGTCTTCAGTTTGGCTACTTTATTCTCCTGGTTGTAATTTTTTTCTGTTTGGTTTTTCAGACAGTAGCTGGAACTCGTGTATCATTCGACATAATACAACACAGACTCAACTCAAGCACTCATAATGTTGCTTAAAACAACAGTACATTACTTTGTCTGCATAAGCAACAGTATAAGCAAAAATAACAGAAATGACAAAAATAATTAAATAATGTTATAAATAATGAAATGATAATGAAATAAAAATATATTCTTCTGCTTTTGCCCTGCATATTATGCTTCCAGAAATTTCACAAAGTCAAAAACATGTTCAGGTCACAACATAAGAACTTGTTAAACTGATTAAAATCTGCACAGCTCTTTGTGCATCAAGATACAGACTCTTTATCTTCATCTTCAAAATGAAGTGCAGATGTTCATTGCAGCAATTTAATGAACATATGTGGAGGCCTCTAAAAGGGCCCTATGGTTGATTTTAAATCATAATGAGCCTTTTTACTTGTATATGAGTTGAAGTCTGAGGCTTCAACCATCTGGTCTCAGAGTAAGAAGTGATCTGGTCAATTCATGCTGATAATATCAGGAGAGAACTGGTTGAAATGTTTTAACTCTTTGTCTTCTGTTTGAATAACTGATATGCTGTTTTGCACATTTATTGATATGATTTTGTAATCTGCTTACAGTGCAAGCGCCTCGTTCCTGAGTGCCACCAATGTCGGTAAAGCACACCCACTCATGTAATATTGCTAAATTTCAACAGTCATTACTGCGATTAGCTAATTCTGATAAATATTATAACTAACCATTATGACATGCATTTTTAAAAATGTTTATTTACACAATAATAATCGTTCATGTTGTAATCCCTTTATTTGTAATCTTTTGCGTGTTTGTGTAACAAACAGAGTGTACACACATTGTGCATCCGCCTATGTAGGCGCATATTACTATCTTGATAATGTGCCCTTAAAATAACATTAAACCTTAAAAAACACTGCGCTATTGACTTCAGACCAGGTTTTTGTTGGTCAATCGCTCTCTGCTACCTCAAGATAGCAATGCACCAACAATGCTCCTGACCACACCTCATTTTAAGACCAACACGTACATGGGCGCTCTGATGGGCACAAGCGCATTTTCTATTTAAACAACGTGGGTGCTGGACGGGAAAATGACAACTGCGTCAGTATTAAACTAACAAAGACACTTGCGTCGTGCTCTATTTTTGTGTGTAAGTTACCTCTACAAAAGTGTGTTAGGAGAAGATGGAAAACCAAAACACTGATAGTTCTGAGCGGAGATTGAAGATACAGTCCATCCATCAGGTGAAGTATCCTGGAGATCTGAAAAAGAACCAGTGATACAGTGTATGAAGAAAATGTTTTTGAATTGCTGTTTGGGCAAATTAACACTTTCAGTTAAAAACAAAGAAAGCTTAAAAATATGAAATCCATCTATCTATCTATCTATCTATCTATCTATCTATCTATCTATCTATCTATCTATCTATCTATCTATCCAATGAGCTGATTTGTAGACCATAGAGGAATACTTCACTACAAGATAATAATTCACTCACATCAACTAACTCGCTCTTACAGCTGAAAATCCATATTTATGAATTATATTTATTTATTTTATCTTGCCTCCTTTTGATTTTTGTCTACAACAAATGGGGGAAAAAGCCCGAACAAATACAAAATAAATATATTAAATTAATATATAATATATAAATTTGTGTTCCTTCAGAAGCTCCGCCCCCCAATTAATGGATGTGCATTGTCAAGGCAACGACCAAAAGAGAAATATGGTGGAATCCAGAACAATGTGTCAGCTTTAGAGTCACTTGTGTTCCTCTCACACATTATCACAACAGTCCATCAACACTCTCTGCCTCTCTGCAGCCTCCCCACTTCTCACTCAGCACTGCTTTCAGCATTTCAGTCCACAGAAGCAGCCGTCTGTCAGCTGCATCTCAGAGCTGAGAGGACAAACTGCCTTCACCAGGCTGACTGCCAGCAGAAATTTACTGAACCAAAATAGTTTGCATATCGGCTCCAAGGTAGGAAATCAACAGTTTTTGTGGTGATTTATTAGTTGATACGGTTAATAAGTTGAAAACACATATACAGCAGGATATTTGTGTGATTTAAACAGCTGCCTGCTCAGATTATGCTTCACAAAACGCGTCAGAAACAGACTCGTAGTATAAAAAAACAAAGAGGGTCTCCGTGAGACTGTCTGGGATTCAGTGTGGATTGATACATTTAATAAAATGGAAGCGTATCTGTTCTATGTGAAGTGGCCATGGCCTCTCTCTCTCCAGTTGAATCTCCAGGCTGCTGGAGACAGGAGACTTTCATCTCCTCACACAGACAGACAGCTGCTCTGATGACTTCCCCCTGTCCAGTGCATGAACATGAATGCCCCCTGCTGATTGGCTGGAATAGTGCTGTGTGTCTCGCTCTGAGCCTCTGTGTGAGCTATGGCTGTGGACACCATATTTTCTTTCAGCACACACACAGAAGGGACACCTAGCGGACTGTGAGGAGATATTTGCTGAATTTGACAAAAACTGTGTCGGATTAGAATCGCTGCCTTTACCTTTAGGGCGATCCTCTGTGTTTTAGTAGTAATACATAGTTATACCTTACACAAAATATATACTCTTCTTTTTGATCCACTGTTGAGAACACCTTCACTGGCACAATCCTCTATTTTTCTACCAATAATGACCATGTATAATAATATACTTTCACCTTTGGCAACACAGACAGTCCTATAGAGAGTTCCACAGCAATTAAAATGGTTTTAGCCTTTACTTTCACTTTTGTTACCAGCATGGTGAAGACTGTTCCTTTGTGTATGTAAAATTGTTTTGAAGCTGCCAAGTGATATTATAATTAATATTTCAGCCTATGCTAGAACCTTTTCTATGATACATAGACAAACATGATTCCATGTCTTTATAAAAATTAGTATAAAGATGGTAAATGCTTTTAATAACCCACCATTGGGTGTTAAAACTATGTATTTTTTAATAACCCAAAAAATTAAAGGCTGATTCAATTTGCAATGATTAAATTAAAATGAAATTAAAACCCACCAACTGAAACACAGTTAATGTACGAGTACAACTTTTACATGGATACAAAGGCTTTAAAAGACAGTAGATTTTGTTATTTTGTTAACAATTTGTTATTATCTATAATCTTGGTTGAAAGCGATGACACTTCTAAATGCGGACCCACTTAAACAAAAGAAGTTAAATAAAGCAGAAAAGGCAAAAATAAATCGACGTACCTGTTGCCTTTTGTGTCGGTCATTTCCTTAGACTGCACCACCAAAGTCTGTAAATCATTAATAGGCTCCTTCACTTGCTCTGGTTTATTATCTTCAGAGAGCTCATGCAGTAGATTTAGTTTGTACTGCAAATGAAGTTGTAACAACTTGTGATTTTTTCCCAGCAAACTAGTATAGCCATTCAGTATTTCCCCATAAACAGAACACAACCATTAAAAACACATTGATACAAAAGTCTTCAGGTCACTACACCACTGTTTGGCCAGCCGTCAGATTCTAGCAGAGAATGTGAATCAAGCTGCTGATTGTAAGGCCCTGATATACTCCAAAAAATTGCCATGGATGAGTAGTGGACATAGACACCCTGCCTATGCAGTTCTGTAGTACAATTTGGCATCAAGTATAAGTATTGACAGTGTCTTACTTCTAAAAAAGATGTCATATTTTTAGATACATTGCGTATATGTTTGTTATGATTGAAGTTGCAAATGACACATTATCTATTGATTGTGCCACAATAATGTATCATAGATCTGTCTGTCCTATTCTTAAAAAAATAAAAAATAAATATATAGTATGTCCATAGTTGAATAACTCAACGTATGAAGTTCAGTAAAGTTATGAGTTAAACCAGTGGTTCTCAATCTTTTTTGGGCCAGCGTATCCATTATCCAGGTCCCTTTTCGCCTCCATCAATTAAAATGTAGGCTGATTGCTCCCCTGGATAATAATGTTGATTTTTATTCTGTGTCATATCATTAAAAAAGCCAAATAACAGATTTGATTTAACTGGACTGTTGGAATATAATTATCATAAGTTTTCCATGCAGGGAGCAAAAAAGCCATGTGTGTTGATAAGATATGATTGTTGTTGTTTTATGATGTTATCCAGTTGATTAAATAATCTGACCTGCAGCGGTCAACTAAAATAACCAGGTCAAAGACGCACAGGGGTTTTGTGTGGAGGGTTTAGGGGAAAATTTGATGTTATTTGACTAAAAGTTATGCATTTTCACACAATTTTGGACTTTTATCATTACAATTTGTATTTTAAAAAACACACTGATTGATGTAAAAAGTAACTGCGATTTTCTCATCCTCCCATTGTCAGGCTGTAGCCACTAGCGAGCTGTAGGGACGGCTATGGTTAGAATTTTATCTCAAACAATTTATTTGTCCTGTTTTGCACATATCAAAGAGATACAACAGACTGCAATAATGTCATCTCACCACTTTTTATTACCTTGTTGAAATGAAGGGCACACATCAGACTTTATGATCCAACTGATGAAGATTTTTACCGTCTATTAATATTTGACTTTTGCTCCAGGATTTAATTCCAAAGTTCAGAGCTGCTCTTCTGTGATCAGATTTCCTCAAAGAACACTTCCGGTTGAAGAGAAATACAGAGAACTGAGACTGTTTGTGTCTACAGGTGTTAAAATGATCTGATAACAGTAGAGATGGTAGAGATGAGTTATGTTGCTTTGCTTTGAATTGGGGGGGGGGGGGGGGGGGGGGTGTTAATTATTATTTTTAAAAAAGAATAAACTCAGAACAGGATTAGAATAGATGTATATTTTAATTTTGATAAAAGATTGTTTTTTACAGCGCAACAGTAATGTTTCCATCAGCAAAATGACTATATAAATTCAATAATATTTCAGTTAAAAGAAATAAAAAATGTAAATAAATAATATTCCTGACATTAAAATACTAAGTGAAGTTTAGAAAGAATGAAGAACACAGACATCAGTCAGTATCTTCATCCTGTCCTCTTCCTCCTCCCTCTGCTGCTGGTTGAGAGGAGGGGCTGTTTCAGCCAGTAGCTAAGTTCACAAGAATTTGCCAAATTTTAATAGACATTACAAACTAAGCTAAACACAAACACCAACAAATAGAGCAGAGGAGAGGACAGAGAGGCTAGCGTGACTGTAAATGACAGTAAAACGCAGTAGAGCAGCATAGTTTCCTTGTGTCTGCTCAGAAAGCAGAGCACGTTTAGCAGAGCAACATCAGAGAGCTCCCTGTGTCTACACATGAGGCGTTCAGGTACATTGTTGAGTGTAGGTCACCTGCGTTTTTGGGGCACTCAGAGCCCAATGGACAAATTTAACTGTAGATATGCACAGGAAAATAGACTTGACAGCGCTGTGAAAACACAGAAAACCCTGAAGTCTAATGATTAAATTGTGAAAATGTCCATTCAAATGTTGGACTAAACTGGCATTAAAAGCCGACACATACAAACGTCCCTCAAGAACACCACAATATTCCCCTTTCAAAAATATTGCTTCCAGCACCCCCCGATGTTCTCTGACCTCTACCTGGGAGTTGGTACCGCCCCTGTTGAGAAACACTACGTTAAACAACACAGAAAGTAAGACAGTTTTTTATGCATTTTTAGTACTATTCTGGCAGAATTTAGCATGATGACCAACTTAATTATTTCCCAGATTTTGTATTGGTTACTATAGTCCCTAAATGTATGTAGAAATGCAGGAAATGGGATTTAAATCACAATGTTTTTTTTCTGGGGCAGGACCCCCACTTTATTATGTCCCCCCAACTTCACAAACCAAAGTTACACCCTCAGATGCACTTACTAACAGCAAATTATAACTAATCTGGTTAAGTATCAATTAATATGAAATGTAATTACTGTTAGTTGAGCAGCTGAACTTTGAGCCTGTTGCCCAGGTAACTGATCACTAGTGTAAAATAATACAGCTGCAATCAACACCATCATAAACAGTAAAAAATGTTTTGTTATTGTGTTAGCAACTCAGGACATGGACTGCCTGGTTTCATTATCAGCAGCCATGTCAATCAAAACCTGTAGAAAAAATGTGCTGCTGATTTAAACAAAGTCAGTAGGTGGAAGCAGTCACCTACCAATGCATATTGTGTCTGAGCACCAATAAGCAATGGTTTCCCCTGGCCTGCTGGTTCCCAGCAGGAGGTTGAGCTTGGCATGATAAGTTATTTGCCTTTTTATGGAGTGTTTTTTTCTGATTTTAGTAGGAAAAGGTATTTGAAGACAACACTATATTTTGGTACATGTGCACCAAAATAAAGGACGGCTGCAGATCTGATGACCACAAAGTCAAATCATCTACTGTATCTTTGACTAATATTTAATATCATTATTGAACAGGAAAATATTAGCAAAAAGGCTTTAAACTCAGTGAACTTTAGCTGGTTAGCTAGGCAGGTCCCAACCCAATATTACGGCAGTTTGTGAAACAGTCACAAAATTTAATCCATAGATCCATGTACATCAACACAAATTTTCCAGTTTTTCTTGACACTCAGCACAACTTCCAAACTAATATATTTCACTAATAATAATGAAATAAACAAAATAATTCGAAAATTAAATTGAAATTTTAAAATGTATTTACAGAATGGAGTAGTAATAGTTTTGAAATGGGATATAAAACTTGAAATGAACTATTGACTGTACAAAGGAAATATGGACTGAGCTAAGGATAAAGAAATGAAGTGTATGAAACATATGAAGGCGACAAGAGTGAAAGTTTAACATGACGTGCATAAATAATTAAATTATTCAACAGTGGAGGTTGAATGAAATGCACAAAAGTCTAGTTTGATGAAATATATGAAAGTGACAATTGCAGGGATTAAATGAGGGATGTGAAATGTCCGGTTTTATAACACTGTCTTCTTCCTGTTTATATGGCCATGGTACAAGATTTGATGCACACACACATACGCAACATTATAGGATGACATGGCTAAATATTAATTGAGGAAGACTATGTTTTAAGAGAGATAATTTCATATTAAATATCCTCAGCCACTCATTTTATCTCTAAATTTTGATTTTACTATTTTATTTTACCTTACTAGAGTAGTTTTGCATAATACACACTTCAGAATTTTTTTTATCGTATACTGGCCCTTTATGCACTCCCACAATATACACAGTTTCTCTTACACTCCATTTTAGCTCCTGACTCTTTAAGGCCTCCCTCCCGATGAGTCCACTCTGTTCTGATTGGCCAGCTTTACATATAAGAGTTGTGTAACTGTACTGCCTATGCAAACAAATATTTCCTGCTTTTCTGCTTCAAATTAAAAGCTTTTAAATGATTAAATAACAGGATACTCTTATTGTGAAAACTTTATAGGAAATGAAACATGTTCCTCACTGAATTAGTGGAGCTTCTTTCGCTGCACTAAAAACCAATCAAAACAACAACATATGGAGATATTTGAGCTATCTCCCTGCATTATTACAAATAAAGGACGACTGCAGATCTGCATTATTAGAAATAATGCAGGGAGGAATAGTACAAGCAGAAACAGCCACAGTGAGATGTTTTATGAAGACCTGCAAACAACCAACAGGTAAACTACTCATTTTAATTTGCTGTGCTGTGTAATGGAGTCATGGCTCAGTGTGACTAGCCTCAAAACAATTGAAAAACACCATAATGTTAGCAGAGTGGAGTAGTGAACTCACAGGCTGTGCATGGAGCAGATGACCATGTAAAGAAATCTGTCACAAGCTGATGTCAGTTTGATCTGAAAGTAGAAAAAATTGTTGGAAATTTAGAGTTCAGAGCAGTCTGAAGCCAGTGCTATTTGCGCAGAGGCATTACTTCCACATATGTTTACCTTGTTATTTGACACATTGGCTACTTTTAACATGAACATGAACGGGCAAAGTCCGCCACAACACAGTGCACTTCCGTAGCCTTATGCTATGAAAAATGGACAAAAAGAAATCTCAGAAACATAAGGCTATCGTATTTTTGAGTTATCAAGGACACTTTCTTGTGCTGAGAAATGTTATCAAAAGAATAAAAGAGATAAAAGAAAAGAACAAAAGATATCATTGAAAAAAAAACAGTGACAGTTAGGAAAATAGCATACTTCGGGGCGGCAGGTCCTCCAGTCCATCCACTAGACTACACCGGACTGATGTAGACTGATAAAATTAAAAATAAAGAAATAAAAACAAGGATAAAATTTTGTGATTAAATATTGAGCATTGTAGTGGTTATAGTTAAAAAAAACAATGACATTCCAACAACATAAATAGTTTGAAAATTGTACTGATTGTCACGGAAAAAATGGATAATTCTTGTCCATGTACACAAATCTATAGTTTTAATTTCATGACTATTTCATGAACTGCTGTGATACTGGGTTGCAGCAGTGTATCTTAGCTTAAGTAAAGAAAGTTCACAAACATGTAGATAATGTTTTTACTCACACTATTTAGCTCTTGACTGTTTCCTGAAGTCCATCCTCTGTTTTGTAAGATTTTTCAGTGGCTCAAATTTCACAAAAACATTAATTTAGCTAGCATTACTAATAATAGCAAAGGACAACAAGCTCACGCTAATGTTAATGACTTGTGGGTTACAGTTAAAACTACGAATGCTAAAGTCACTTTAAACAGGAAAATTCTCAAGCTCCAAATAATTTACAAATTTATCCAAGTCTGACTATTTTATGGTGTGAGCTGACATTGGTTATTCATACCTCACACTGCGGTTAACGATTCAACATGAATTCCACAGCCGCAGCTGAGTGGCTGTACTGGCTCTGCTGCAATAGACAGCTTTCCTTTTTACTAATCATGTATGCACGCACTGCAGGGAGGCAGAAAATATGTAGCCACAATGTCACAATAGCTTATATATGAACATTTACAGTATTTAGAAAAAATCACTCTTCCTTGAATTTGGAAAAAGAAAAAAAAAAATCACCACACAACCTTTTACATACATCTATCATCTCTGGCTAACTAACATATGACACACATGTTAAAGCAGTGATAACAGTAACACAGACTATACAAAGTTAGCGCTACAGGTGAAAAATTAACAGAATGTCTGCAAAACCATCAACCAGCAGTACAGGTTAAAGCACAAAAGCTCCCCCACTTTATATCGTTAGCATGAAAACAATAAAGTAATGTTAGAGTGAAAACAATTAAATAACATTAGCATGGAGACAATAAAGAAATGTTATCATGAAAACAAAGTAAGGTTCACATGACACAATAAAGTTATGCATATAATTCATATTGTTTGGCTGCTGCTTAGAACAGACGTTCATAACATTTGTAAATTATTTGTGAAAATCCTGCTATTTCCACATATTTTTGGATGATCGCGATCTTACAACACGGTGCTGTCAGAGCACTACGGCTGAAAATGTAAAAGGTTAAATCTGTTAAATCTGATGGAGAAGGGAACAGAGACAGAATAGGGACCCTACCGGGAGAAAATTAATCTCAATGCAAAGCAACGGTATTTGAACAACATAGATCCATATGACTTGGCAGCCCAAGAGTAGATTACAGACCCTGATGCACCACCTCCTCTCACCTAACTGGACATTATAAATTATCTCTTTTTTGGACTGAGTGCATACACTGTGCATGAGTTCAAAAGTTATAAATCCCTAGAAGCCATGAACAGTTTTGCAATGCTGGGTGCAAACTCTGCTAATTCACAAGCCAGCTAACTGCGATAGCACAGTCATACTCACAGAGGTACTCACGTTGGAGCCCTGCTTTTCAAAGTGGAAGCAACTTCGGTGCAGGGAAATGAGGACTCAGATAAACCTGCATACTGGATCCTACTGAGTGTAGGAGAATCAGTTAATCTTTGTGTGCAATCTCCTAGAAGAGCCCAAAGAAGGTCCAGGCTCAATCAACAATAACTTCTAACCTCGAAGACATGGATGTATATTCGACTTGGACTGGAAATGCCTTCAGGTAAACTGAGAACCCTGTCTTCACATTAACGTGTCAGTTTTGACTCCTCACAGAACCATCTCCTCACCTCCAGACTCTCCCCAAACTGTGTGGGACAATCACAAGTGAAATTTATGACACTAAGAACTGCCACATTCATTATAAACCCAAGTTTCAGAGGTTACCAGATTAAAGGACCCTTTCCTTGGACAAATGCAGAGAGAGTGTTAATCATAGTAAAACCTCATCAATTTGTTTGATGAGTCTGGACAACTCCACCTACATTATATGTTCTCCTTTCACCTCCTAATCTCATTCATACACACACACTCACATTCCAAAGCACATCCTCCCCTGTTGCTTTCACCCTGGTGTGACTTCAGATAAAGAAAGTCCAGACCTGTCGTAAATTCAGTTAAGCCTTAGTTTGAGTTTCTGTGTTCCTTAAAGCCAGAAGTTCGATTCAGTGTTTTAAGTATATAACCATCTTGTAGTCTATATATTATTAGTCACAAAGTAATGCCTGTCAAACTGGTCCATCTTTCTACGATGAAGTATAGATGAGATAGAGATGTCTAGCTTTAATTGTTACATAGTAATGGAACCACAGTGGCATCCAGTGGACAACTTTCAGTGAGGTTGAATGTTTATATGATGTATAATTTTTTCTTATTATGATCTATTAAATTGCCATTGAACTATATATACCTTAATAGGAATGTGATATGTATTAAGGATTACTTGGATAAGCAAAGAATAAACACTAGTATTTATAAAGTATGTCAGCTAGTAGGAAGAGTAAATTTGTTAAATAAATATAGTATGTTTTAATTAAGCTGCACTCATGATTGTTAACTTTGTGTGAGGCCCTGTTAATGGTTGCATAGCCAATTCATGTTTAAATGTGGATGAACATCGTGAAATGTTCCAGTTGAAATTTCACCAACTCAGAGAAGATCACGTGTTTTCTTTTAGATAAAGGATTTTCCGTTTTGCGCGGGAGGATATCTATCTCCACCCACACACGCCCATCTTAGCGCCAGCCTTAATTAAAACAGCGTACTGGCTACTTCTGCTTTTTCCTTTACATCTCCAAGGAGAAGTACATCACGTCCTGAAGACCTCCACCATTTTAATTTTCTCCGTACTTTTTCTTTTCTATCATGTGATCAAGTTAAGTTTTTTTTCTTTAAGCTATGTGCAGTATTGTTACTTCAGTCAAACAAATTTTATGTTGAAATTATTTCAGGCTTGGTACCTTGAAGTATAGTTTCACTCGGCTGGCGAGATTATTTTTTGAGTCAGTCAGAGACTTCAATTAAAATGACGCACTCTCTACGGATCAAGACCTCTTCAAAGCTGTGTATCAGAAACAACCACAAAAATCAGCCTTTATCCTTCTTTGTAACGGTGAACCCTGTGGTGATTCAGGGAATCACCTGAAGAAACTGTCATAACAACACTGGTTCTTAAAGACTCCTACAATGTTCAAGAGCAGAACTCCACTGGGAAACCCTGCTGCAGAACAGCTGATTTTCTGACCTGACACTTCAGACAATAGCTGAGTCTCTTGCCAAGTCATCTGAGGACAATGCCACACAAAGTAGGCTAAACAACGCTATTCCTGCTCTCCATCTACCTGATTAAGAATTGGTGTCATTTGAATTGAACTCTCTAGTTAATCTCTTAGAGAAGTTGGTCAGTTAAATTACCTCAGCTTTAATTAATTCTCTGTTAATTACGTTATCATTAACTTTTCACCATCAGTCATTCATATCTTCTAATATGCCATTTTGAACATTTATACTGGTTGATTATTCATTTATCTGTTTGCATTGACATTTCACTTATTGACTGTTCATCATTTAGTTCAATAAATATATATTTATTTGCATGTTGTTGTCTGTGGTTCAATTTAGAGCAGAGAATTAGATCACTGCATCGTAACACACTACATCAGACTTGAGATTGATAAAGCTGTTTCTTTGTTTCTTCCCGCCACAGTTAAAATTAGACTAATAATGGGAAGTGGTGCCCCTGATCAAACGAGGATTTTATATTAACAAAGGTGATGTTAATACTTGTCCCCGCATGAGTAATGTAAACAAAGTTCAAGCTGATGTGGGCCATAACATTGATCACTCATCTGTTGTTGCCACGTGAAAATCAATTAACTGTCTTCTGGATGGTAAGACTGAAAACAGGCCTGGTTTTAGGTCTTGTGCCAGGAAGTCACCACTCACCATCACCAACACACGTCTAACACGACTTTACGCTGATCTCCATAAAGCAGGTGGCAAATCTGCTATACTGAGTGTGCTGCCACATTACTGTGAGGAGTTTAGAGATCCCGTATCTCAAATCCCTTCTCTGCCTACGTGACACCAGGCTTGATGGATGTGAATTCTCAATTTTGGAACAGCAAAAAGAAAAAAAGCTGATGTTTCAGAGAATCAGGCTGAGTAGATTGAAAAGAGCACATGGAAACAGCAGAAGTCTGATATTAGGTCACCAGCTCTTTCAACTGTCAAAAAGGTTTGCTATCCTAAGGACAGCTAATGTACCACGGCTGATGTCACTTTGGGCATAACTTGGGGCATCATAACATGAAGAAGAGGCAAGGATTATCGAAACAAAACAAGGGACAATACAACAGCCAAGAGGCTGAAACATGTGGGTTTTTCATAAACCCAGCCTTCCCTCAAGTAGGAGCATCACCAGATGGCATAGTGAGGTGAATTTGCTGTGTGTTTGGACTGGAGAAGTTTTAATATTGATTATTGTAAATAAATATTGCAAAAAGGGCTGATATCACAGGAGCCTCACACAGGGCACCATAACATTGAGACTGGAAGAGTAGTAGGCGTGCTCAACTATTTCCTGTAACAAACAATCACAGTTGCTAATAATATAGCTGTTGAGATTCTCCTGTTCCTCTATGGAGAGGCAGAGGAGCGCAGCGACGACATCCCGCATGTCTTGGTCGTCTGGCCTCTGGGGAGCTTTGGCTCTGGCCATGTGGCACTGTTCCTTTGTCTCAGGGGGAACAAAGGAAAAGAGGCACCTCGTGGCCAGGCCTCAGAAGTTACATGTAGGCCTTTCTTTGTGTGACCCCATGGTTGAGGCCCAACATGTGGGACAGGTTGCATTGAAATTAAGTGTCCTTCCAAGTACAGAAACATCAAAGAAGCATGTTTAGCCAAAGGGAGCAACTTCTGCCTAGACCTTGTTGATGGTGAGGTACAATTGAAACACGGTCACCAACATTACAAACAAGTCCAAACACAAATATTTGTGACAGACAGTAGTTACTGTGATTTTGTGGTTTGGACACTGAAACATTGTTCTGCAAATGGAACCAAACAAGAGTTTTGGGGGGCACACCTACAGAAAGCACAATTTTTTCATAGCGGTTTCCATCCCAGAGCTCAACAACACTTCACTCAAACAATCCCCCGAGCATCAGTGAGCAACAAAACCTCTAAGAGAAATACATCAAAACAACATAAGGAAGGCCAATAACAGATGTAAAAAACAGTGTGTAAAGAAACAGAAAACACGATGGTGTCTGTGTCATGGACCTGAACAGAAAAGTTAAAAAACTTCAAAAGAAGTCAGACTTGAGGATGCCCCTGCAGCAGATGATGTCTAGTTTTGTCCCTTGTTCTAAGAAAGTGCTATAAAGCTGACATTACATGAGCTGTTTTTTTAAGATTTACATGTTATTACTCTCATGCCTCATCCAGCGTCTTAGGTTATGTTTTCTTTGTTTCACATTTTTGTTTGTTTGTGGATGAGCTGTATCAGACAGCCAATGGCTAGAGTGGAGGAGGTCCAGTGGCTGGATGGGGTAGGCCATGCAGGATGGCTCCACTGCCTTGTGGATATCTTCAGGAGAAGGAAAGACTACGGGAGTAAACCTAGACAGAAATCTAGAGTGGAGCCCCTGAGGTGGCTGGACGCCATCGCTAACCTCCAGCTCCTGCAGCCGAGCTGATGCCAGATAAATCACCCTGCTTTACTTTGGACTTCAACAGTGAAGCTAAGAAGGGGATTCTGACAACTGGGGATCCCAGGATCTCCATATGCTTGCCCAGGCTTGCACCCTGGAGAGGTCACTCTAGTTCCACAGCATCAGAAACAATGGTGGGAGGGACCATATCAGTCCCATTTCTTCATCCTTAGGGTCAGCTCCACCCTCTCATCCAAATATGGTCACTAATATAGTCACTTCTGGCTCCAAATATCCAAGATAGAGCCGTCAGAATGCCAAACTCAAAGCTTCAGAACACAAGCCCACAAACCAATGGGTGACATCATGGTGGCTACATCCATTATATTTATACAGTCTGAGTTTTACACACACACACACACACACACACACACACACACACACACACACAAATTTTTGTTTACACTTAACATAAAGAAATAATGAGAGCAGGTGTATTTTTGAAGAAATAAAAATTGAAAATATTGTACAATTTAGGTCAAAGTAAGAGACCAGAGAACTCATGTGACTGAAAATGCAGAGAACACACTCTCATTGATATAGTAATGTTGTTAAACATAGTGGCTTTCCTTCTTACTGCAGCTACCCATGCCGTCCAGTGTCTTCTCATCACCTGCTCAACATGTTTCCCTTCATGTTTTTTCCATGTAGGAAAGATGAAAAAATGTATTCCATCGTCCAGTTTTCTCCCTGAACAATAGTGTGACTTACTATTGCAGTTCTTTACGCAGCAGCCTTGACCTACCATGGCGACGTTTTCCAGAAAACTGACAATAAACTTAAAATTATAACACAGCCTTCAACTCACCAAAAGAAAGGGAGCAATTCTCTAAACATGGGTGTGATGTCTGACCTTAAAACAAGTGTTTCTTCCTGCAGTTTCAGAGTAAAATCTTCACCTCCTTCATAAAATCCAGGACTCTGTCCACGTCTCTGAAGCCAACAGCTAATTCTGCACTGTGAACTGACTGGGAGGTTACCATCTTGTGATAATGAATGTTTTCCATCCATTACTTCTGAGATTTGGGCAGTTTATAGCCCAAAAACTTCACATGTTGAGCTTCTCTTAAACTCTCTGTCATTCTGGTTAGCTTTCTGCCCCGTGCCTGTGCACACATCTCACTGATGACGTCGCTCAGAAACCCATCTATTATATCGCTTTCTAGCTGGAAGAAACCAAGTATGAGTCTGGCAGGAAGACCTGCACAGGAAGAGGAAGTTGTCATGTACACTATGTTCAGCTGCATTTCTGTCTGATGCTCAGACAGCAGCAAGACAGCATGGAGGTCACAGCTTTCTGTATCAGACTGTGTGAGTACTGAGTCTCAGTTTTCTGTTTCTTCTTTTTAAGCCTTATATTTTCTGATATATAAATGCATCTTTGTCTGATATACAGTTTTCTTCCTCTTTTTGTCCAGCTATATTCATTCTTCTAAGTGTGGATGTTCAGAACAGTGGTAAGTAGAAATTAATTCAGAGGTTTAAATTGTTTAAACTTCTGCCTCTGTCATGATGATTTAATGTAAGCTTGAATAGAATAAGGCTTTGTATTTTGTGAATAGTTCATGTTTGTTTCTATGATAGAAATCATATTTTTGTATAATGGATTTTTCAGTTTTATGTCAATCTGTCTCTTTCTCTATCAGATGCAGCTTTTCGTATCATTCCAACCAAACTGCAGCTCTTTCAATACGAGTCTGTGTCTTTCCACTGTGAGGGTCTCAATGATTCGAGTCAGTTGAGAGGGATCAGGAATACTGAGGGATTTATTTCAGCATGTAATATTACGAGCATCTCAACAGTATCTTGCACCATTCAGAAAGCCTATCCAGCAGACAGTGGAGAGTACTGGTGTGAGACTAAAGAAGGGAAGAAAAGCAACCGTGTTAACATCACTATCACTGGTATGTTTAAGTCACTATAAAGTCATTACATTAAATCCATCTTGTGGATAGTCAATGAAAGAAATGCTGAGATACAGATCGAACAGTAAGTTTTTGTAGAGATTGAACTGATCGAAAACTCACAAAGCAAGTAAACAAGTATATTCCACAAAATTTCCAAGTATTCTTTCAACAACAGATATAAAACCCTTGTTTTTCAGTTGGCTCAGTGATCCTGGAGAGTCCTGTCATCCCTGTGATGGAAGGAGATTGTGTGACTCTGCACTGCAGAAACAAGACGACTTCTTCCCACCTCACAGCTGATTTCTATAAGAATGGCCTCTTCATGAGAAGCAGCTCTACAGGAGAAATCACCATCCACAGTGTTTCCAAGTCTGATGAAGGACTCTACAAGTGTAACACCTCTGATGTTGGAGAATCACCAGAGAGCCGACTGACTGTCAGAGGTAACAAACTGTTTAAAGCTACAACTAGATTAAAATGATTTACTTTTAGATGGCTGCAGTTCATGAATAGTTCAACTATTCATTCTTATATTATTTACTGATGTTTTTTTAAGCCCTAAGGGACAATGTGTTACATACTGTTAACATGGTTACAGCAGATTTGTTCTCTTGTCTTTGCAGCACTTACATTAGATTGTTTTTGGGGATTATATAAAAACAGATGTTGATACTACAAAAAAACAAACAAACAAAAAAAATCATTATTTTCACAGAGATTAAACTGATATCAATCTTCTCATCTAACTCCCACAAGGTGAGCAAACAAGTCTGGTTCATAAAAGTTCAGCAGAAGATATAAAACCCTTGTTTTTCAGTTCTTTCAGGTTCTGTGATCCTGGAGAGTCCTGTCATCCCTGCGATGGAGGGAGACAATGTGACTCTGCGCTGTAGATACAAGACGACTTCTTCCCGTGAGAAAGCTGATTTCTATAAAAATGGCCTCTTCATGAGAAGCAGCTCTACAGGAGAAATCACCATCCACAGTATTTCAAAGTCTGATGAAGGATTCTACAAGTGTAACATCTCTGATGTTGGAGAATCACCAGAGAGCCGACTGACTGTCAGAGGTAAAACATTGTAAAATACCTAAAATTAGATCAAATGTGTATTTTTTAAAAAACAATATCTTTAAGCATGACTGAATTCTGTACAGATGTTATGTGAGAATAGTTCAATTATTCATTTTTGAGTTTTTCTTATTATTTCATTTACTAATGGTACTAAAAGCAGAACACCAACCCAGAGTAACGCTCCTTACGCACAACTTGTTACCATGGTGTTACAGCAGATTTGTTCTCTTGTCTTTGCAGCTCTTGACAGAGAGACGTGTCCCTCCTCAGATCACTCCTTCTATGTTCTCCTGCTCTTAAGGACTGTGTTCACCATTGTGATGGTGCCTTTGCTGCTGCTGCTGGTGGGACTACTTCACTGTGGGAAACTCAGAGTTACACAAAAATAACTGATAGTCACATATGAGAGAAACACGCTGGTACGTGATCAGTACAGAGTATGCTGGCAGCTAGTTTGGTCATTACGATAATGAAGCAGAAAACATCCCATCATGCTTTGGGTCTGGTAAATTCTGTTAGCTACAAAGATACATTTTAAAAAGCAATCAAAAAGATTTTTATTTTTTTACTTTTCTTCAGCTTCTTAATTCACCTTTATGTTTGATCAAGTCAAGTGTTTGCTGTCACGTCTCTACATTACGTGTTCATGCTTGCAGTGGCTGCTGGTAGACTTTCTCACAAGCTAAAAAGGTTTTCAAAACCACAGAGTTACCGCATATGCATCACCTATTTTTAAAACAGACATTTTCTCAGCGTATGTTGTTCTGTGTTTTATTTTAGATGCATCATATGCTTCTGATAATTTGAGCTTCTCAGACACAAACCACATGAGACGATGTATTTATATAGAAGAGACTTTGTTTGATAGCTTGAAGGGTAAATTGTGTCTATAAGAACCTTCATTAAAGGGGAAAATAACATGCTTTTAGTGATTTTCTGTTATGTTCATATTGTTATAATGTTGGATGTTAAACGTAGTCAAAGTTAAAAAACTTGAGGAGAACGTTGGCGGTTGTTCACGTTGTCTACTGTCATATTTCAGATCTGATTTTTTCTCAGATATGTATGGATGTATTTGCAAGACTGACATTTTGAGTAAATAACAAGAAAAAGAAGTGAAATCTGACTACTAATGTTTTTTCATGTAACCTCAGTCAAAAGGGGTCTTAAAGAGACAGGAGCTAAAACGGCCTGTTTCAGACAGAGGCTGAACTGAGGGGCTGCATAAAGGACCAGTATGAGATAAATAAGGAGTTTTTAACTGTAAATCATGCAAAGATATTCCAGTAGAGCCCCAGAATATAAATATGGAAATGTGTGTCTTCTTTAAGAAATATAGATTGTCTGTCCCAAAATAGCAGAACAAACTCAAAACAGACTTTATACTTAACATAATATAATTATAAAGGGTGAACATACAGTGTGCCTGCTACTGTACCACATTAGCATTATCACTGTCAGCATGTCCATTTTTTTTCTAGGATGGCAGGTCATGACCTAGGCTGCTATGCCTCTGATTGGCTTATCCTGATATTCTTATCCTAACACTAACCAGTCTCACTCCTCATGGCTAAAACTAACCAACAAAGGCAACAAGTACCAGCCAGAGCAGGCAGAGTTAAATATGAAGAAAAGTATAAAGCAAAGTGACTTTTGTTATATTACTAAGTCTAAATAAAAACATGTATTGTGAAAACAGAATTTAACTTTTTCTAAAGCCATCCAATTTCAAATATCATAAATTAAGTTTACAACCTCTTCAGCAAACAGAGGGACACTTCTGGGGCACGCTGTGTCTTATAGGGCAAGACTTAAGTATGGACGCCAGTATGAGTCTGGCAGGAAGACCTGCACAGGAAGAGGAAGTTGTCACGTACACTACATTCAGCTGCATTTCTGTTTGGTGCTCAGACAGCAGCAAGACAGCATGGAGGTCACAGCTTTCTGCATCAGACTCTGTGAGTACTGAGTGTCAGTTTTCTGTTTCTTCTTTTTAAGCCTTATATTTTCTGATATGTAAATGCATCTTTGTCTGATATACAGTTTTCTTCCCATTGTTGTCCAGCTATATTCATTCTTCTAAGTGTGGATGTTCAGAACAGTGGTAAGTAGAAATTAACTCAGAGGTTTAAATTGTTTAAACTTCTGCCTCTGTCATGATGATTTAATGTAAGCTTGAATAGAATAAGGCTTTGTATTTTGTGAATAGTTCATGTTTGTTTCTATGATAGAAATCATATTTTTGTATAATGGATTTTTCAGTTTTATGTCAATCTGTCTCTTTCTCTCTCAGATGCAGCTTTTCGTATCATTCCAACCAAACTGCAACTCTTTCAATACGAGTCTGTGTCTTTCCACTGTGAGGGTCTCAATGATTCGAGTCAGTTGAGAGGGATCAGGAATACTGAGGGATTTATTTCAGCATGTGATATTTCGAGCACCTCAACAGTATCTTACACCATTGAGAAAGCCTATCCAGCAGACAGTGGAGAGTACTGGTGTGAGACTAAAGAAGGGAAGAAAAGCAACCGTGTTAACATCACTATCACTGGTATGTTTAAGTCACTATAAAGTCATTACATTAAATCCATCTTGTGGATAGTCAATGAAAGAAATGTTGAGATACAAATTGAACAGTAAGTTTTTGTAGAGATTGAACTGATATCAGTCTTCCCCATGAAAACTCACAAAGCAAGTAAACAAGTATATTCCATAAAATTTCCAAGTATTCTTTCAACAACAGATATAAAACCCTTGTTTTTCAGTTGGCTCTGTGATCCTGGAGAGTCCTGTCATCCCTGTGATGGAGGGAGACTGTGTGACTCTGCACTGCAGAAACAAGACGACGTCTTCCTGCCTCACAGCTGATTTCTATAAGAATGGCCTCTTCATGAGAAGCAGCTCTACAGGAGAAATCACCATCCACAGTGTTTCCAAGTCTGATGAAGGACTCTACAAGTGTAGCATCTCTGATGTTGGAGAATCACCAGAGAGCCGACTGACTGTCAGAGGTAACAAACTGTTTAAAACTACAACTAGATTAAAATGATTTACTTTTAGATGGCTGCAGTTCATGAATAGTTCAACTATTCATTCTTATATTTTTTACTGATGTTTTTTTTAAGCCCTAAGGGACAATGTGTTACATACTGTTAGCATGGTTACAGCAGATTTGTTCTCTTGTCTTTGCAGCACTTACATTAGATTGTTTTTGGGGATTATATAAAAACAGATGTTGATACTACAAAAAAACAAACAAACAAAAAAAATCATTATTTTCACAGAGATTAAACTGATATCAATCTTCCCATCTAACTCCCACAAGTCGAGCAAACAAGTCTGGTTCATAAAAGTTCAGCAGAAGATATAAAACCCTTCTTTTTCAGTTCTTTCAGGTTCTGTGATCCTGGAGAGTCCTGTCATCCCTGCGATGGAGGGAGACAATGTGACTCTGCGCTGTAGATACAAGACGACTTCTTCCCATCTCACAGCTGATTTCTATAAAAATGGCCTCTTCATGAGAAGCAGCTCTACAGGAGAAATCACCATCCACAGTGTTTCCAAGTCTGATGAAGGATTCTACAAGTGTAACATCTCTGATGTTGGAGAATCACCAGAGAGCCGACTGACTGTCAGAGGTAAAACATTGTAAAATACCTAAAATTAGATCAAATGTGTATTTTTTAAAAAACAATTTCTTTAAGCATGACTGAATTCTGTACAGATGTTATGTGAGAATAGTTCAATTATTCATTTTTGAGTTTTTCTTATTATTTCATTTACTAATGGTACTAAAAGCAGAACACCAACCCAGAGTAACGCTCCTTACGCACAACTTGTTACCATGGTGTTACAGCAGATTTGTTCTCTTGTCTTTGCAGCTCTTGACAGAGAGACGTGTCCCTCCTCAGATCACTCCTTCTATGTTCTCCTGCTCTTAAGGACTGTGTTCACCATTGTGATGGTGCCTTTGCTGCTGCTGCTGGTGGGACTACTTCACTGTGGGAAACTCAGAGTTACACAAAAATAACTGATAGTCACATATGAGAGAAACACGCTGGTACGTGATCAGTAGAGTATGCTGGCAGCTAGTTTGGTCATTACGATAATGAAGCAGAAAACATCCCATCATGCTTTGGGGCTGGGAAATTCTGTTAGCTACAAAGATACATTTTAAAAAGCAATCAAAAAGATTTTTATTTTTTTACTTTCTTCTTAATTCACCTTTATGTTTGATCAAGTCAAGTGTTTGCTGTCACGTCTCTACATTACGTGTTCATGCTTGCAGTGGCTGCTGGTAGACTTTCTCACAAGCTAAAAAGGTTTTCAAAACCACAGTGTTACCGCATATGCATCACCTATTTTTAAAACAGACATTTTCTCAGCGTATGTTGTTCTGTGTTTTATTTTAGATGCTTCAGATGCTTCTGATAATTTGAGCTTCTCAGACACAAACCACATGAGACGATGTATTTACATAGAAGAGACTTTGTTTGATAGCTTGAAGGGTAAATTGTGTCTATAAGAACCTTCATTAAAGGGGAAAATAACATGCTTTTAGTGATTTTCTTTTATGTTCATATTGTTATAATGTTGGATGTTAAACGTAGTCAAAGTTACAAAACTTGAGGAGAACGTTGGCGGTTGTTCACGTTGTCTACTGTCATATTTCAGATCTGATTTTTTCTTGGACATGTATGGATGTATTTGCAAGACTGACATTTTGAGTATATAACAAGAAAAAGAAGTGAAATCTGACTACTAATGTTTTTTCATGTAACCTCAGTCAAAAGGGAGCTTAAAGAGACAGGAGCTAAACGGCCTGTTTCAGACAAAGACTGAACTGAGGGGCTGCATAAAGGACCAGTATGAGATAAATAAGGAGTTTTTAACTGTAAATCATGCAAAGATATTCCAGTAGAGCCCCAGAATATAAATATGGAAATGTGTGTCTTCTTTAAGAAATAGACTGTCTATTTTGGGACTGTCTGTCCCAAAATAGCAGAACAGACTCAAAACAGACTTTATACTTAACATAATATAATTACGAAGGGTGAACATACAGTGTGCCTGCTACTGTACCACCTTAGCATTATCACTGTCAGCATGTCCATTTTTTTTTCTAGGATGGCAGGTCATGACCCAGGTTGCTATGCCTCTGACTGGCTTATCCTGATAATCTTACCCTAACACTAACCAGTCTCACTCCTCATGGCTAAAACTAACCAACAAAGGCAACAAGTACCAGCCAATCAGAGGCAGAGTAGGGTGAGTCATGACTTCACCATCCTAGGAAAACAAATGGTGGGGCATGTTAGCATACTAATGTTAGTATTTAGCTCAAATCACCTCTATTCTTCAGTACAGCCTCACAGAGCCACCAGCATGGCTGTAGACATGACTTGTCTTTGTTCAGGGATCATTTATGTTGATTAAACTATAATGGATCATATCTTTAGAAATAACTTCTTAATAAATTAAAACTGTTGCAAATATCAGGCTTTGCTAAGCCTGATGAAAGACTGACACACCAGTCTACATTTTTTTAGATTCACTGACCTGTGGTCAGCTTTCTTTGACTAACAATGAACAATTTAGATGGATGTTCACAAGATGTGGCTGCAGACACACGTTTTATTTCCTATTCTTTGTAACATTTTTCAGTATTTAACTAATTTTGGAAAATACACTTAATGATTTTCTTTGTCCATTTGAATAAAAAATGTGTTAATAAAAAAATATGTTTCAATTAACAAAAGTTTGTCATCAGAACTAATTTTGCAAAACATCAAATAATGTACAAATATCACAATAAACAAAAGTAGTTTACATATTGTATCACAACACAAATTTAAAAAAAAAATACAAAAACATCTTTAGTACTTCATATTCAGAGCAAATATTGTCAAAAATGCACATCAGTATCTGGACTCTTGAATACCTGCAGATTCACAAGGTATAAATCGAACATGTGTTTATTTGGCTTTTTATCTCTTTTTATAATTAGAAAAATTGTAGATGGATTTCTAAACTGACAGTTTACAATGAATTGCAAACAACACAAAACATGGAATAACAAAAATATCTTTACTGTCAAGCCTGAGGATTTACAGTCACCAGAATATGAAAAATGAAGAAAATGAAAAAAATGAAAAATGAAAAATAGCAAAAATATGATCATTATAAAAGAAAATTGGAATTTAATGCACGTTTCCGTCCACCTCTGTTTTGCAAATATGAGTTGGTTCATCAAGATAAACGGCTGGTGGCAATAATTTTCCATCTAATTTAAGGTAATAAAAAGAGTCAGACAAACCTCAAACAGTGAAAAATGTTTGATGAGCCTCCTCATCGTTCTGATATGTTTGTCTGTTGCTGTTTTTGTCTCCACAGTGAAGCGAAAACATGAGTGAACATTTAAATCACATTATTCATGGACATCATGATTTATTTGCTAAATCTGTTTCCATTGTACTTTGACATGTTTTGCTTTTATCGATATGCCGGGTTTTCCATGTAGCCAAGCATAAAAAGCTTTTTATAATATTTCAGGATATTTTTGAACTTTCCGCATTTCCCTTCAGGTTTTTTATGTGTAATTTAATTGAAAATGTGGATGGAAACGCACCTTCTTCAGTTCAGTAACTGAGATTTAAGTGACATTTTATCTTATCAATGAAGATGTTTCTCGCTGTTTTACAAATAAATACAAAACCAGATCTGGACTTTTCACCTCATTTCAATCATAATATGTTGTAATTGTTGAATACAATAACAAGAACAAAAATGTGATAGTGGATTTGATATCAGAAGAACAGTTTTTGGATTCTAGATCAACAAGTTGTGTGACCAGGTGTTAACAAAGAGTTACTGCAGTATGTGGTCACTGCAGGATGATCTGAGTCATGTTGTTCCTAAATCATGTCTATTGTCTGTGTTGTGGGTTGTGACTTCTCATGGCCATTTCCTGTTGGTGAGAGAGAAAGCAAAATTGTGAAATTAATTTAGTTACACACACACACACACACACACACACACACACACACACACACACACACACACACACACACACACACAAATCATGTCTGGCAGCTCAGATGATAATTAATCAACCAAACAAAGTATGTGGACACTAGAACTTAACATGGTCATTAATCATTAATGTTCTTCTATAACAGCCTCTGATCTTTTGGTTTCAGACTTTCCAGCAGATGTTGGAACGTAGCTGCAGGGATTTGATCCTGTTCAGCCACAACAGCATTAGTGAAGTCCAACACTGATGTTGGCTGATCTGGTCTGACTCTCAGTCAGTGTTGCAGTTACAATGAACCCAAATGTGTTGGATGAGATTGAGGTCAGGACTCAACACTAAACTGGAAAAACAAAGATTTATTTATGGAGCTGGCTGATGGAAATGATGAAACAGTCCTTGATCATAAACACACTAAAGTATGCAGACAGATATGTGTGTCCACATACTTTTGGTGATCTAATATATTTGCCAACATGTGTGATACAAGGTGATGTCAGACCTCTCCGAAGCTGCTGAAGAGTGTCACCAGCACTCGGTCTTCAGGGCCCCAGGATATCTGGTTCCAACCCACCAAGTCAGTGGGAGTTTTGTGCAGAGGAATACTATCACTAGCCCGGATCTGAAAAGAGCAAATTTCACAGATTTACCAAATCAGACTGAATCCATCTACCAACCACAAGTCAAACTGTCTATTAATTCAATAAAAAGGAAAACAAAATACATGTCATTTGGTTTCAGATTTGACAATGATTGGCTCGTTGAAGTGCCAAAACACAGCATAGAAGAAAAATAATACACTGTTCTTTTTTCCAGCTGCAAGCAGCAGTCAAAGCTTCTGCCTGTCATGTTTACTTCTTTTCTTATTGATGGTTAAAACTTGTCTGCAATCAGTTTCACTCATAATTGTCTTCATGTAGAGTTAAAGGAATCCTTCAACAACAAGACATGAATCAAGAAACACTCACAGTGATAGTCTGTCCAGCCTTGAGTTTGTAGCTGTCAAATCTATATATGATGGGTTCCCCATCGTTGACTCGTATTTGTAACTCGCAGCCATTCAGTTCTTGTTCCTGCATGAGAGAGATTGTTCAGGAGATGGAGGATGAGACAGAGACACAGTTTTACAGGAAACGTAATGCTGGTAGAATTAAGCTTTTTGACCCTGCAGTGAAATATCTGCTGGTGGTGACTGCAGCATTATTTAACTTTTTTATGCTTATGTTTAAACACTGGCAGCACTTAGTAGAGATTAGAGTTAGATTGTAGTTTGAGTTTAATACAGAAAAAAATCTGCAGTGACTTGAAGTACAAGACATAATGTGTTTATTAACATTTAAGAGAAACCACAATCTTTCACTAACCTAACCTGAACACACACAGTGGACTCTGAGAAACCTGGTCCTGTGTCTTGTATGTACCCCATCCACCCTGACCTCCTCCCTGTCATACATTAATGTAACGCTTCATTCATTCAAAAAAACATAGCCTGTGAAGATAATTGAGGCAGAAATGACATTTGTCAACACAACGTAACAGGAAAAACAATTTAGTCGTATATAAACATAATTTCTGAGAGACAGAGTCGTACAGAGACAACATCTTCAGTCAGTGTAATGGTATGTGATTTGCTATACATTTAAGTATTTATATTGGCTCATGGGTGCATTCTCTGTATGTAATGTATGTATGATATAACATGCCTGAACTGAGTTCTGAGGAAAAAAAAAAATATCAGTGAAAATTTGATATGCTGCTCTGTTTTGCCACAATTCATTTTCAAGCTTTAAGATGCAGCTTTCTTTCTTTCTTTCTTCTTTTTTTTTTTTTACCTGTGGTTGTTTCCTTTAACCATGACAGCCTTTTCCTGACCTGAACATTCTCTAACTGTGCTTCTGCTGTGGAAACATTAAATACTTTGTGAATAAAGCCCACAGACTTTAGAGTTCGTATGAATTAATCATCTGAACTCTTTACATTAAAACAAGAGAAAATTAATTTAAATAGCAGTTTGTTTTAACTATCTTTTATTGGCTCATTTGGAATAACCCTGGATGCACATGGTTAATGTTGTAAAACCTAATATTCATGCTCATATACTCACAATGATCCAAACACAAACAGCATTACCTTATTTGACTTGTTGCTGAGACAGACATATTTGCCGTTCAGGTCGACCTCCTCCACAAAGACGTCTCCTCTGACTGAGCGCTGGATGGTCGCGCAGGAGATGTTCTGTTTCTGAAGTTCTGCTACTTTCTGTTCACTTGCTTTTAGCTGAGAGGGAGAAGACATCATCAATGTATTATAGGAACTGGATACTGGCTTCCATATTTTGCGGCCCACTGAATATATATAATATATATCAATAACTGTATTACATATATATTACAAATAATAGAAACACAAATTAGTATTATTAATGGTTAGAATTGACTTTGTACCTTATATCTGGAGAATAAGAAGCTTCATACCTGCTGTCATGAGATCTACTATGACACATGTTATGATGCATGTATTAGAGAAACTCTCCCAAGAAGGAATAACAGCATTAGTAGTTTCAGCAAATGCAAAAAAACAACATATGTGTCCTTTCAGGTGACCACAAGGCCCTCTAGTGGCCATGACTGCAATCATTCCCCAAACCTATCCAAGTGCTTGTTGTTGCAAAAACAACTATAAAGGTCCCCTAACTTTAACAAATTAGTCATTTTAACCTAAACTATAATCTTTCCCTAAACCGAACCATGTAGATTCGGTGCCCAAATGTAACAAAGTCTCTGGAAGACACTGTAAAGCGATGTCAGCCTGCCGATAGGTGAGATAGATTAAAATATGTCTTTCAGGAGCACAATCTCCTTTGATCTTTGACACCATCTCCTCAGAGTTCTCCAGCTGACAGACAGACAGATGTTGATCTTTCAACAGTGTTTTACTGCAGGAAGTGACAGAAAACCTGGACATATGTGTTTGAAATGGTTCCAACTTTTGTCTTCAAAACTGACCCGTCAACCTAAAGCTTAATCAGACACGGGTGCACAAACAAGTTGCATATTTCTTGTGCATTCATGTCTGCAGATCCAAAGTCAAAAAACATACAGTACCAGTTAAATGTTTGGACACACCTTCTCATTCAAGTGAATGAGAAAGTGTGAAGTGTGTCCAAACTCTATTTCTTGTGTCTCAGATTTGTTCTCATGGTTGGTTGTGTTTTAGTCTTGTTCTCAGTAACAAATCAGTGTTGTGAGTAGAAGTTAAAAAAGAGAGATGACTGCAGCTAATTGATTTAGGTTAAAAGATGAACCTCTTTGTTCTTCTTCTCCAGATCCATCCTGAGTTTTTCCTCAGTTTCCTTTTCATCCTGGAGCTTGTTGACTTCATCTTGTGAGACTTTTATCTGAGAGGAGAAACGATGAAGAAAGACAAGATGAGAGACAAATGATCTTATTAAGATATGTGAGCAACACATGAATAGAAAAATACTCCAAAGTCTGACGCAGCATTTTAATTTAAACAGAAAGGTCAGATGTTATGAATTAATAAATATCCATAATAAAATCATAAATGGTTCTTTGTGTGGTCTATAAAACTAAATATATAATAAAGCAAAAGATGTGAGAAGATAAAAGGTGAATCAAACAAGTACAAAAAAGAGTTTAACATACACATTAAACAAGTACAAAAAAAAACAAACTAAAAACAAACAAGTAGGGTAATCAATATTAACTGGACATTAATATAAAAGTTCCTTTAAAGGTTCAGTATGTAGGAATCAGAAATCCCTTCTCTTGTGAGACTATTGCAGGTGATGTCTTTCTCCTCGCTTACACTTCTCTTCATAATTACATAAAAGATCACTAACGTCGTGTTTTTCACCATGTTTCAGCAAAGCATCTCTCACTCCCAGTCAGTCAGCGTCCACCTGCTGTATGTACTCATTCACACACACACACACACACACAGACTCCTGCTGCGCTGTGGCCACTGACCAGTGAGAGCCAATCCACACCACCTAACTCACACTAATATGTGTCAATCAACCACCCAAACCTGACCCGACCTGCAAACCGCCAACCGTGTTTAGTAAACACCGGTAGCTTCAGTGAGCTGTGGCCAGGAAGCAACATGCTGCTGTTTTGTTGTGAAATGTGAAATATTACAACCTTTGAACTACCAACATGAAAAACAAAGGGGGTAAGTTATGTTCTGCTATCGCTCTGGAGCTTGTTTTCTGCTCTTTGTTGAGGAAATGATGTTTTAGCTGTGTGTGCTCACAAGTGGGCGACTGGTCATTGCAGGGATGTTTTGTTGTGAAATGTGTAGTGGTTGACGGAGGCAGTTAGCTGTTTCATTACCTGGAGAGCTAATATCTTCTGATATTAGCTCTAGCCAGATAGCACCGTGTTTATTGTGTGGTTACAGCAGTCATTTGTTGACGTTAGCGGGAGAGAGGTAAGGCACTTGAGGATGTGCAAAAACGTCACTTTTGTTGGACTTTGGCAGAAAATCCGGCCCAGGTCCATCAGTCCACAGGCTGATACAGACAATCCAGAAAGTCAGTGAAGGTCTCATTTTTTATATTACATTACTACCCGTTCACTCATTGACAATAAAGAACAATTAATACATGTGAATTGTTTCACAAATCTTTGAAAATGCTTTCAAGGACAAAAAAACAATTAGATGTTTGGAAATAAATTGATAAGTTACTGAAAAAATTAAAAAAGAGAAATGGCTGTTAAATATATTCTTAATAATTAAAGTAAAACAGTTAAGCTCATTGAGTAAGCCTGAGTGCGAGAAGAAGAGCTGAAGCCTGAGCGCAGGAAATCTGTGCAAGCAACATTATATTATATACACAGTTTGAGCAGAAACACAGCAAATCTAAGCGCAAGCAGAGGCTATTTGAGTGCGAGGGCAGGGTTTTGAAAATCAATTTACAAAATTTGAATGTGAAATCAATAAATTATGCTCTCAAATTGATATACCACGCTCTTGAATAAAGACAGGGAAAAAGCTCCATAGTGGAGGTCAGACAGTCTGCAGGGTTTGAACAAATGAGTAAAACACTATGAATGTCTCCCAGAAGAAACTGACCCTCAGTCCTGGTTCTGGCGTCTTGCCCTTTCATGACTTTTCTATATTATTAATGTAACCACACACATCCAGTGATCATAAAGATAAAAAGCTGAACTAATGCACAATTAACTACCTGAATGATTCAAGTTATTTGTATTTCCCCCCTTATACGTTTAGTATTTGTGTTGCTTCCTGCCTCTTGTTGTGACCCACCTCTTTTCAAACCTCACATCTTGTGTCTTTATATAAAGATTTACTGTCCGTCTTGCTCGGACCAGACTTTTATTTCTCCATCTTATGTAAGTTGCCCTTGGTTTCTTTTTCCTCCACTGCAAATGGCTCTATTGTGTATTAACTCACATGTTTGGTCTTTTCTTTTCCCCTCTTGTTCTCTGCTGACACTGTTGGATCTACTGTTTCTCCTTCTGTTCCTTCTGCATTTAGAGGCTGCATTTGAGTGTCATTACTTTTAGAAACGTTCTTACTTCCTCCTTCAGTTTCATCCCTGCGGCTTCTCTTGGTCTCTGTGTAAAAATAAAAGCAGTAGAATTAAAGAATAAAATACTTTTACTCATATTTTAGCAGGTTAGGTGAGTCAGTCTAACAGGAGATAAAATAAACCATAAAAATAAGAAATCTGACAATATGACAGATTGGACGTAAAAATGGACACAATGCAAAACATTTTTCAGTAATCCATAACCCATAAAATTACACACTTAAAATTAAGATATAAGTATTCCCATTAAAGCCTGTGAGAATAACTTTTAACATTTACAAAGCACAGCAATTGATTTGGAACTTACTGTTTTGTTTCAATTTCCACACAAAAAAGAGTGAAATAAACACGATGCAAACAGCCAAACAAACAGCCAAACCAATTATGGCAGGAGAAGAACTGGACTGGAGCTTAAAGAAATCATCTGAAATGATAAACATACAGAATAACAGTTATACACCTCAGCTATTTGAAATTAAAACAGTAATCACATTATTAAAAATTATATCATTTCTACCTGAAACAATAATGTGTGTCTCTCTGGTCTGGTTGATGTTGTTCTGTTGGACTCTACAGGTGAAGTTGTTGTTGTGTCTCTTCTCTACAGTCACTCTGCTGCTGACAGTATAGAGGTCATCAGGACCTCTGACTGTCTCTGTAGGTCCAGCAGAGAGGAGGTTTCCCTCACCGTCCAACCAAAACACCTCAGGCTGTGGATGCCAGCCTTTAGACTCACACTGTAACACCACTCCTCCTCTGTCTCTGTCAAGTCCTGCTAAACTGATGACAGGCGAGCAGACAGCACCTGATGCTGAGGAAAAAAAGTTATTTTTAAAACAGTGGTGAGCAACACAATCACAAAATTAATGATTACGAAAGATACATAAATGGAAATAAAAAACTGTAAAGATAAAGCATATGTGCTCTGCATCTGATGATCACTCAGTTTCTTAAATCCTTAACTGTGGATCCTTTTGGACCATTAGACACAGTTGGTTCATGACGTGCTGATGGGTTGTCACATATCTTACTGTTGCCAAAGCTAAAGTTGGAAATTCAAAAACATTAGTAGCAGTACTCAGTCCTATAACACTATGGTGGTACAAATTAACTATAGCCATTGTTTGGAGTTTTGTCTGCTATCTTTGCTTATTAATTGGTCATCTTCTAAACCTTTCCCCCAGAGCAGTGATAGACTCTTTTTGGCAGACATTTTAACTTTTCAAAGCAGGAGAAGCACAGGTGGAATTATTAACATTAATGATGCATTGCTGCATTACATTTAGGTGAGTAGTGTACACGCTCACTCACTGACATGGCCTACTCTGACAATTAATGCAGCCATTGTTAATGTTAATCATTTACACCAGTGCTTTTCCTGCTTTGAAAGGTCAAAATGTCTGCTGTGAAAAGTGTCTATTGTTCAATCATAGCTCAGCAACTATAACTGGGTACAGAAGGCCTTGCTTTGCATTTCCCTGTAAACCAGAGATTTGTGCATGAAAGTAAGAGAGATTCTCAGTATCTTAAGAGTCTGGAAGGTCAAGTCTTTCTAAAACCAAAAACACAAGGACACAATTGTAAGGAATGGAATAAACAGTGTATTTGTCTGTCATAATATAAGCTGCTAACATCAGCGTGCCATGGCTAACTAGCTTTACTTATTATAGTAGTAACCTAGCATTAAAACCACAAGTTAGCATATCATTAGCTATCCATGAAGAACTACACAGTAATATATAAAACCCTTTTGTAGGTTTATTGTAAAATTAGTTATTTGAAGACATTCAAATTTCAGTGTTGATTAGTTTGCTGATAAAAACCTTCAGAAAATTGCCAGACAAAAAAAAGATGCTCATGTACTAAAAATAAAAAGCCTGCTTCTTTGTACATGTCTCTGACATAAAGAACCCGTTTTATTATATTTATTAAAAAATGCTAAGAATTAAGTGTTACATCTGCCAAATTACTATTTTTGTAAACTGCTGTGCTACAACACAAAGTTTGACAGACAGAAACAGTTCTTGAAAGAGTCAGTTTCTGTCTGATTGTCTTTCCTTGATTATGACATATATATATATATATATATATATATATATATATATATATATATATATACATATATATATATATATATATACATATCACATAATGTGTATGTTAAACTCTTTTATCTGTTATACTCATATATAGCCTTAACCAGCTTAACTAGCTATGAAAATACTTTCCTCTTTACATCCATTTACTGAGCTGATCTATAAAAAGTGTTAACCTTCATTTAAACTGTAAACTATAAATACATACAATGTGTACAAGAATGTTTCCACTTACCAACAAAAAGTTCAACAAAAGATTGTTTATTGAGTTTTGGAATGTTACATTTGTATTTTCCCCCATCAGAAAGTTTCACTTTAGAGAGTTTCAGTGAAATGTTTCCCTGCTTCAGCTCATCAGTGAACAGTGATGTTCGGCCCTTGTAGGATGGATTTTTAATATGTATGACATCCTGACCAGCACGACACACATGGACATATATGGGGTCCAAGTCAGATCTGGTCCACTCCAGTATCATGGCAGCAACATCCATGGCAGGTTCCAGATGACATGGCAAAATGTTGTCATCACCAACTGTTGCCACTATTGGCTGAGATGAACCAATTAACTGGGACTGACCTGAAAAGAAACACAAATGTTCATTCATTCCTGCAGTAAGAGCTAGAAAGCTAAATCTGTTCATCTCATTAAGACTATTTTAATTTAAAATAAATTAGAAGTATAGTGTCTGACATCAGTTGGACACAATTTTTGTAGGCTTGGCTCAAGGAATGGCAATGTCGGCAATCCATCCATTCATCACTTTGGTCCAAATATCTCAAAAATTATTGGATGGATAGCCATGAGAGTTTAGTACAAGGCCATCTGTCCACATAAGATGAATCCTACTGAGATTGTTGACTCTCTGACTTTTCTTTTAGCATCAATATGAGGTCCACATTTATAGTTTTGAGTGAAATGTCTCAGCCACTGTTCGATGGATTGCCATGAAATTTGGTACAGATATTCATGTTCCCCTGAGGATAAATTGTAATAACTTTGGTGATCAACTGATTTTTCATCTAGCACCATCATCATATCAAAATGTACCTGAGACCCTATTAGTGTTTAAGTTACCTTTACATGAGTGTGTTAGGAGAAGATGGACAAACAAAACACTGAGGATTTTGAGGGGAGATTGAAGGGATGGTCTGTTTGTCTGGTGAGGCATCCTGCAGTTCTGTAATTTGTACAGAGATCAATGATACAATAAATGCAAAATACGCTTTAGAATTGGTGTTTGGGCAAAATAACTAGCCCAGTCAAAAATAAAGTCATTCCCGAGTAGGCTTAAAAATAAAATATATATTTTATCTCAACTGTTTTGTGGACCTGGCTAACTCAATCTCCTACTGGAATCAGTCCTCTAATGGGTGGACTTCTTTTGTTTTTTAGAGGCTGCAACACATGGAAAAAAACAAAAATAACCTCCATCTTCTACATGATATATACTTGATATAAGCTTTTCCACTGATCCCTTGTTTTAATTCAAACCTTCACTGGCAAAATAATTAATTCCTGCTTAATATAAAAGTAAATCTTACAAATAATGGCAACGTGTCCATGACATGGAGTTAAACTTTGTCAGTGCAGATGGACTATAGAGAGTTCTGTAGGTGTACAAGCATTTGCATTCTAATCTATGTATAGTACAATTAAAATAGAGTTATACTCTCACTTTTGTTGCCAGCATGGTTAAGACTGTTTCTTACTGAATTTTTAATATTTTGACACAGTCGGACTTGTTTAATCTTTTAGCCTTCATTAGAGTTCTCTCTATGATACAAAGTCCAGTGTCTTCATTATTCTCTATAAATATGATAAAACTTTTCACCATCCACCAGTTTGATGCCAAAACTAACAGATTTCCTGTTCAAATAACCCCAAAAATCAGGCTGATTGAACGTTATAATAATAATCATATTACAATCATTCGATATTTGAAATACATTTCATGTGTGGTTACACTTTTTCTCACACAAAGGTTTTAAAATATACTTAATAATCTGTTACAGAGTATTACTGCAGAGCTGTTATTGTAGGTAAGGTCAGACGGAGTTTTAAAACAGAAGTTAGATGAAACATGTTGAAAAAGCTAAATTCAATTCAGAAGACAACTTACCTGCTGTGTGATGTCGGTCATTTCTTTAGACTGCACCGTTAAATTCTGTAAATCATTGATAGGCTCCTGGCTTAAAATTGCTCTGGCTTATTAATTGTCCAGTGCTCATATGTTGCAAGGTAGTAACGGCCCTGCTTTTCTTCTCCTCAACTTCCAAGTGTAGCAATTCAGTGTTTTTCCCGCTATTGTATTGTCGTTGCAGCTGAAATATCAGCTTGTCTAGTTAGGTGAGAAAGGCAACTAAATACCAGAGACACAGTATTCTTTTGCAGTCCAACTGCCTTTAATAAATCACTAAAGCGTATGCATACAGGCTCCCTGAGCTCTGCTGCAAAAGAGAAGTCCACTGAACAGCTCACACAACACAACCATTAATAGAAGTGCCTCGTCTGCAGTCACACTTCTCTGTCAGAAGACCCCTGTGTTTTGCAAGACAATCAATAAAAATTCCATGTATGGTGTTATGCTTGTCTTGTACAGCTTCCAGTTCTTGCATTTTGTTCCTCTTTTCCAACAAACACTTCAGCAATCAGGGTCATCATGTATCATGCACCTCAGATAACCTTTTCTATTTTTTCTTTCCTAACAGACTAAACATTTATTTCATCTACAAAAACAAAGTGCGAAACATTTTGCATATTACTTAAAACAGAAAAAATGTAGTTACAGCATATAAAAGGTCAGTAGATAAGGTCAAGAGTGCATCATGTGCTTTTAAAGGCAAACTTGATCAACTGAATACACTTCTACAGTGGTTTAATGATCATCAAAGTACTACAATACAATAATACAGCCATAATAATAATCACAGGCCAAACCTAGCAACATATAGCAATAGCATATAAGACAAGCATTAAACACAATATGGTAATTGGTTCTGCTTTTCTAAGCTCAGTTTCACTTTTAGTGTATTTATGAGCAGTTGAACTTTGAGCTTGTTGCCAGGTAACTGATCACTAATAATAATAAAAATAATACAGCTGCAATCAAAATCATCATTTATCACAGCAATTAAGAAAAAGGGGAGTGTTCAGGTAATTGTTAGGTCTTGGGTGATTTTTTGACTTCAGCTGTTGGATTTCCACAAAATTTGGTTTAGACATTTATCATATATGTTTTTGTCTTGTGTGATCTTTGCCTTTTTTTTTGCTTTTTATCTTTGAGCACATTGAGTCTATGCCTTTCGCATTTTTTGTCTGCAAATTGAAACATTCAGTATTCATCAAAGTGCATCTGCAGCAGCACTGTGACCAGTGTGATGCTGCACCAATGAGTTTTAGATTTAGATTAGCACTACTTTTTTGTAGTGCTAGTTGTCTTTTTGTGCAGCATTGGTGGGACAAAGTTAAGTGCTGTATTTAAAGGTCAGGTTTAAAATTGTTCAAGTGTTTCTTAAAACAGCAGGCAGGTGTCCATATGATCAGTGAAAGAGGTTTTCCTCGCTGTAATCATTCCTCCTGTTTGTACTGGATATTAAAAGATCCTTCAAATGTGCTTTCAATGGAAGTGATGGAGGCCAAAATCCACAGTGTGTCCACACAGTTATTTAAAAGTCTCTGTGAAGCTTATATCTGACACATTTACAGTCTTTTTAGCATCAAATTCCCTCTTTGTGTTTCCTCGGACAGTGTTTCCCTGTTGAGCTGCAGTGGAAGTATAGTAACAAAAAGAGGAACTCTGGCACTAAAAAGACTGTAACGTTGAAAGATATCTACTTGATTTGACTTATTTGGATGCTGAAGCTTCATATTAACTTCAGATAAACTTTTAAATACATTTTTGCACAGAAGGAGGACTGTGGATTTTGTCCCCCATCACTCACATTGTAAGTGCTTTATGAAGGGATCTTCTAATGGTCAGTATGAACAGGAGGAATGATTACAGCAAGAAAAACATGTTTCAATGTTCATTTCGGCTCCTGACTGTTGATTTAAGACTGATTTGAAAAATTGTGGACCCGTCAGTGGATTATCTGATAAACAAGAAACCCAAAACCCCTAAAAAAATGTATTTTTGGCAGTATTCATTTTATTTTTTGTTTTTGTTTCATCATTTTGTCGAATGCAGTGAATTACCTTTTCATCTCACTTGATTCATTCATTCCTCTCTCCTGTGTGTTTTTAAAGAAAGAAGATGAAACTCTTGTTTCCCTTGTTTACTATTTGATTTGACAGACTCTCACTCTACAGGGACATCTTGTGGCTACAAGTTGACAACACAGTTCCCTTAGTGATGTAATACATGTGAGATCATTATTCCAGGACATACAGTGAGATGAGAGACTTTAGTGACAAACCCTGAATGTCTTTTCAAAACATATCCTTTCCATAGTCAGTTAATGCAGGTTTAAGTGACAATTTGAATGCAGCAGTTTTACATACATTGAAGTACTGTTACTTTTACCTAATTAAAGGATTTGTATGTACTGGGCGTTTTTAGTTTCTTGCAGCAGTTATGTGCGGAGACTCTTTAGGGGCAAATAAGTAAAAAAGAGCACCTCTACTGTCCACAGAGTAAAGGTTACACTAACTTTAGGGATACTTGAACCAATCAGAAAGTCAGGGATGTTCGACCCCTCTTGACTGAGAGCCTATAACTCAAAGACTGTCAAACCACAGGAAGAGGAAGTTCTAACTTACATTATAATTTAGCTGCATTCAGTCTGATGCTCAGACAGTCAGCAGCAAGACAGCATGAAGGTCACAGCTCTCTGCTTCAGACTGTGTGAGTACTCACCTGTCATGGTTTCTTCTCTTTTTATAAGTTTTTCATAGTCCTGTACATCAAAATATTTATGTCTGATGTACAACTCTGTTCCTTTGTTTATCCAGTGATGCTTGAAATCATTCAGCAAGTTCAGGAAAGTGGTGAGTAACAAATACAAAATCCTAAAGATACTTTTTTTGCATCATTCTTTCATCTAAAGAATCAAGGTAGAAGGTTGACATGAACCTTTTGAATCTATGATGTAATTTAGGTTCCTACAATTTTGTTTAGTTTTGTATTTTATGAAGGGTTCAATCATTAATTAACTAATGTCCATGTTGGTGATGAAAACTTGAATGTATCTTGCAAAGAGACACAATTTAAACAGATTCTGTCACAAGATGGACGCACCTACAATCATTTGTTTTGATCCAGTTCTGGATGTTTCATTGGACACTTTTTAAAAAATAATTACCTCTCGGTTTCAGATGCATCTTTTCTTCGTATCACTCCAAACAGACTGCAGCATTTTCAGTATGACTCAGTTTCTCTTGACTGTGTCGGGTTTGATGACTCAACTCAGTTGAGAGGAATCAGGAATAATGAGGAATTTACTCCTGTATGTGATATGAAGAGGACGCCAACAGGGTCCCTCTGCACCATTGAGGGAGCCTATCCTGAAGAAAGCGGAGAATACTGGTGTGAGACTGATGGAGGAGAGAGAAGCAACAGTGTCAACATCACTGTCACTGGTACAGTATGTTTACTGTGTTTCTAAAACCACTATATATCCATTTTGAACTGGTAATTATCTGTTTCTCACCCAGTATGTCCAGTATGACACTATAATACACTATATAATGTATAAAATCCTTTCTTCTCAATTCAACATGTTCAAGATGATCAGGTTTACTGTAAATTTGGTAGATTTTATTAAATATATATTTTACAAACTCATGGAATCTGTATAAGGGAAGATTAAAATATTGAACAATGAGACATCGTCTATGTCCCATGTTGCCTGTACGCTCCTTATTAAGTGAGTAGACAGCTCAACTCCATCATTTAACATTTTATAACTATTCATGTGGAGTCATGGTCAAACCAGAACCTTTCTATGTTTAAAAGTCTGTCTATGGTGAAATCTAAAATCATTTCTTCAGTAATAATACAAAATAACAACTTAACTATGGTACAGATATGTGTAAATCTCTGCCTACTGCTATACTTTACAATTTTATTTTATTTTTGGCATTATTTTTCTATTGTGTCTATCTAAATCTGAAACGTGTTGCATTCAGTGAGGAGCTTTAGTTTGCAGTCTGCAAGTGATGGTGCGATATGAATATAATTATGGATGCCATTTTTCCAATCCTGCCTGAATTTTTCCCAATTTTCTGTTGTGTTACTGCAACATTGTGCATTTAACATATTTTTAGCATTTTTTTCAATATGTTGTTCAGCTGGTTCTGTGATCCTGGAGAGTCCCGTCCTTCCTGTGATGGAGGGAGACAATGTGACTCTGCGCTGCAGAAACAAGACAAACTCCACCAACCTCCGAGCTGATTTCTACAAAGATGGTGTCCTCATGAAGAGCACTGCAGCAGCAGAGATGACCATTAACAATGTCTCCATGTCTGATGAAGGACTCTACAAGTGCACCTCTGATGTCGGAACATCACCAGAGAGCCGGTTGGCTGTCGGAGGTGAGACACAAGAGTGTTACAAAACAAAATGAAGATGACATTTTTCTGGTTGTATGGCCAGAATTCATGCAGATGATACATGATAATGGAAACCCTACTTATGAGAACACTTGATAGAAAGTTTGTATAAAAGTTTGTTTGAAAAAGGAAATGTGTCTACCAGTGTTGTAAAAATTATTATTATTAGCTGGTTTAAATAATTTCCAAATATTTTACATCTGTCCTGCCTAAATTATGACCTCATAGGTAAATAAAAGTGACCTTTTAGTGTCAGTTTCCTGCTGAATATTCTTCATATTTCCAGCTTGTTTACATACGTAAATATGTTGAATTGTTTAAATAAATGTTTAATGTAATCTATACATACACATTGTTATGTATATTACAGCAAAGAGTGTTTCTGTCACCTCTCAAACACCTCATGAAGGGAACCATACTGTCCTCCATCACTCCTCCATCCCCACCCACCTCCCCCTGTGGGTTGCTGTTATCATTGTAACAGTGTCCCTGGTGCTGCTGCTGGTGGGATTTCTTTGTATTGGGAGACACAGAGGTACAGGTAAGTACTCTCTCAAATATATTGTGTGTAAATTACTACCAAAATAAAGGAAACGCTTGATGAGAAGCACATGGCACTCTGTCAAACTTTGCATTTCACTTTTATCCAATAGTGTACGCACTAATACAAAAGAGCATCAAAGTCTTTCATCAAAACCGTCCTGAAGTAAATCAACTTTTCTTATATTGGTGTTCTTTATTTTTGGCAAGTACTTCTCACAGTAATCCATCTGCCCTCTCCATCTCTTAACATTATGTTGTAACGTCTGATCAGTCATGGTGACTAACGCTGCACATGCTAACTGTCCAGTTAAAGACAAAAGTGTAAAAGGCATGATATAAAAGAATTTCCCCCAAAAGAGCCATAACCCATCTGATTGTAAATATATATATATTTATATAAACAAAAAACAAAATTACTATGAGGGTTAAACATGTATTTCATATCATGGTGTACAATTCATTAGCCTACAAACTTTGAGAATATCATGTTTGTCTTTCTCTATGTAGTACAGTTTTTCTATATTTTGGAAAATTCAATAGTATTTAGCCGTACAATAACCTGAGGATGGTAAAATGCATCCACTAATGAAAAATGTACTTTTTTAGTTTTAATGTATATATGTGTTTATTTATTTGTTTATTTATTTATTTTTGTATACAGATGTATTCATTCGTGCAGCGTGCAGGAAAGACAACATTTGTTGACAACAATTGTTTTTTGAAATAACAGACTTTAATTTCCTTTTGTCGTTATTTTTCTTTTTCTATCTTCCAGCAGTGTTCTGCTTTTCCTCAAAGACATCATCAGGCTCAAGTGAGCACAATCAAATAGGTGAGGATGGTAATTATTGTCACTGTACTCCAGATTGCTCCATTAGTACCAAAACAATACTATTCTGATTTATACATTTTTGACACTTAACAGAAATATATACAACTTTTTTGAAAAGTATTTTTTTTCTTTTTTAAGTAAATTAAATGTTATTATTAAACTTGATTTTGAGGATGTTAATGTTCTATGTTGATCTACAACTGTGTACCTGTCAAACTGCCAAACTTCTGCTTCAGTGTATAATAATTTAAATGAAGTTTCTATTTTTCGTTACAAACATTTTCTTTTATGTTTCAATCTTTGGAGACGACACTGCAGGTGATCGAAGCGGTGTAACGTATGCAGTCATGACCATTAAACAGAGACGAGACAAAGGTTTACTTGACTTTCTATTTAAATTTTATATTAACTTGATGTGTGTTTATATTCTGGAGAATTTGAAGAATTTTATATGCACATTTATATTTTATATTCTTCTTTTTCAGAGACAATTTCTACTTTCAGCAAATTGAGCAAAACCAGAAAGTTGAAATAATGAGAAGAGTTGTTTAGTTTCACTATTCTTCATATTGCAAGTGACAGTTGAGGTGTTGCTACCAGTAAAGGTTGAGACGTGCTGCATGTGTGCTGATGTGTGAATTATTTTCTTAACACCTCAGTGTCTCATACGTGTTGTTTAGCTTCAGACACTGCAGGTGCTGCTGATAGTCTGAGCCGTGACACAAACCACAGAAGAAAACTAGAGACACAAAAAGGTAGAAAGGTCCCCTCATTCTGCCAGCAGAAATATTTATAATGTGCTACTTTAAGATGATCTGTGTGTTCGTCTCACTGATGTTTCTCTCCTTTAGATGAAGATGAATCTTCACGACAACCTGTTTACTCTGCCTTGAAGTTAGATGAGACTCCACAAGCTCTCCAAACTGGTCTGTATGTTTACAAAATCTTTAAAATCCCCAAATTCATTTATTTTAGCACAACCACAGACATTTCAACATTATGTCTTCATTTGATACGTCCCATATGTGACTACAAAGGTCCACATATACACTTCCTTTGTGGGTTATTTGACTCTAAAGTGACTCTAACTGTCAATTATGACAGTAATGATCATTTACAGTTAATCCAAAATGTTTTCAGTATTATAAAAGACATTTAAAAACCTAGGACATATTGTACTAAATAAGGACTTTGAGAGCATTAACTCTGTCAGGGCAACTTTTAAAGAATTTGTTTTGCTTTGTTTTGCCATATTGATTTGCAACACACATTCATATTTCATATTTCCATATTAACAGTTTAGTTTCACACTGTTGTGTGACAAGTCACACTTAACAAACTGAGCACAGTGTTTCTACCTGTATTTTGGTTAATGTGATAATGACATGATGCTGTTCAAGGCCCGTCTCACAAAAGTGTTTTGTGAGCTCTGCTTACACGTAGATCACACATTTGTATTTAATGTTCGCACCTTGCAAATAGCAGAGAAATGTAAGAGTCCTGTGTTCTTTTCACATGCACATGGTTGCAAGTTTGGTGCTTCTTTTGATAAGTTAAGTGAAGAAATTATCTCAGCTTGCATGTGTTAGATCTATAGAGTGAAACCAGTCCAAGATTGTCAAGAGAGAAACACAAATTATACCTTGATAAAAGCCAAAACAAGATTGTATGAGTACAATGAAACAGATGCTGACATGATATTTGCTTAGAAAAGGTTAGAAAAACAAATGTTACTGCCTCTGCCAGAATTCCCAAAAGGCTTCAAAGTTTTAGTACATCTTTCAATAACATGAAAGTGCTGGATAGAACAAATAAATAGAGAAAAAGAAGATTTTAACATGAAGATATTTGTCTAGAAGAAAGGTCAAGATGGTTGAATCATAAGAGATTACTGTGGCAATCATGTACTTGTTTCCAAAGCAGAATCAGGATTATCCAGCTCCACAGTGACCCAGAACCCCACATATCAAAGTTTATCGGAGCAGGAGATTCTTTATTCACCCATCCAGGTAAGACTGAAGGTATTTCTGGACTTCAGCAGCAACTTTGTCTTTATTTTACTAATTACTCTTTAGAGGGGATCTCAAATATCCCATGCTACACCTTCATATGCTCCTCTAACTGTGAATCTTCTTACTGTGAATGTAAGTGGTGTCCATCAAAAGTTCGTCAGGGAATTAAAGACTCAGTACAAAGCTCCAGGTTCGATCTTTCCCTTTAAACAAGTTACACTAGTGAACATGCAACTTGCATATTTTCATAGTCTTTGTCCTCAAACTTGGAGATTCACTCTTAACCTTGGAAACACAAGCTGTGGTAAAATATTCAAAACTCAAAGTTCATTTACTTACATTTTTAAAGCATATTTCATGGTCTTCTGCAGTGAATGAGACTTGCTCAGATGTCTTCTAAAATTGTGTACTTGTGTCATGTGATGAAGCCTGAGCATGTTCCACCCACTGAAGAAGGCCTGGCCAAAAGCTCAGGGAAAAGCTGAGTAAGTTATTCTGAGTTTAGATTATTTTACGACAGATATTGTATTTTCTGTCTTACAGAAGAACAGGAGAGACACCTGAAGCTGTGCTGTACTAACAGAAGAAATGACAATTTATGAACTTGTATTTGTCAATTTTTGAAGTTTTTACTTTTTGAAATCTTACTTTCATTGCAAATGGCGAACAACACAAACATGTACTCTACTATCATTCACATCTACATCAAACCTTTTAAATTTGCATTCTGTTTTTTCTATGAAAAAGCAATAAATGTCCATTAATACTGAATGAAGTGGCCACAGACACATCACTTTCAAGAGGTTTAAACTGAATTTGAAACAAAGAATTGTAGATTTTGTATATTAAATAGAAAATATAGTTAAATGCAGCAAAGTTCATGTACACTCATTAGTCCAGTTTTTTTCAGTTCAGCTAGATGATATGTTGAGACAGTTTTAGATTAACTTAACTCACAGCATCAGTGTGTAATTTTATTATAGTGGAACAGAGAAACCACCTATTTGCTATATCTGTTCACACATCTGAGAACGCTGTTCACATGAAGAGCGCTGTTTTAAATAGACTCACTGTGGTCAACTAACAGCATGATAGTTTCACATCATCATGAAGCAAACAAAATAGGTTTAAGGCCACTCTGCAGCTCTCTTGCAGGTTCCTGGACTGGCTGATGGAAGAAGACAGTGAACCTGGTTGAACCGTGAACCCTCCTTGCAATATGTTGTTCTATGTTATTTGTTTATTCGGTATCTGCAATAAAGTAACCAAAAAGAAATAAAAAAAACTGAAATTGAGTTGCCTTATCATGGTTTCAGGTTTCTTGGGACAGCCCATTTCCTTGTTAGTGCCTACACATGTCTATCTCGGCCCTGAAGGCTGTGCTGCTGCTGCTGTGAAATTGTCTGATGAGCAATAGCAGCTGTTTCACAGCTCCGCTTTTGTTCCTCATATTCCTTTGGCTCTCTCTCAATATTTCCAGCCTGTTGATTTATCTCTCATGGTATAGAGGCTAGCTGATAAGGCTCACACACTCATTGCAGTGCTCAGATGTTTGCACTCCCTCTCACACACAGAGTGGATGCTGACTTCGCCAGGGTCACGACCGTTAACATCTTTATTTCAGTGCTTTTCACTGCTGAAATACCTGCAACTTTATGGGCTCTGCATTAAAATCATGTAGGGTTCTTAGCTTCAGCTCCTCCTCACAAAGTCACTGTAAAACCAAATGCAGTTTTGCCACTAATAAAGCAGTACCGTTTATCTCAAGACATAATTCAAGGAATTTGGCCTGCAATTAACTCACTGCTAGAACAAGGTGTTTTAATACCTACGTCCAGCCCCTGCAACACACCCATACTCCCAGTTCCAAAAGCTGGCAGACATGGGGAATGGTGCTTAAACCTTAGAGCAATTAACTCAATTGTAATTGCAGCCACACCCATAGTACCTGATGTAAATTCTATTTTGGCCTCAGTACCTTCAAATTCTAAATTCTACACAGTTATGGATTTGTGTTTGGCCGTTTTCTCCATTTCATTGCACCCTGAAAACCAATATCTTTTTGCTTTCACCTTTGACGGTCAGCAATACACATTCACCAGGGCACCTCAGGGCTTTTCTGAGTGTCCTTCTATTTATGCCACCGCAGAGAAAAGAGACGTTGATGACCTTGTTTTCCCTGGTGGTAGCACATTGCTTCAGTACACAGATGACCTCCTGTTGGCATCCCCTTCTGAAAAAGCCTGTAAAACTGACTCCATTGTCCTTTTAAGGTGTCCAGCTGAGAAAAGACACAGTACATCACTTGTTACTGCATCAGTTGCAGTTTTGTCAGTGGAGAGTCTCCTACTTGGGCTACTTGTTGGAAAATGGCCACTGCCTCCTCTCTCCAGAAAGAGTCAAACTGCTGACTGCAATGCCTCCTCCTCACACAAAAGCTGAAATGTGCTTCTTCTTGGGCATGATCAACTATTGCAGACACTAAATCCATGATTACACTTGTAGGAGGACAACCGCTTGTTCTTTAATTGTGTTAACTAATCTTTGATTCTAAAGGAAAATAAGGGACAGACTCCCTGGATTCCTAAGTTTGTAAGAGCAGACCCTCGGCCTGCAGAACTGACCTTTGTAACCCTCTAAGTGGGGTTTGATCAGTGATGCTCAACAGACTCAGAAAGATCTCCTAAGAAACCATTTCAATAAGTTGAATTATGACACAAACTAAAAGCATGAGCTGATCTAAAAGGCCACTTGGACCGGAGAAAAACAACTCCCACTTTGGATGGAGCAAGACTCTTATCACCAAAGCCATAAAACTAACCCACATGCCTCCCTGCAAATCTGAGGCAAACCTGAAATTCATGTAAATTAAATGTCTAATCATTATGTAACTTATATCATGTTATTTGTCATGTAAATAAAAGAAGAATGGTATAACTTTCAGAGGTATATGCTTATCTACTAAACAGATATAAGACTTAGGTTTTATTAACCTTTTATACTACAGGTGACAATACTGCCCTCTATTGACAAGAGTTAAATTCTCTTATGTGAGGAGTTAATGAATGTTTGATAACCATGTATTTGTATTTTAAAATCACCCAATTGTTTAACTTGTGATCTATTAACCTCATAGACAATCATATTTTAATAGTTAAATTAGATAAGTAGTAATGTTGCATGAATTAAGATTCTGAAGTAATAGGAATGTAAAGATATAATGTTTAAAAGTTTAAAGTTTCTTTTATTGTTAAACAATAGTCACATTGAATGCTTTTATATTATGAAGTAAGTTATGTAAACTTATATTACATATGTTTCTGAAAGTAATCTAATCACATAAGTGTTGCCTAACTTTATTTCCTTTCACTATAGTATGAAACTTTATTTCAGTAGATGGTTTAAGATGTGTAAATAGTTTGAGAAAGTTGAACTGATGAAGGTTGTATGCTTAGACATCACGAAGTGTTAATATGAAGGTTAATGTTTGTTATTAGAAGATTTGACTTATCATGAATCATGTAAACTGCTCAGCTGTTTCTTTAATGGTTTTACAAATATGATACAAGCTCACAGGACCGTTATTAAATCAGAAATATCATGAATGCTTGGACATTATGAAAAGATGTGTTTACAGCTTTAATGTGAAATAAGCTTTAATGTGAAATAATAGGCAACAGTGACTTGAAGTGTGAGTTTTTGCATGTAAAAACTCAGAATTAGATTTCCCCAAATTCCTTTACTTCAGGAGGCGCAGGCTGCAAAGCACCAGCCACACCTAAAGCCCTTAGAACACAAAATTGAATATTCATCAATACTGCGGCGCAAAACACTTTAGAACACTTCTTTGATCTTTCCTCGCTCCTCAATCCTTGCTTGAACCAGAAATTGTTCTGGTCTGCCATCTTGAAGGCTGTCCCAGGTCTCCTATTTCTCCTCTGAGATACGAGGAGCGAGGAGGAGTTTTAAGTGAGGAAACACGCGAGCAGCCTTCATGGAAGTCTTTTACCAGTTGACACGCCCCCTTATTGGATATCGGTTGTTGATTGGACGCTGTAGCTGATCGGACTGATCTGATACATCACTGCAGTTTCATACCGGAGTGAAAACAGATAACAGAGTAAACTCAAATCTATCACTCCCAAGTTTTAGATTTTATTTATCTAGTTAAAAATCTGTGTTAATTGTCGGTCTGATCAACAAAAGAACCATAAACAACTTTCTTCATTTATTAGAAAGATTTTTCTTTTCATGATGTTATTTCCCCCGTTAACTGTTACTATAGATAAAATTAAAGTCAGGGAGAGTCTGTCTGTTAGCAAGAAACAGTTTAAACACATTTATATTTGATAGAATTTGTCCTCATTTCCATTCAGTCACATCTGAGGCTGAAAATTCCTGAGTGTCAGATTTGATATGAGTTACATAATTTAATTTTTCCCTGAAACATTTAGCCCAATAAACCATTTCCAGTGTTCAAAAGATACCCTGATCATATTCTGGGTTATTAAATAATGAATTCACTATGAGGATATCAATAAACAATGAATAAGTAATATGAATGCATTCTGCCAGTAAAAATGGTTCATGTGCCTCTGAGCAGGACACAGTACACAGTATAAATAGAGAATGCTTCCAGAGTGTTTCCTCTGATGAGTTCAGTATTTAATCAAACCCCACTGTATGTTAGGTAATACCTCATGTTGATCTACAGAAAACCCTAGCATCTCACATCGTTTTGGAATGAAAGAAATCAATGACAAGTGGAACCAATGATGACACTATGATTAAAGGTCCAGTGTGTAATATGTGTGGTATTTAGCGGCCTCTAACGGTGAGGTTCTAGATTGAAGCAATCTGACGCTCACCCCTCCCCTTCCTAAGACTTTGGAGAGATTCCAGAAGCTATGGTGGCCTTCAAGTACAAGAAGCTATTTGCTGAAGATGTCATCGTCCACGACAACTTCGAGCATTTCTAACAAGTCAAGCGATGAGGTGAATATGTATTTAGTTATTTAGTCTATAATACTATAGGTTATAGCTCACAAGTAAGATAGCAATTATGAGTGTTTTATTGTTTTGGTAATACAAGCTAACATTAGCAATGTAATGCTAGACAAAACTTACAGTTATTTTATTCTAACATTAGGTGTTATTGATAGCAAGATAGCGTTGGCAGGATAATGTTACATATTTTATTATCCTTTTGCAGAGTCAAGTACCAGAGGTTAGGGGGAGAGGAGGAGGGCAAGTTAGCGGTGCTGCTGCAGGCAGGGCCAGGCAAGGGAGGAAAAAACACCGGCACCTCAAAAGCAAGGCAAGAGGCTGGAAACCCTCCAAAGGGACCGAAGGGAAGCGACTGAGGTTTGATCTGATTCACCAGCTTCCTCAATAACATTACTAGCGCTCCCTCTCTTCATTCACCCTCTAGCTCACTCGACCACAGCTGCTCTCTCTCTCTTTTTCTCTCATCTTTTCTAAAATGAGTCGGGAAGCTGACAGAAAAGTCTAACTTACCTTTTTATGTTATCAAACGAGGAGAAATGTTCTCCCCGTCTCTTAATAATGTCTTTGTCATCCCTCAGAGTTTACAGCTCTGATCAGTCTGATCTCGATCGACGCCGGCATGCTGTAAAACCACACATGGAGGCGGCTTTATACTGGCTTTGTGTGGTTCAGTGTAAAAAAGCAAAGGCTGATCCTCTTTATGGCTATAATGCCGGTTCTCTGTATAAAAGAGGCTACTGAAAACATCAGCAACACTACTGAATGATTATATAAATACTATACAGGAACTGTATCATGCAGCAATATTTTGTTGTAGACATGTTTGGGAACGCTTGACAGGCTACAAACCATATTCTGCACTACCATTACCATATTTCCAAGATATCATGAAACTTACAACCTATAAAGCCTTATCTGTGTTTTTCCTGTGTTTTATTTTTTCAGAGACTTCTTGAAGAGATGACCTTGGAGGAGCACAGGCAGCTCACCAGTGAACTGCTTCAGAGGCAGCCAGGGTTCATTTTTGATGCCTTGATGATGCATCAGTGCAGGCATGGTGTCCCACTATTTGCTGAAGTGCCAGGGGTACCATGGTGTACTTGTAGTAACTGCACAGACATGCCTACAGACCAGGAGAGGAAATGCTGTGGCCAGGACCCTGCAAATTGTGCGAGCCTAATGCACTTCTCCCAGTACTACCCTGAAGAAGGCTTTTTATGCATTCACAGGCAGTACCGGGAGACATTACAGTATTCGGCCAAACCAGGAAGCCTGAGGATGACAACCAGGAGTACCGTTATGCTGCCTATAGACATTTCATCTATTGACAGCATGGCTCTTTAGGCCAGGGAAACCGACTTGTCATCCCCAGTTGGTGTGTTTGGAGGATCAGGGACAAGTTCCCTGGTCCTCCAAAGACAGTACACTGGTTTCACATCTGGCCTCTGAGTTTCCCTCCAGGTCCTCTGGAACGTTATATATTATATATTTATATATTTTCTGGATAATTATTAAACTTTTTGTTTATATATTTACATTTGTTCAATTTCAATTTGCAAGGTTACCAAAGAAAAGATATTCATCAGATGTAGATGCCGTAATTATTGCAATGATATACATATTAATATATACTTATACAATGACAGTACTTCCCTGCAGTCAGTACATTGTCATTACCACTTCCACCATTAATTTATATTTTCATTATTTATATATTATAAAGCAACATAAGACAGTAGTGAAGTTTGAATACCACTGATCCTCAGAACAGGGCATTGTAGAACATGTTATGGATTCATTTTCATTACCACTTCAGGTTATATAAACTGTAATTTACTAGTATGAACCACAAAATAAAAGTATAAAAAACAACACTAAGAATAATGACATTTGTAGTGTTGGGACGGGCAGTAGTGTGTTTGGTTATTAGCAATAATTCATAATTATCATAGATGATTATGAATTATGAAAATAAGATATTGTCAACCTTAGCTACTGTTGGATCTGTGAGGAACATAGTTGATTATTTGCAATAATTATCAATTATCAAAGATAATTAACTAATTATAACAATTAATAGAATTATTAAAGTGAATTAACAAATACGGGGCACCACCCGGAATTTGAAACAAGGTAGTCTCATAAATGGGAGTTCACCTAGAATGTTAATATCTGAGAGATATCAACATTCAAGGGTGAACATAGAAGGGTGAATTCGAGCTCTGACTCCTTCAATCAGTCACTTTTCACAATATTACACACAATAATGACAGAAGAAATTCTCTTTAAAGATATAACATTGTTTATTAAACTTAGCAAAATTAACAAGGTTAACAAATGCTTCATTCAATAAACAACAATCCTAAAATCTAATCCTACCAAACAAAACACAACAGCTATGTACAGGGTTGGACACATGCAGGGGAATGCGTGTGTGTGTGTGTGTGTGTGAGACAAGATGGCGACAGGGCCTGACGTGATGACGTCGTCAGTCTGCGACGCAGACGTGACTATGAGGGGAAGTCACATCGCGCGAGAACCGGATGGCAGAAATATGGCGGTGTCTTGGTTAGACAGAAGGAAGATGGCGCCGTCTAGTGGTCGGCGTCTTGCACTCACCCAATTTTGTGAAAAACACACTTGTCTGATGGTGGATAAGGAAAGACAAAGCGAAGCTTTGTCCAACATTATCTGACCATCAGATGTGCAAAAGATGTCGGTGCGTGTATGTGTGTGTGCGCGCATGTGTATGTGTTAGTCGGAAGAGAGAGGGAGGAAGGAGAGAAAGCGATCGTGAGAGGAAGAGAAACAGTTCCTTTGTCCACAGACAGTGCGCATACAGACGGCAGTCTGTGACGCACGTTGTCTGGTTTCTGATCGACAAAGCAACTTACTTTCTCCCTCACGATGGCACAAACACAGCAGTAGTCCCAAGCGGGACAAACACAAAACAGTCTAGCGTGGTGAACACAACTAAACAGGCAGCAAACTTAAAAAACTAGAAAAAAAACTAGAGAGTAGAGCAGGAAAAATGGACTCGGCGGTCCGTAAACAACACAACAAACAATAGGAAAAGCTAAATGCTAAACAACAGCAACTGATGCTGATAAGAACACACAATTAACACTGCCTCTGCCCAGACTTATGCCTCTTACTTGGTCGCTTCAGAAAGCGAGCAGGGTGTGTGTGTGTAGTCCGTCTTTATGTCCGGCTTTGTCCTGGGCTCGGATGCAGACGGTGGCCGTTCTCGCACGGTCAGCGAAAAGTACGGCAGCTGGCTCTCAGCGGCGTGGCGGAGAGAACAGTAGAGTCAACTCGGTGAAGAAGTTTTTCTTCCTTCTCGAGGGAATTTGAGGACGTAGCAGCGGTCTCTCTCGGATCCGGGAATGTGTTCGGGTGAACACGGGCGAAGTCTCGTCTCGTCCAGTGAGGGGAGTCTTCGATGAGGAGAAAACACCTGCGTGGGGTACCCCCTTTAGTCGACCTAACTCAGAGGAACAGAAGTTACCCCTAACTCAGTGACATGGGAAAGGCGTGTGCTTCAGGGCACGTTCAGTTTTTAAAGGGGCGGTGATGTCACGGCTGCGTCATCAGGACGCTCCGCTGTGCAGGAGCATCTCTGCCAATGAGACTGTATGTTGACTGTTCCCTGCTGAGGTGTGAAAATCGCAAAGCATCCTTGGAAATGAAGTTTGCAATGGACTCCCATTGTCTGTACGCAGCATTTTGGCGCTATTCCTTTGTCTCGGGGAAAACAAAGGAATAAAGCACCTCGTGGTCAGGCCTCACAGGTTACATGTAGGCCCTCTCTGTGTGACCTTGTGATTTGAGGCCAAACAGTAGTATAAATATCTTTTATTTAACAGAAACATTTTTGGACATCCTTTTCAATCTGGACAATAAAAGGATAAACATGCAGCTTTTACTGTTCAAACACAAACATTTTGACAGCTTATTCTGTGTTCTTCAGAGTTGATTCTGATAAAGACAGAATAATCTATCAAATCATTAGTCTGTTTGAACACTAAAAGCAGTGTGATTAAACTTATCTGATCACCTTCCAGCGGTCAAATTGCTGCACATATAATAGCTGAAAAGGGTCAGACCAAAGCCACACCAAAGGTATTCAATATACTGCTCTGGATGAAGATGCTCTCAGGGCAGGAACAACACCCATGATTCACTGGCACTGCTGTTCCTCATCTGCTCCAGGAGCTGTGTGTAGAGCAGCAGCTGCAGGGAAAACTGCTTCTGTGGAAGACAGTACCATTACACATAGAGTTAATTTACTATTTCATACATTTTAGTTGTACATGTGAAAATAGTGCTGTTTAACCAGGAGTAGGACTTACAGGGTAAGTTAATATGCTACATAGGCAAACAGATGTGTATGACTTACCTAGACCTCTCCTGACTTGTGTCTGCAATACTTCTGATATGACGGGTGCGAATGTCACAGACATGGTGAATAATGCCAACCCATAGTGCAGGGATGTCAAACGTATGGCCCGCGGGCCAGATCAGGTTTAATCCGGCTCGTTAGAGATGATTTTGCAAAGTATAAAAATGAGCTGAAATTTTTCAATGAAAGAAACTGCTGTTCTAAATGTGTCCACTGGATGTCGCAATAGCAATTCTGTTAAGCAAGCAAACTGTTTATACCAGGGCTGAGCAAGTAGGCCAAGGAAGTACAGCTAGTCCGGAGCTACCTTGTCGTGCTGCCTGCCCTACTATGTCTTCTACTTTGAACATTATGTGCTTTGGCACCCTCATTGCCCCAAAATGTCTCTGTCAAAAAAGAGAAAAGTGGACGCAGAATGCAGAGTGTTCCATGAAAAGTGGACATCCTCTTATTTATTCACGGAAGTGAATGGGAAAACTGTGTGTTTGGTGTGTTCACAGCATGTTTCAGTGCTGAAAGAATATAACCTTCGTCGCCACAATGAGACTCTTCATGCTGTCAAATACAACAACTTTCAAGGACAACTGAGAAGAGAGAAGGTGAATGAATTGTTGGAGGGTCTGAAGAAACAGCAGTCTGTGTTTACTCATAGCCGAGAAATCAGTGACGCTGCAGTGAAAGCTAGCTACCTTATTGCTAATGAAATAGCAGTGGCTTCAAAACCATTTAGTGAGGGTGGATTTGTGAAAACATGCATGCTGAAGGCTGCGGAGATTGTGTGCCCTGAAAAGCGCTAGGCTTTTGCAAATATCAGCCTGACAAGAAACACAGTTGCAGACAGGATTTTTGATCTTTCGGCGAATTTGGATAGTCAATTGAAGCGCAAAGTCATTTATTGCCTTTTCAGTTGCAGTTGATGAAAGCACAGACATTACAGATGTTGCGCAACTGGCCATATTCATCCGCGGAGTTGATGACACGTTGACTGTCACCGAGTTCGTGGAGTTGGTGTCAATGACGGATACTACAACAGTAGCTGATATTTTCACTGCACTCGTCGGTGCACTGGACAGGGTCGGAATGGACTGGTCCCAAACCGTCAGCCTGGCTACAGATGGTGCGCCCTCAATGATCGGGAAAAAAGTAGGTGATGTGACAATGTTCAGAGAGACAGTGTAGACTGCAAATGGAGGACGCGATTTTTGGACTTTTCACTGTATTCTGCATCAGGAGGCTTTGTGTTGCAAGTCATTAAAGATGGATAATGTCATGAAGGTGGCCATCCAAACTGTTAATTTCATCCAATCCAGAGGCCTGAATCCCCGTCAGTTTGCCCGTCAGTTAGCCTTGTCAGAGAGAAAGACCACAACTATGGCCTGCCGTACCACACCAAGGTAAGATGGTTAAGCCGAGGTGCTGTACTGAGGTGTTTCTTTGATTTATGAGAGGAAATTGAACAGTTCATGGAAAAAAAGGGCAAACCAGTGTTAGAATTTCAGTCCACAGAATGGATGCAGGACCTTGCATTTATGGTGGATGTTACAGAGCACTTGAATAACTTGAACAAAAATACTGCAAGGCCACAACAAAGTTGTCACGCAGTATTATGACAGCATATGTGCGTTCAAGTTGAAGCTGTCATTGTGGGAGACGCAACTGGCAGGTGGTGATGCAGCTCACTTTCCTTGTCTGAAAGATGTGTGCGCGACCCAACATGCTGTGGACATGAAGCGGTTCAAAGATAAAATTACGGGACTATTGCGGGAGTTTGAGCAACGCTTTCAGATTTTTGGTGAACTGGAGAAAGACTGCACAGTTTTTTGCTTGCATTCACTGTGAATGCCTCTGATCTGCCTGTCAACATCCAACTTGAAATAATAGACATGCAGTGTGACTCAGATTTGAAGGGCAAATTTGCCGCAGCTGGCTTGGACACATTTTATTGGTATCTATTGCCAGGTTACCCCAACTTGACAGCCCTTGCTGCAAAAATGTTTGGAACCACATATCTTTGTGAGCAAGTTTTCTCTGCAATGAGCATCAATAAAACAAAGCTGCGCTCAAGGCTCATGCACAAGCACTTATATTTATTTGTATTTCATTCAATCCCAGATAGGCTGTGACTTAAAGTTGAATAGCTTTGTAAATACACTGAGACAAAATCTAAGTTCCAATCACTGAGGCACTGTGTTCTTAAAATTGCGCCGTTTTTTTTCCTCAGAATTTTTAACTAAATGTTTTGTCACATTTTCAGAATGTGCTTGTTCTATTTTGGACCAAAGTAAAACAAAGAAAGCAATCTGAAGTTCATGATTTTACCAGTCCGGCCCACTTGGGAATAAATTTTCTTCCATGTGGCTCCTAAGCTAAAATGAGTTTGACAACACTGCCATAGTGCCTAAGAAAAATAAAACAGCACTATAAAAAGTCCCATCACATAGAAATGAATGAACTTGCGATTAGAAATCATATTTATATATATGTTGTGTACTTGCCAGAAACTGCTTGGTTGTGTTTGCTGTCTTACAACATCACCAAAAAAAGTTGATGTCTTTCCGCCAGTTGAGGTGAATGGACTGTCCTTTTATCTTTACTGCCTTGAGGGGAGAAACAAAACATACATAATAATTTCAGTCAAGGGTCTTCAATTGTATTCCATGGAGGGCTGACAGTATGCAGATTTTCATCCCAACAACATTGATTAACACACTTTCAGTCAGAAACAAGTAGCTACTCAGTGAAATCAACTTTTGTTGTCTTTGGTTGTAATGAAAACCTATGTACTCCTGGTCATCAATGGCACATGGTGAAATACCCCTGACCTATTACACAGTCACTTTAGGATGAAGATAAAGGCAATACCATGCATCGATGCTACAGGACCTCTCTCATGGCTGGAGAAACAACAGCAACATCAAGAAAATAAGTGCTTTATGATACAGTCACATACCACTGTAATACATTATGTTATGTCCTAAGATGCTGGGAGCCTTGGCTGGCCTGGATAAACATACCAAAATAAATAACAGAAAAATTCTACTTCTGACTGATGAATGTAAAATTAAAACTCTGGTAGCAATTACATGTTTTTCAACATTGAAACGGGGAAAACGTTACTTGTGTTGGACTATAAGCTAACTTTACCCCCCAATGTGTACATGTGCTCCTAAATGACAAATTAGGAGCAAACAATGAAATTATGGAGCACTGTGAAAAATATTCACAGAATGTATTAACCGGGTGATGAGCAGACTTCTCCTCAATTTATCTTTCACACTAACTCATTACTCTGACTTACTGTCTTTAGCACATCATCAGCACTAAGTATCTTAGTTAGTTATCGGTCCATGTGTTATCTTACTGCCACAGAAAATGAATAAATCTTTGGGTTATTAGCACGACATTGCTTCCCTGTGTCTCTTATCAAACCACCAGCTCTGTGAGAGGCACAAACTGAAGCTAAAGTGTGCTAATATTTAACGTTACATAGCGGCATTTCTTTTCAGGGAAACTAATGTGCTGCTAATAAACATTGTACATCATCTAGGTTTTGAACCATTAGCAACGGGGCAAAATAAAAATACATTACACTCTTACCTGTCCAGCAGAAAATAGGAAACTTCGGCATCAGTCTGCAAACATTTCTCTCATCAGGGATTTCCATCTGGGTTTATCCTCATTTTATGCTGTCCCTTGTACCAATTTCGTTTAGCTTCTTCATGTTTTTGTTTCTTTGACGACGACAATTTACGTTCCTGTGATTTCCTAAATAAGTATGATTTATCAAATTTTGGTTTCAAAAACTTCTCACAATACAAAATGTTTGGTGTGGAACAGCAACTAGTTATTCTCTTTTCTTCTTCTTCATTTTACAACCGGTGCATTTCTGGTACCCACCCACCGAATCTAAAAACGTGTAAGGCTCTCACTAGAGCCATTATTAGGTTTATCCGTTCTGCGCTACTGTAGAAACATGGCAATGCAACATGGCAGCCACCGTGGAGGGAGACCCGCTCCTATGTAGATATAAAGGGCTTATTCTAAGGTAATGAAAACATAATTATTATTTTCAGCTGATTAGACACTAATTAAAATATACTTATAAATAATCTATTCAATTTTTACCAAGTCTGTTCTTTTAGATGCCACTAAATACTACACACTGGACCTTTAAAGCATCTGTACCAAGGTAACTATTGGTGAATTAAGCTTACCTCTGACTCCAGCTTTTAACCCTCAGGTCTTTAAGCTTCTGAGCCTTTATGTCTGCCTCTGCAGTGCCTGGAAAGCGCCCTTACACTTGAGCTGTCAAAATAGAAAGACAAATATTGAGAAAGAAAATAAGATTCATATCACACGAGGAAAGCACTGTAAATGGTTTCAGGATAATGATGAGGTTTTGTAAAAATACAAGGACTATTTCAATTTCAACACCTACCTGATACATGCCAGATTGGAGAAAAGAAGTCAAAATTCGGAAATACAATGAACAAAGATTACATACATGGAATAACAAATAATTAGAAAAAACTTTTAAATTGTGCACCATTACATGGAAATGGAATATAGATCAAAGTGTGTGCTGATAAATCTTTGTCCTTCAAGCAAGTAACATTGCTTATATCATAGCTCTGAAAAGGCTGAACTCTCAACAAATTCACAAAAAGCTTCTCAGTGAGATTATATTATTGTTAGGATGGACACACATCACAAATCTGCAGCCATAGGCATTTATATGATTTTTATCAATCCGACCCTATTTCAACCATAACTCAACTGTATCTCATGTTGTAAATGATCACGTTTGCCATCATGCATTTAAAAACTATAACATGTAACACCACTGCTGGACAGGAAACAATGGCATGCAGGATTGATGAGCCCTGGTAATACAGGTTAACGGGCAAGGCACAAAATTAGCGCCAACCACCAGCCAAATGTTGGTAAAATACGCAAGTGGCTGGTAGATTTGCTTCACTCACCAGCCAAAAAATCAGTGATAATCTATTGAGTGGCTGGTAAAATTTGAACATTGACTAGCTATTTGGCTGGTGGACAAAAAAGTTAATTTTGCACCTTGTCAGTGGGTTACAGGCAATACGAGTTAACCGACCAGTTTAATTTGTGTAAAAGCATGTGTGCATATTTTGTAGCAGCCTTGTGAGATTTAATATAATAATATAATATAATATAGCTAAACACAGTGGATGTCCATGCATAATATCACTGCACTCTGGCACAGTACTTCTATCTACTGGTTGGAGAGTACTTCATTAACATTTTAAGTCAATTGTTCTGAAACTAGATTTCAATGTTTTCTGCACTTTCTGCACAAGGGGTTGTTTAGAGACACTGAGACCAAAGATTAACTTTTAGCAACTGAAGTTAAAAGCACTAAGGATGAGCTACATTGTTTATCACTATACATCACAGCAGTTCAGCACTGTTTGGCAGGTCTGTATCTGTACACAGCACCAGTAAACCTACAGCAGGAACTACAAAAACTACACAATAAATACCAATAAAGATTACCTGCTCCAGCCACCTCCTCTCCAATGTTTTTATGTGAGCAGAGTCTTCTGTAATAAGAGATGGAAGTATTATGTTATACCTGTATAGGTAAATTAAATGTTATTCACTTTCAAGTATTAATAATTCTTCTATGATAATGTACAACCCAGAATTAGAACATCTTTAAAATTCTTGGTTGACTGTCAAAGTGGCTTAATGAAAAGAGATGTTGCTATGGTAACCTGGCCTCAACTTTAACCTCAGTGTGGTAAGGCCTTATGTGTTGGCAGAATGATCTTTGCCTCCCTCTCACCCAAAAGTGATCTGGCCCTTTATTTTAACATTAGTTTAATAGGGTGTATAAATTATATTGGTCAGTAACACTGAATACAGTTCCCATCCCAATTTATCTCTCAACCTAACTTGGATAGTATTTTACCCTGTTAGATCTACTCTGTCCTAGCTTTATCTGCTTCTGAACTGCGACTGTTCACGTATATTCAATTCAATTCAGTTTTATTTATAAAGCACCTAATCATAACAGAAGTTATCTCAGGACTCTTTACACATAGAGCAGGTCTAGACCGAACTCTTTAATATACAGAGACCCAACATTCCTCCATGAGCAGCCCCTGGTGACAGCAGCAAGGAAAAACTCCCCTTTAACGGGAAGAAACGCCAAGCAGAACCGGATTCTAGGCGGACGCCATCTGCCTTGACCGGTTGGGTTGAGACGTTATTGTAGTTATATACTCAAAAGAAAAGAGCGAGAGAGAGAGAGAGAGAGAGAGAGAGAGAGAGAGAGAGAGAGAGAGAGAGAGAGTATACTGAGGTGGAAGAAATAATTTCTACTGCTGTATAACAGGTAGGTTAAGTTAAAATATGCCTTTTGATTTTCCTTCTGAGGGTCTTCAATTGTACTTACAATTAATGATAACGTTAATGATAACGTTGTGCGAATCACAACGTTAAATTAACGTCGACGTAACGTTACACCGTGCTAAATTCACAGATGAAGCTATGCAACGAATGATTTCACCGAACAATTAATTAAACGTGGCAAATAAAAAAAAACAACCAATTCATGTACTTATGAAAGCATACGACTTAACGTTACAGCTATTAGCATCGAACTAGCTAGCTGGTATGATGTCAAAGTAACGTTAGCGTTAAGCTAGTTTTAAGTTAACAGTTACTCACCACTCACTACCAGTAACTTACAGTTTCTGAGTATTTTCGCCATCCTCCCCTTGTCGGCTTACCAGCTGAGCCGTACTCCACCAGCCCGATCATGTCAGTTTCATTCAGTATTTTCTTCTTTTATTTGTCTTTAAATACACTAATTTGGTCGTCGTCGACCCGATAAATCACCGCATCCCGATCCATTTCTCTGTCTCCGTCTGTGACGTTAATCTGCTCCCAACGGTCAAAGATGACGATGCATTCAAGTGCACCATCCAAGATTTGTCTTCATCAAAAGCTTGTCTCACGTTTACTTACAGAGGATAACAGACCTATGTAAAGTAATTTTTTGGTGCAGATTTTACTAACTTAATACGGATTAAATTAAATGAATTAATGAAATGAAAAAAAATAGGCCAGACATGTAATGGATCAAATAATAAACTACGGAATATATAAACGGTATTACAAAAACAAACCTACCATATTGCTCCATAGTGAACATCAGAAACGGACATGGGATACGTTATTTACAGCCTATAAATGCGACATCTCACATATCATAGTAATATATGTGTTTTTGAGACCGTTGTTGTTCACGTTTATGATCATTTATGTATTACACTCGATAATTGTAATATTTCCGTGAGGTCCCGAAGGCAGCATGGGGAACCTAGAGTGTATGGGCGGGAAGCGCGAGCTCCGTGGCTCAATACTTATATTAATATACTCAGTACACTTAGGTGGCGTTAACAAAATGTCCGGGAAGAGAACATTTTACAAAGAGTACCTTTCGATCCAAACATCAAAATTCCTCTTGACACTTGAAACATGTCTTTTACAGCATGCTTAATCATGTTACATGTGAAATGTCTTAGTTTACATGGAAGGAAAAGCTCTTGAGTTTACATGTGAAATCAATCAGTGAGATGTGTCAGTTCACATAGGAAATGTTGATTTTCACCATAGATTTTCACATGTAAAAGTTTGCATTGTTGTTGTTGTCTTTTATCACATGTGAAATCACATCACATGTGAATGTTTCATTTTACACGTGAATTTATCCCTTTCACATGTTAAGTTTGCATTAACATATAAAACTAAAAACTTTTTTTTTTCACATGTGAATTTAAGATACACATGTGATTTTCAAATGTGGAACTTAGGTTCACATGTGAAACCACAACATCATGTGAAATGTTTCACTTCGCATGTGACATTATCTTTTTCATACGTAAAGTTTGCAATCACATGTAAAGCTGAAAACATGTTGTCTTTTTCAAGTGAATTTCAAGATACACGTGATTTCTTCCAAATGTGAAACTTAGGTTCACATGTGAAATGTTTCACTTTACATGTGACACTGTCCTTTTCACATGTTAAGTTTGAATTCACATGTAAAGCGAAAAACATGTCTTTTTTCACATGTTAATTTTAAGATACACATAAAGCAGCTCAAAACTTATTTTATGGTCTTGCTTTTAATTTACTCAACCAAACTCAAGCCTTTTACTGTTATCAGCTGTTTTTTACTACCTGTTTTATCTCTCTTATCTCATGATTTTACCTCTATTTATCTTCTTACCTCTTTTAATCATTGCAGTTTCTATTGTTTGTTGTATTTCTTTTTTTCTCCTTTCTTTTAATATTTTTAAACATGTTTTTTGTTTGTTTGTATGTTCCTTTTTCTGTAAAGCACTTTGAGCTGCATTTTGTTATGAAAGGTGCTATATAAATAAAGTTTATTATTATTATTATTATTATTATTATTATTATTATTATTATATTTGCCTTTGGAGATTTGCCTTTTGTTCTGTCTGTTCAGTGTAGTCAGTCCTGTGATGTCTTTTACCTACCTGTCATCAATAGGGGGATGTTTGGCCTAATGTGAGAGTACATGACGACCTCTTCCTGAGATCCTTTTGTACTTCACTGTGTTTTGAGGAGTCTCTGTTCACTCTTGAGAATTACTCTCAGTGAAGCCTCTGTTTGTCCTTGTAGGGCAGAACTTATAGATCACATGTAGGAAGATTTTGTCTTGAGGGTGTTGAGGTTACTCAACAACGGGGGAAACTGTGGCAGAAATTATCTTCAATAAATGGATATATGTTCGTAAAAGAATGTTCTAATAAATTCCCTGCCATAATGATTTAAACTACAGGGCCTCTCTGACATTCATGGTCTCTCACAAAAGATGTTTTATGTTCTGGGTGCCAGCATATGAGATAGGGTGGTAGCCTTGGATGGGTAACAAAGCTATCGTCGTTATTTACAATTAGAGTTCACGTGGACCCTGGGTGCCCATTTTTCCCTCCCTCTCAGGTTGCATGATCTGTGCTACAATATAAGAACTGACTGTTCCTTGTACGCCTTTAAGTTTTTGGTGTGTTTGTATCCATGTATACACTGTGCCAAAGGCCTCTCTGATATCAGATATTTGTTTTCAATAAACTTCATATATTCAAGTAAGCATCAAGTGGAGCCTGTGGAGTTTCTTCATCTTTATTCTTCATCAAAAAAGACATTGTACAAGGGTACAAGAATTTCTCAATCAATGATTTTAATCTTACATCCTGATATTTAATATTTCAGCAGAACATACCATGTGATGTGAAAATGTGTTGTGTGTATATTTAAACATGGTAGTCAAAAGTTAGGTGACACCTACTCATTCAAGGGCCTCTCTTTATTTTTACTATTTTCTACATTGTAGAACAAAACTGAAGAAAACTATGAAATAACACATATGGAATTAGATAGTAAACAAAAAGATATCAAATAAACCAAAATATGTTTCATATTTACGATTCTTCAAGGTAGCCTGTTTGCCTTGATGGCAGCTTTACACATTTTTGGCAATATCTTAATGAGATTCATGAAGTCGTCACCTGGTTTTCAGTTAACATGTGAGCCTTGTCCAAAGTTAATTGGTGGAATTTCTTGCCCTCTTAGTGCATTTGAGAGCATCAGTTGTGTTGTACAGAGGTAGTTATGGTATACAGGAAATAGCCCTATTCTACTACTGTAGTAAATCATATTGTGGCAAGAATGACGCCACTAAGTAAAGAGAAATGACAGTCCATCATTACTTCAAGACATGAAGGTCAGTCAATCCAGATTTCAAGAACTTTAAACATTTGTTCAAGTGCAGTCACAAAGAGGATCAAACTGTGATGAAACTGGCTCTCATGAGGACTGCCCCAGCTAATCAGTGAATCTGGAAATATCTTTGAAAGACTTACCAAAGAGAGAAAATGGACAGAAATACAGTAAGGAGACGGATACAGCATGTGTGGGAAACTAGACTGAGATCAATATGCAAAAAGAAACATTAGAGTCCCTGTTGTCACCTAAAAGTAAAATTAAAACAGGAAGTTTTTTAAAGACAAAGACACTGAATAAGAAAAGGTTGGTTTAGACAAACATATTCAATGTGCAGAGTGCTGAGAGTGAAAAGAAACCACAGGAAGAGGCACAGTGAACTTGGAAAGCAAAAAATAAAAAAGAGAAACACTGATCCATTTATGGTCATATTGTGCAATCTTGATTTTATCAGTTAAGCAAACTCTCTCAGGATAAAGAAATGCCATCAGTATAAATGTTACGACCCTCTAAAACAGCTCATTTCAAAGAAGGCCCAAACATAATGTAAGAGTCAGGTGTATCAGAAAAGTCAAACCAATTTATTAACAAAAACCAACAACTATCAAAAGCTGATGAGCAGACCAAAAGGAACAAAAAGAAGGGAAGACACCCAGACAAACCCACAAAGGGTCTCAGGATCTGGACTCTGCTCTCTAACATAAACCAGCATGAAAACTAAACCTAACAGAAATAAAGCCATGAAAAATAGGACTACCGGACCCACCAAATAAACAAAAGACTAACAAAGGAAAAAGCTGAAGCATGACAGTAACATACAAAGGCTGGGAAGTGGAAAAACAGAGCAAGCCTCATTCCTCCCCCCTCTTTGTTGGTCCAGCCGCCTGAGAGAGAACACATGACATTATGAGTTGAATGTCAAATGTAATGCACATAATATCCAGCAGGGGGGGAGCATGTAACAATGCATGAGTTGTACAGTGCATCTATGACATGTAAGTTTTATGCAGTTTAAGTTCTTTGGGTTTTTTCCAATATGTCCACAGGCTTCAAACACACCACAAATATCTGTATATGAATAGTCAGAGAGAGGAGAGCAAAACCAAAAACTATTTTATCTTCATTCTTATTGGGATTAAAGGATATAGCTGGTGATTTTCTATATTTTTTTATTGTCAACAAATCTCATGTGCAAACCCAAACAAACAGTGATCTGATCTACTAACAAGTATTGTGTGTGTATCAGTGGCAGCTGGTGACTCAAAAAATTGGGGAGGACAGGAGGAAAACCAACATGGAATCTTACAACAAACCACATCAAACTATATTATTGTCCCTCACCTGATGAAATTAGAGGGGTGGGGGGCAATTTCATATGCAAATAAAACAATTTGCTTTCAAAAACAAAAACCTGAGTGGTGAAAAAACTGCTTCTTTAATACATTTAGCATATTGTTTCTAAACAAAGAAGTGCTCATTTTAGCCTTGCAGTGGTTCTGAATGTGTCATTTTACCAACAAAGTGAAATTCAGATTTATAGTATTGTTCTGTTGTGACAACAGATTTATGTTCTCATCAAAAACAGACAACATATCACATGATTTACATGTGTTTCTTATGTATTTTCTTAGTAAACAGAAATATATGAAGTAGCACAAAGCTTATAATGTGATACAGGAACAGATCAGTGCTGAATACTAGAAAGACTGAACACTAAAAACATTCACAGATCTAAAAGTGTAGGTTCACATCAGAAAGTATTAATGCATGTATCAAATATTTGACTTACACACTCTTATCTATATACACGATATACAAAATATAGTCAACAGCCACAGAGACAGATGACATTAACAACCAAAGAGACAGAGAGAGAGAAGCTGTATCTGACTCACATTATCTGACGTCTTCTTCTTTCTTTCATGGAGATGAAGTATTCATGTCATAATGTCCATTTGTAGCTGTTGGTCATCTTGTTTGCTAGTTAACAGAACTTTGTGGCTGCTGGTTAACCAGTCTGATATCATTAGCAACAATGACAAACAAGCTAACTCTCCTGGTTGTTTCTCCGGTTGCTTCTCTCTCCAGCCTCCCCGGCAGCGTCCTGCCGCTGCTGCGCTGCCCAGTCCAGATAATTTCTCCCGTTAGCTTAACAACAGTCCTTAACAGTCCTTCCATGGATGTATAAAGAGTCCTTCAGCCTGCTACAACAAGCTAACTGTTGCATTGGCTAACGCAAGGAGCAATCTACTGCTCTTTTCCACTGTTGCTACTCTGCCTTACAGTGGAGAGAATTGAAGATGAAATCTGGAAACTGTCATTGGACCAACGCAATGTGACTCTGAATTGAATTTTAAAAGTCATGTCCACAACGTTACAAAGATAGCTTTTTATCATTTAAGAAACATCGCAAGAGTCAGACCCTACCTTACTTTAGAAGATGTCAAGAAACTCACTCATGTCTTTGTTTTTTCACACTTAGATTATTGTAATTCACTTTATACTGGTTTACCAAATAAAACCATTGATCGACTGCAACTCATTCAAAACTCAGCAGCAAGAATTTTAACCCACACTAGGAAAAGGGAACACATTACACCGGTATTGGCATCATTACACTAGCTACCTGTAACGTTGAGGGTAGATTTTATAATTCTTTTACTTGTTTTTAAAGCCCAAAAAGGTCTCTAGCACCTTCATGTCTTTCAGATTTCTTGTCAGAATATGTGCCAAACCTTTCGCTTAGGTCGCTTAATGCAGGCTTATTAAATGTGCCACAAACAAAATGCAAAAAGTATGGTGAGGCAGCTTTTTGCAGCTGTGCACCAAAGATCTGGAAACAACTCCCACCACATATTAGACAAGCATCCTCTGTTGATATTTTCAAGAAGCAGCTCAAAACTTATTTTTATGGTCTTGGTTTTAATTTACTCAACCAAACTCAAGCTTTTTACTGTTATCAGCTGTTTTTTACTACCTGTTTTATCTCTCTTATCTCATGATTTTACCTCTTTTTATCTTCTTACCTCTTTTAATCATTGCAGTTTTTATTGTTTATTGTATTTCTTTTTTTCCTCCTTTCTTTTAATATTTTTAAATATCTGTTTTTTGTTTGTTTGTACCTTTTTCTGTAAAGCACTTTGATCTTTTATGTTATGAAAGGTGCTATATAAATAAAGTTTATTATTATTATTATTATTATTATTTGCCTTTAGAGATTTCGCCTTTTGTTCCGTCTTTTCAGTGTAGTCAGTCCTGTTAGGTCTTTTACCTATCTGTCATCAATAGGGGGATGTTTGGTCTAATGTGAGAGTATATGACCTACGACCTCTTCCTGAGATGCTTTTTCACTTCACTGTGTTTTGAGGAGTCTCTGATCACTCTTGACAATTACTCTCAGTGAGGCCTCTGTTTGTCCTTGTGGGGCAGAACTTATAGATCACATGTAGGAAGATTTTGTCTTGAGGGTGTTGCAGTTGCTCAACAACGGGGGGAAACTGTGAAAAATTATCTTCAATATATGGATATATGTTCATAAAAGAATGTTCTAATAAATGCCCTGCCATAATGATTTAATCTACAGGGCCTCTCTGACATTCATGGTCTCTCACAAAAGATGTTTTATGTTCTGGGTGCCATTCTTCATCAAAAAAGACATTGTACAAGGGTACAAGAATTTCTCAATCAATGATTTTAATCTTACACCCAAATATTTAATATTTACAGCAGCAGAACATACCATGTGATGTGAAAATGAAGAACAAAACTGAAGAAAACTATGAAATAACACATATGGAATTAGGTAGTAAACAAAAAGGTGTCAAATAAACCAAAATATGTTTCATATTTAAGATTCTTCAAAGTAGCCTGTTTGCCTTGATGGCAGCTTTACACATTTTTTACACCTAGTTTTCAGTTAATAGGTGAGCCTTGTCCAAAGTTAATTGGTGGAATTTCTTTAGTGCGTTTGAGAGCATCAGTTGTGTTGTACAGAGGTAGTTATGGTATACAGGAAATAGCCCTATTCTACTACTGTAGTAAATCATATTGTGGCAAGAATGACGCCACTAAGTAAAGAGAAATGACAGTCCATCATTACTTCAAGACATGAAGGTCAGTCAATCCAGATTACAAGAACTTTAAACATTTGTTCAAGTGCAGTCACAAAGAGGATCAAACTGTGATGAAACTGGCTCTCATGAGGACTGCCCCAGCTAATCAGTGAATCTGGAAATATCTTTGAAAGACTTACCAAAGAGAGAAAATGGACAGAAATACAGTAAGGAGACGGATACAGCATGTGTGGGAAACTAGACTGAGATCAATATGCAAAAAGAAACATTAGAGTCCCTGTTGTCACCTAAAAGTAAAATTAAAACAGGAAGTTTTTTAAAGACACAGACACTGAATAAGAAAAGGTTGGTTTAGACAAACATATTCAATGTGCAGAGTGCTGAGAGTGAAAAGAAACCACAGGAAGAGGCACAGTGAACTTGGAAAGCAAAAAATAAAAAAGAGAAACACTGATCCATTTATGGTCATATTGTGCAATCTTGATTTTATCAGTTAAGCAAACTCTCTCAGGATAAAGTGGGCTCCTCAGAAATGCCATCAGTATAAATGTTACAACCCTCTAAAACAGCTCATTTCAAAGAAGGCCCAAACATAATGTAAGAGTCAGGTGTATCAGAAAAGTCAAACCAATTTATTAACAAAAACCAACAACTATCAAAAGCTGATGAGCAGAAGGGAAGACACCCAGAGCAACCCACAAAAGGTCTCAGGATCTGGACTCTGCTCTCTAACATAAACCAGCATGAAAACTAAACCTAACAGAAATAAAGCCGTGAAAAATAGGACTAGCGGACCCACCAAATAAACAAAAGACTAACAAAGGCAAAAGCTAAAGCATGACAGTAACATACAAAGGCTGGGAAGTGGAAAAACAGAGCAAGCCTCATTCCTGCCCCCTCTTTGTTGGTCCGGCCGCCTGAGAGAGAACATATGACATTATGAGTTGAATGTCAAATGTAATGCACATCATATCCAGCAGGGGGGAGCATGTAACAATGAGTTGTACAGTACATCAATGACATGTAAGTTATGATACAGTTATGTATATGAATATACAACGAGAGGAGATTAAAACCAAAATGTTGAATGTCCGCCATTTGTACACAATCTGCCTGAAAGTCGACTGTTGGAGTCCAAACTCTTTACAAATGGTTTTGTAACCCTTTCTAGCCTGGTGAGCATCAACAACTCTTCCTCTACAGTCCTCAGAAATCTCTTTTGTTTGAACCATTACACACTTCCAAAAACCTGTGTTGTGAAGCTCAGACTTTGATAGTAAGGACTCAGATTTCTCTTCTTTAATTATTTTTGGATAATCATTGGTGTTATGGATGATAACCTTTTTCATGGCCATTTCATTTTGATGAAATTGTGATTTATGCTGGCCAGTGAGGGTAACAGTTGGTCTCTATCGATGTTTCAAATCCAATGTGGAAAACATAGAGAACGAATCCTAATATCCTCAGTATTGTGATGGATTCTGTCGTCTTCTCAGATCCACAGCTGCTGTAGGGACGTCAGCTGGAAGCCTGTTGGAAATCAAAAGGTCATTATTCATCTTTTGTGCTATGAATGGGTATTATAAACTTAAAAACCACACAGCAGCCAAACTCAGTAGATCATTCATTCACTACTCAGCAATAAAAAACACATCAACTAATCACATGGCACAAAAATGATGATTTTTCATCTAGATCAATAAATCTGTTTTCACTGGATTTCTAGAACAGGACAAATCTCCTAGACAGAAGTCGTTTCTCTCAACCACACACAAAAAATATTCACAACCTTCACATGTAATTTTTTTTTTTCCAAAAAATGTATCTTAAGTGAGCCTTCAAAGTTCACACATTCAACATTTTTTATGCATTATTAAGACATTGTTGATACTATAAGTTATAATTAAAAATGCAGCTCTTGTGATTAGAAAATTGAACTCTCTCTGTGATTTCAATATAACATTGATCAATCATTCAGCCCTTTGGTAGGTATTGTGGATATGACCCTGTTTCTGTACATTGTGTTATGAATCCATATTGTCAGTGTATGAGGGGATGTATGGTGATCAGTGTATCTGTGTCATTTTACAAGAAATCAAGAGAAAATTGAATCTGTGTATATTAGCAGTGCTGTGAGTACAGTCTTGGTGCTGCAAGATTATATAAACCCAAATGTGGAATAAGATTAAGACACACTTGATTAATGTATACATTAAAAATCTGATGCCTGATGTACATGATCATATACCAGGATACTTATACAGAGTTCATTCACTCCCAACAATATTACCTGATTGGACATGTCGCTGGAACTGACATCTCTTCCTTCTTGGGTGCCGTCGTGTTCTGTGGTTGAGCTCTGACTGGCTGGACTGGTGTCTCTCTGCACACACACACACACACACACACACACACACACACACACACACACACACACACACACACACACACACACACACACACACACACACACACACACACACACACACACAAACAAAAAAACAAAGGTATCCACAAATGACTAATCAACAGTCTGAGAGTCTTGTGTCTAAGATTTGCTCTCATGGTTAGAAATGTTTTAGTCTTGTTCTCATTAACAAATCAGTTTTTTAAGGAGAAGTTAAAAAAGAGAGATGACTGTAGTTATTTGATTAAGGTTAAAGAATGAACCTCCTTGTTCTTCTTCTCCAGCTGCTCCTTCAAGGTCTCCACTTCTGTCTCAGCATTAATCCTCCTCTGCTCCTCATTCCTGAGTTGCTCCTCCAACTGGCAGACAGGAGAGAGATTAAGAGAGGCATTTTATTTCATTATGTAAATATACATATTACATCGTGAACTGGATAAATTCCTACATCTGATTGGTTGGAGGGTGTGATTAAAACCTGGTTCATGCAGCATATTTCTCAGGTTTACTGAGAAAAAAACATGAGTGGATTTATGTTGTAACACCAACAAAAGTCTCAGAGCTGGTTGGTGACTGTTTTGTCCTCTGAGTCGAATCTCAAGTGCACAATTTATTTTTTTATTTTTGTGGTGAATTCAACATGCAAATTGGAAAGTAGTCCTCTAAACTAAACTGAACACATAAGTATAAAACATACATCAACTAAATCTAATCTTTATCTTGTTTGCTCTCACAGGACAGTGAGAGTAGCAGTCTCAGGTTTGCTCTGATATCTAGTTTAAATCATCTCAGCAACAAAGTAGAAGATAACAAAAAGAGAAGACTGCAGCTAATTAATTTGAGTGAAAAGATGAACCTCCTTGTTCTTGTTCTCCAGATCCATCCTGAGTTTTTCCTCAGTTTCCTGTTTTATCAAGTAAATAACTCACTCATTATTAAAACCCTGATGGATGTAAAACTAAAAACAAACAAGTAGGGGGGTGGAAAACAAAATCTATACTGAACAGATATAAACCTCATTTTTCTTGGTGTCCAGGCTCTTCTTTTCATCCCGGAGCTTGTTGACTTCATCTTGTAAGACTTTAATCTGAGAGGAGAAACGATGAAGAAAGACAAGATGAGAGACAAATGATCTTACTAAGATATGTGAGCAACATATATACAGAAAAAATACTCAAAGTCTGATTCAGCATTTTAATTTAAACAGAAAGGTGAATCAGTGAGACATTTGAACCTAAAAACAAACAAGTAGGAAAATCAATATTAACTGGTTATTAATGTAAAAGTTCCCTTAAACTTTAGATGAAGTGAAGTCATGTTTCTGTCTGTTTACAGTGTGAAACACTGGATTTACACTGTAACAGCAGTATAAATCTCATCTGTGTCATCACAGAGCTGCACTGTGACAGAAATAAAGAGGGAATTGTTTGATATGAAGATAGATACAAAAAACAAAATACTAATAGAAAACAACAACAATGTAGCCAAACCTCTCAGTAAAAAAATATCAAAATTTTATTTTGATATTTTTGTTCTTGTTTGTTTTTTTATTTTTCATACTCTACGACAGGTCTGCATCACTCAGTAACTTCATGTGTCTGAGAGGAAATCCTACAATTACAAGAGAACTGAATGTGAATGAAATTAATTTAAATCACTTGTATGAGTTTCTTCAAGAGGTTATTGCATGACGACCATTAATATTATAATGATAAAAAAAACGGGAACATCCATGTTTAGTGGCCTGTATACAAAGAAGAGAACATGACTTTGTTTTTATTGGACTCATTACATTCAGAATTAATGTGAATTCTGTGTCACAAATGCATTCAGTTGTCACTCGTTCTTTGTGAGATAAAGATGAGATAATATAATAAAAACATAACATGAAAGTTGGACGACAGCTCAAACTGCTTTTTTCTTTTTTTCTACTTCTCTCTGAGCCTCCTCCCTCCTCTGCTGTTCATCCTGCAGCTGAGTTGAAAAACATGTTCTTTCAGTATTTGAGGAAACTACAACGTCACAACAGTGACAGACAAATATTCTAATGTTAGTGAAGTTAGTAGATGTGTATAAGAAACAACTGATTAAAAAAAACGAGTAGTAATGTTTTTTGTTTGAACATCATAATGTATCTAAGAGACGGATTTGACGGGGAACTGAAAACAAGTAAGATGGTGGCTGGAAGAAAATATAAATATGAACTTCCTGGTTCATGCTGTCCAGCTCCTCTGTCAGGGTCTGAACCTGTTTATTATTATTATTATTATTATTATTATTATTATTATTATTATTATTATTATTAGGACATGTGACTGAACATATCACTACATGAATATCAAACATGTCTTATGGTCTGATTTTTGTGGATTTTGGATTTTAATTGAGAAAGTTTTTCTTTAGTAGAAACTCTTCATATTCTTCACATTTTCAGTCCCTTCATAAAGTCAGTGTCTAGTGTTGCACAGTTGTTTCTGTTAGCTTGTGTGGGTGAGATCTGCTGAGTCTGTTTCCTTCCGTATCAGAAACCACAGAGTATTTCTACAACTATTCAACCACGTGGTGCAGCTTGACCTCTTTTCAACTAAGACTGATAAGCAATGTACAGAGAATTAAAAAAAAAGAATTAAAGCAGGAAAATCTAAATAATTAAAAACAGAAATTTTACATCAATCTTCGCACCCACTTGTGACCGCAGTGACCGGTCAGAGTTGTGGAGGTCAGACAGTGAACAAACAAGTACAACACTATGAACGTCTCTCAGGAAGAAACTGACCCTCAGTCCTGGTTCTGACTTCTTGCCTTTTCATGACTTTTCTATATTATTAATGTAACCACACACATCCAGTGATCATAAAGATAAAAAGCTGAACTAATGCACAATTAATTTCCTGAATGATTCAAGTTATTTGTGTTTGTGATCGTTTCCCTCCTTTATACATTTAGTATTTGTGTTGCTTCCTACTTCTTGTTGCTTCTTTTCAAACCTCACATCTTGTTTCTTTATATAAAGATTTACTGTCCGTCTTGCTTGGACCAGACTTTTATTTCTTCATCTTATGTAAGTTGCTCTTGGTTTCTCTTTCCTCTACTGCAAATGATTCTATTGTGTATTAACTCACATGTTTGGTCTTCTTCTGTTTTTTTTTTACCTTGTTCTCTGCTGACACTGTTGGATATACTGTTTCTCCTTCTGTTCCTGCTGCATTTAGAGGCTGCATTTGAGTGTCATTACTTTTAGAAACGTTCTTACTTCCTCCTTCAGTTTCATCTCTGCGGCTTCTCTTGGTCTCTGTGTAAAAATAAAGGCAGTGACATTAAGTATAAAAGATTTTTACTTGCATTTTAGGAAGTTTTATATCAATGTAACATGAGATACAAGAAGTCTGACAATTTGACTGCTTGTAATTACTCTACTCCATAACCCAAATTATTAAAATCTAAAAAAAATACTCAATTACAAATTTCATATCACTATTCTCATTAAATCCTGTGAGAGGCACTGCAATTCATTTGTGACTTACTGATCATGTTTTGTCTCCATTTCCACCCAAAAAAGAAAACTGCAGCTGCAACAATTAACACGAGGCAAACAACCAAACCAACTGTGACAGGAGAAGAACTGGACTGGACCTTAAAGAAATCATCTGCAAATGATACAACACAATGAATAACAAGTAATTTATACAACACTGGACCTCAGCTGAGTGAAACTAAAACCAAAATTTGAGACTGAAAATGGCTGCTTTTACCTGGAACAATAACGTGTGTCTCTCTGGTCTGGTTGATGTTGTTCTGTTGGACTCTACAGGTGAAGTTGTTGTTGTGTCTCTTCTCTACAGTCACTCTGCTGCTGACAGTATAGAGGTCATCAGGACCTCTGACTGTCTCTTTACGTCCAGCAGAGAGGAGGTTTCCCTCACCGTCCAACCAAAACACCTCAGGCTCTGGATGCCAGCCTTTAGACTCACACTGTAACACCACACTGATGACAGGTGAGGAGGCAGCATCTGATGCTAAGGAAAAAAAAGACATTTTTAACACAGTGGTGAGCAACACAATCACCAAATGAATAATAAAGAAAGATCCACAAATGTAAATGTACAACTGTAAAGGTAAAGCATGTGTGCTCTGTATCTGATGATCACTCAAGTTTCTTAAATCCTTAACTGTGGATCCTATTTGACCATTAAAAACAGTTGGTTCATGAAGTGCTGATGGGTTGTCACATATCTTACTGTTGCCAAAGCTAAAGTTGGAAATTCAAAAACATTAGTAGCCGTGAACTCTGAATATATTTGATGACAGTGTGATTTTCTGGATTTTTAAATAAATCAACAGATTTATGAGAGTACAGATTAACTATAGCCATTGTTTGGAGTTTTGTCTGTTATGTTTTCTTATTAATTGGCCATCTTCTAAACTTTCCCCCCAAGCAGCGACTCTTTTTGGCAGTTGTTTTGATTTGTCAAAGCAGGAAAAGCACAGGTGGAATTAGTAGCATTCATGATAGCTGCATTACATTAGGTGAATATTGTGCGCGCTCACTCACTGACATGGCCTACTCTAACAATTAATGGAGCCATCGTTAATGTTAATCATTTACACCTGTGCTTTTCCTGCTTTGAAAGGTCAAAATGTCTGCTGTGAAAAGCATCTATTGTTCAATCATAGCTCAGCAATTATAACTGTGCACAGAGGCCTGTTAAGCTTTGCACTTTGATTTGAGATTTGTGCATGAAACTAAGAGTATCTAAAGAGTCTGGAAGGTCAAGTTTTTCCAAAACCAAAAACACAAGGACACAATTGTAAGGAATGGAATAAACAGTGTATTTGTCTGTCATAATGTAAGCTGCTAACATCAGCATGCCATGGCTAACTAGCTTTACTTATTACAGTAGTAAACTAGCATTAAGGCCACTTGTTAGCATCATTAACTATCTACAAAGAACTACAAATTATTATATAAAAGCTTTAGTAGGTTTATTGTAAAAGGAGTCAGTTGAAGACAAATGTCAGTGTTGATTAGTTAGCTAGAGCTGATAAAACCTTTAGAAAAATTGTCAGACAAAAAAATGGTCATTGGCAAAAAATAAAAAGCCTAATTCTTTGTACATTTTTTCTGACATATAGGACCCATTTTATTATATTTATTACAAAATTGCTAAGAATGAAATCTACCACAACTATCTTTGTAAACTGCTGTGCTACAACACAAGGTTTGACAGGCATAAACAGTTCTTGAAAGAGTCAGTTTGTATCTGAATGTCATTCCTGGATTATGGCATATCACATGATGTGTATGTTAAACTCTTTTATCTATCATTTTTAGCCTACTACCTTAACCAGCTAAGAAAATACTTTCCTCTTAGCATCCATTTACTGAGCTGATCTATAGAAAACCTCATTTAAACTGTGGTTTAAGGACATCTCTGAACAATAACGGCTGAAAGCTGTGTTGATCCTACCAAAATTATTTACTTCTTTGCATAGACGACACCAAACTGCACTATAAACACATACTGTACAATATGTCCAAAATTTGTCCACTTACCAACAAATAGTTCAACAGAAGATTGTTGATTGAGTGTTGGAATGTTACATTTGTATTTTCCCCCATCAGAAAGTTTCACTTTAGAGAGTTTCAGTGAAATGTTTCCCTGTTTCAACTCATCAGTGAACAGTGATGTCCGTCCCCTGTAAGATGGATGTTTAACATGTGTGAGGTCCTGACCAGCACGACACACATGGACATTTATGGGGTCCGAGTCAGATCTGGTCCACTCCAGTGTCATGGCAGCAACATCCATGGCAGGTTCCAGATGACATGGCAAAATGATGTCATCACCAACTGTTGCCACTATTGGCTGAGATGAACCAATTAACTGGGACTGACCTGAAAAGAAACACAAATGTTCATTCATTCCTGCAGTAACAGCTAGAAAGATAAATCTGATCATCTCTTTAAGACTATTTTCATTAAAAAATAATTAAAAGTGAAAGAAGTTTGCTGACACTGAAGCATCTGTGTGTCAAAGAATTTCATGTTTTAATCTATAAACTGTATATAGATTATAGGCTTGGCTCAAGAAATGGCAATATCAGTACGCAGGCAATCCATCCATTCACCACTTTGGTCCAGCCTGAAATATATCAACAATTATTGGCTTGATGGCCATGAAAGTTTAGTACATGGCCATCTGTCCACATAACATGAATCCTACTAAGTTTGTTGACTCTCTGACTTTTCTTCTAGCGCCATCGTGACATTTGCAGTTCTGAGTGAAATGTCTCAGCCACTGTTGGATGGACTGACGTAAAATTTTGTACAGATATTCATGTTCCACTGAGGATAAATTGTAATAACTTTAGTGACTCTACTGACTTTTCATCTAGCACTATCATCAAGTCAAAATTTACCTGAGACTGTATTATTATTTAAGTTACCTTTACAAGAGTGTGTTCGGAGAAAATGGACGACCAAAACACAGAAGGTTTTGAGTGGAGATTGAAGGGACTGTCTGTTCGTCTGGAGAAGCATCCTGCAGTTCTGAAATTTGGAAAGAGATCAGTGATACAATAAATGGAAAATATGCTTTAGAATTGGTGTTTGGACAAAATAACTATCCCAGTTAAAAATAAAGTAATTCCTGAGTAGGCTTAAAAATAAAATATATTTTCTTTATCTAAACTGTTTTAAACTGGATTTGGCTAACCCAATTTCCATTTGGACTTAATAAAGTCCTCTAATGGGTGGATGTCTATTGTTTTTAAGTAAGTAGTAAACTAAAATAACCACTATTTTCTACATGATATATATTCTTCTCATTGATCGTTTGTTTGAATTCAAATCTTCACTGGCAGAATACTTCATTCCTCCTATAAGAAAGTAAAACTTACAAATAATGGCAACGTGTCCATGTAATGAAGTTAAACTTTCACTTTCGTCAACACAGATGGACCAGAGAGTTCTGTAGCTGTCCAAGCATATGCAATCTAATCTATGTATAGTGCAAATATACTTTCACTCTTGTTGCCAGCATTGTTAAGACTATTTCTTACTGAATTCACTGGACTTATTTAATCTTTTAGCCTTCATTAGAGTCAACATTTGAAATACAGTTCATGTGTGGTTGCAATTTTTTCTCACACAAAGGTTTCAGAGTATACTTAATAATCTATTACATAGTAGCCTATTACTGCAGAGCTGTTATTGTCAGTGAGACAGAGTTTTAAAATCAGCCTGGTCACCAGAATAAAATGTTGGCAGTTTACGTTTCTGCAAACCACAGAAATGTTGAATATCTACTTTTCAGCACATGTAATACGTGGCATATTAACATTTCAACAAAACATATCATATCAACATTTCAACAATACATATCATATCAAAAAGTCAACAAAACGAATCATCTCAACATTTCTAAAGTGAGGTAATTCACATGCGATCTATATGAGCTGACTTTCCTATCAGGAGGAGGAGGGGTAAGTCGATGGTTAGTAAGTTGTCTTGGCAGCAAGTTGGAAGTCAGCAGAGTACGGTTCGAGACCACCTCGAAACCAATGCCCGTGTCCCGTTTCAACCGACAAAACCGGTATTTTTATTTTTATTTTAACCCAAACCATGATCTTTCCCTAATCCGAACCAAGTGGTCTTTGTGCCTAAACCTAACCAGACATTAACGCTGTGGTTAAGGTCAGTTGGCGGCTTTTCTTCCAGCTTTTGAAAATTACTTATAATGGTAAGGCGAACAATGTTGTGGAAAAACAGTGTTTAATGCGGTTTAATGCTTCACATAATTTCAGAAGGTTTTGACTTCCTATTTAAGCTTGCTAATAGCATTATATAGTTAACTGCTAGCTTTTTAGCTGGGCTAGTTTACTTAACTAGCTAAGTTAGTCAGAATTAATGATGAATAAACAACTCTGTGTTTGTTATTAGTAATGTTACAACCAATGTTGCCCACAACTTGCTTTTCATCCATATCTTACTATCTGTTAACATGACGTTAGCTGCTCATAGGAATGTGGCCAGTAGCATATAGGCTAACGGCTAACCTTAAGGCTAACTGCTAACATTAGTGTGAAACAGCGCCATTTGACAGCACAACCTGTCTCTATTTCAGGTTCAGGTTCCCCCAGAGTGCCGCGGATTAGTAGGGTACGTTTTTTTTCCCTGCTTTTCAAATCCAGGCTATAGTCAAAGTTTTGGAGTCTTATTGGATAAGTAAATCAAAGATATCTAATGAAGTTTAAAAAAATCAGTCATGAACTTCATGACCACTGGTTTCACAGCAGTAACCTGCGTGTGGCCATTCTGATGTGAACATGTTACGGATTTTCCACCAACACGGTGTTAATGCATTATGTAACTCATAAACTTACAGTACATGACATCTTAAGCTTAAGTACAGTACTGAGCATTTTGAAATTTGAATGGAGTTTGTTCTGTATACAGGTGCTGAGTTATAAATACAATGGGACTGAATGGGCCTCCATGGACATTAATACATTATATAATTCACAAACTATAAATGTCATCTTTATGAGCTCAGGTAGAGTTAAATAGTGAGTATTTTGAAATTTGAATGGAGTTTGTAACAAATGACAAATTTCATATTTAGGCTAAGCTTTTTATTACCAAGTGTTTTCCCTCACATGTCTGTCAGGAGCTGTAGGAAATATTTGTTTGTCTGGAGGCTGGCGGTTCTCAGTAATGACCTGAAATTTTACAGATTAAGTTATGTAAAACTGTGATGAGGTTCATGATATCAGTACACTGAGATGGCTGGTAGAGGTACAACCCACATAGCTTGTTCTTTTTTATTTGCCCCACCTTTTATCTTGTTTCCTGCCGGCTTTGCACATACAGCCATTTGGGGTTAGTTTCACAAAGAAAGACTTTGACTATGGCTTAAAGCAAACTAATAGTCACACTTCAGATAGACTTCTAAATTCATCTGTTGCACAAAGCTGTCTAGTTCTTAATTATTTTAAGAAGGACAAATTTGCCATCGAATCTGGGTAAATGTAGACTTTTTTCAAACTAAATATATGACTGATGATTTAGCAACCGTGTCAAACCACTCAGCTCTGTTCACTGCAGTAGAAAATATTTGTCTTCAGGAAGAATTTACAGTTACAAGGACAATTTACTGTGAAAATTCAGTGAAGATTGTAACAATACAAAAAATTTACAGCAGCATAAAATCTCAACGCAGTGTAAATCTGTAGCAGAGGTGAGCTACTTAGATAACATGGTGTTTGGAACAACTTAATCTCATGTGAATTTGAATAGGGGAAGTACTCATCTCATATAACAGCTTAAAGTGACAACACTCTTAATGGAATTGTTTCTCAACTCTTCTTGTTTCTCAACTCTTCTCAGCTGCACATTCTAACTTTGCTGGAACATATCAAGGAGCAGCAAATGCAGCTTGCTGCTGCTGTTAATAATCTTGCTGCAAGAATGGGGACAGAAACTCCATGGCTGAGATGCCTCACAATGTCAGTGTCCCACTGGACACCATGTCTGAAGTGGAGGAGTTGGAGGAATGGCTTCAAGATGCAAGACACGCACATGCTAAGCAAAATATGGTATGGTTATTGAAATGTCACCCTTGAAGAGATAAGAGGGTCGGGGCCAATTACATCTGATACAGATCATCAGTCAGTCACAATTGTATCCATTTTTTGTCTTTTGGTCTGAAATACTTTTCTGTCTTGTCAGATTTCTGCTCTTGGTGCTGCAGGAAGACTGAACATCAAAAGAATCAAATGGAATATACTGTCAAGGATTTTCTCAGACACAGTGGCCAAAAAAATAAACTGGAAAGGAGTCAATGGGAAGAAGTGCTTCAAAGAAATGCTTACAAGAAGTATGTTGATCAGTAAGTATTGTAGAATACAGTGTGGCCATTGCTAGTAGACAAGGACATAACACAGTTTTGTTACTTCACAATATTGTTACTTCACAACATTTAATAAATTTAACAATATAACCATGCTATTTTCAACACCTTCTTGTTCTGGATTACTCATCTGAAGTGTTATATAACCGTGCAACTCACTGAGTTTTCTACAACACATTGCTGCAGATATTTCAAAATAAAAGCCTTAAACGTTAAGGAATTAAGGGATCATGTCCACAGAAATGCTAGAGGGCATTTAATTTGAAATAATTACAGGAAGTCTTGAGTTTATATGTAACAGCATAATGCAGTAGCAAAACTTTAACAGGGCGTGGATCAGAAGAAAAGGAGGCTTTGTACTAAAATATAGAAAGGGAATTTAGAAATAAAGGCCTGTCACTAATATAAGGCTGGGTAGCCTTTGCAGTTGAGGTGCTACTTGAGGAAATTCTGTAATTAATTGTTGACATCCCTAGCTGTTGCATAATCTATTTTTCATTTAATTGACCCATTGGACATACTTTTTCCAACCCTCTGAAGCAGCTATCAAAACAGTGGGTTATTAGCTGGGCTAAGTGGAAAATGGAGAATTTTGGTCGCTGACAGTCTTTTAAAGCGATGGACGCCTCTCACAGGCTAACTGCCACACCTACAACTTTCAACTGGGGCTGTAAGGAAGAAACAAGCTGCTAGCAGTGCTCCGGACAGCGAGATCGACTCATAGTTAAAATAGTAGTTAGATGACACATGCAGAAAATGCTAAATTAAATTCAGAAGACAACCTACCTGCTGTGTGTTGTGTCGGTCATTTCATTAGACTGCACAGTTCAAATCTGTAGATCATTGACCTGCTCTGGTTTATCAACTGTCGTGTGCTCGTTCAGTTCTTGCATTACAGTCCTCTTTCCCAACGGTCACTTCCTCAAAAACAGGGTCACCACCAGGGGTGGAGCAGCGAAGTCTTCCGACGCGGAATATTTATATATATCCTGAATGTTTATCCTGTTGTCAAACAAGTTGAACACAGCTTTGGACGAATAACGAACGAATTTGGTCTTTGAAAACGGAAATGATGTCCGTGTTTACTGCTGGTCACTCAGGGCGCATGTGGAGACGCATGTTAATGCCAGGTGTAGACAGATGCACTTAAAGCTGTCCACTTGTGATCGGATCACCCGAGTCGCATGTTAACACCAGGTGTAAACAGGGCCAAAATGAATGCCATGCATTTAAACATTTTTTTCTACTACTGTAGTTGTAACCACTGCTTCAGCTTACCATAAAATAATTACTGAGACCATATTAATGTAACAACTCAGCAGAATTTATTTAGGGTCTCATAGCAGTTTACTACTTACATCCAGTTATTTGTATGAATTGCTGTACTGGAGCATAGCTATCCTTATTATACTTCAGATAATCACAGAGTATCTTTATCCTACTTCCTTACATACTTTATAGACATGAAATTAAAGGAAACTTACACTTCTATTAAAATGAAATGGATATTTATGATGCATAACAAATTGTACCCTGCTAACAAATCAGTATCAGTAAAGAGTCAAATCAGTGGAGTCATTTCTGAGTCCATGGACTAGTACAACCTAAACTATCTTCAATTTTTAAAAAAAAAAAGTGTCTCTTTTAATAGGAATCCAAAGGGGACCTTTAATTGTCTTTAATTGGGAAAAAAATACCTAAAGTTGTTCAGGAGGTTTTATATCAGCAGGCATCAGTTCCTCTCCAACAGCCACAGGGAACAAGTGGTCCCTCTTCATCTGAAGTCCACTTCAAAGCTAACAGGAGAATATCACATCAGCAGGTGATTTGAGGCTAGTGAGTGCAGAGAGTGAGCAACTAGCTCTCACAGGCTAACTGCCACACCTACAACCATCTGAAACCTTTTTAAACTCAATAATAAACAGTAACATTACTGTGGTCTAGCTTTAATACACATATACAAACTATAGCTCATTCTAACTTGCAAAACACACATTACTCCCCAACATAAGGAGTAAAACTATGACGTCTAAAGCAACATATTCCTTTGACATTTAGCTTAAAATAGCATAAACTATGTGAGTTTACATTCTGGACACAGAGGTAACTTGTACATATCCGTGCCAAAGTCCACCCAGCATGGTGGCTAATTAGCGATTAGCTTAACTCACAATTAGCGATTAGCATGCTAATAAACATAAATTTGGTTGTTAAGACTTTACCATAGAGCAACACATTGCCATAAGACAGACAGATGTTACACATCTTAAATATGAATGCTCACCATTGTCTATGACTATTTAAAAATGACAACAGAGGTGACTTTAAAAACCAAATTTTCCACCTGGCTTATGTGGCAAGAGAATAGGTATGAAGGGCACTAACCAGTGTAATCACAAGAATCCAACTATGCCACCCTGGGGGTTTTACCCAGAGACAAATGTCACCTCAGACCAGTACCAATAACCCAAAAAGGCAATCAGGTTCGTTACACCAAGAAGTGAGAGACGTGGTTCCAACCATCAATTCTTTATTTTAACAATAGCAAAATTTAGTAAAAAAAACAATAATTAAGCATACCGACCACACAAATATTAAAAAGAGGGATAGGGGAATTATTCAGGGCTGAGGCTTACCAGTAGAGGGGAGGTAGGAGAGGTATCCAGAAGAGAGTCACACCGAATCACACGTGCACACACATCCACACACACACACACACACACACACACACACACAATGGTGAAGGGTCAAACTCAGGGATATCAGTTGAACACAGCACACAGGAAAAAGGAGGAACCACCACCTACAATCACCAACCCCACCCCCGTGGGCGCTCAGCTCCTGAAGAAAATGAAAAGGGATACAAAATCAATAAAGTGTTCAACAAAACAACAAAACTAACTAAAGAAACACTTTTCTAAACAATATCAGTTGGTCAGATGATTTAACACCTAACCAGCAACTTAAAAATGCCCTGTACTTGCACAACTAAAAAGAAAAGAATAAACAAATAAACAAAATAAACTATTAATATGAAATGATTATGTAAGCTATAAAGAAGAGACAAATGAATGAACTAAACTAAGCAAAACTGAGAATAAGCAAACGATGATGACAAAAGAAAAGAAAAACCCCCGCTCACAACGCACACTCACTCTCGCACCATGAAAACGGCTCAGCTAAAAGAGTACTAGTTGTGGTACTGCTGGCCCACAATGCAGCAGCAGCAGACCCGACCAAACAAATCAAAACAAAGACGATGATTGATAACACTAATTACAGGCAAAGCAGCAGCGTTTTTGCGGTGTGGGCCAGAATTGCCGCAGCAGCTCCCGGGTAAGCTGCTAGATGCTGACCAGGGCCCACAGTCCTGTGATACATAATGAGACATATAGGACCCATTTTATTATATTTATTATAAAATTGCTAAGAATGAACTGTTAAATCTACCGCTACTATCTTTGTAAACTGCTGTGCTACAACACAAGGTTTGACAGGCATAAACAGTTCTTGAAAGAGTCAGTTTGTATCTGAATGTCTTTCCTGGATTATGGCATATCACATGATGTGTATGTTAAACTCTTGTATCTATCATTTTTAGCCTACTACCTTAACCAGCTAAGAAAATACTTTCTTCTTAACATCCATTTACTGAGCTGATCTATAGAAAACCTCATTTAAACTGTGGTTTAAGGACATCTCTGAACAATAACGGCTGAAAGCTGTGTTGATCCTACCAAAATTATTTACTTCTTTGCATAGACGACACCAAACTGCACTATAAACACATACTGTACAATATGTATAAAAATTTGTCTACTTACCAACAAAAAGTTCAACAGAAGATTATTTATTGAGTTTTGGAATGTTACATTTGTATTTTCCCCCATCAGAAAGTTTCACTTTAGAGAGTTTCAGTGAAATGTTTCCCTGCTTCAGCTCATCAGTGAACAGTGATGTTCGTCCCCTGTAGAATGGATGTTTAACATGTATGACATCCTGACCAGCACGACACACATGGACAAATATGGGGTCCAAGTCAGATCTGGTCCACTCCAGTGTCATGGCAGCAACATCCATGGCAGGTTCCACATGACATGGCAAAATGATGTCATCACCAACTGTTGCCACTATTGGCTGAGATGAACCAATTAACTGGGACTGACCTGGAAAGAAACACAAATCTTCATTCATTCCTGCAGTAAGAGCTAGAAAGATAAATCTGATCATCTCTTTAAGACTATGTTCATTAAAAAATAATTAGAAATGAAAGTAGTTTGCTGACACTGAAGCATCTGGTGTCAAAGAATTTCATGTTTTCATCTATAAACTGTATATAGATTATAGGCTTGGCTCAAGAAATGGCAACGCCAATCAATCCATCCATTCACCACTTTGGTCCAGCCTGAAATATATCAACAATTATTGGCTTGATGGCCATGAAAGTTTAGTACATGGCCATCTGTCCACATTTGTTGACTTTTCTTCTAGCGCCACCATGACATTTGCAGTTCTGAGTGAAATGTCTCAGCCACTGTTGGATGGACTGACATAAAATTTTGTACAAATATTCATGTTCCACTGAGGATAAATTGTAATAACTTTGGTGATCTACTGACTTTTCATCTAGCACCATCATCAAGTCAAAGTTTACCTGAGACTGTATTATTATTTAAGTTACCTTTACAAGAGTGTGTTCGGAGAAGATGGACGACCAAAACACGGAGGGTTTTGAGTGGAGATTGAAGGGACTGTCTGTTCGTCTGGTGAAGCATCCTGCAGTTCTGAAATTTGGAAAGAGATCAGTGATACAATAAATGGAAAATATGCTTTAGAATTGGTGTTTGGACAAAATAACTATCCCAGTTAAAAAGAAAGTAATTCCTGAGTAGGCTTAAAAATTGAATATATTTTTTTATCTAAACTGTTTTACACTGGACTTGGCTAACCCAATTTCCATTTGGACTTAATAAAGTCCTCTAATGGGTGGATGTCTATTGTTTTTAAGTGGCTGCAACACATGAAAAAACTAAAATAACCACTATTTTCTACATGATATATATTCTTCTCATTGATGTTTGAATTCAAATCTTCACTGGCAGAATACTTTATTCCTCCTATATGAAAGTAAAACTTACAAATAATGGCAACGTGTCCATGTAAGGAAGTTAAACTTTCACTTTTGTCAACACAGATGGACCAGAGAGTTCTGTAGCTGTCCAAGCATATGCAATCTAATCTATGTATAGTGCAAATATACGTTCACTTTTGTTGCCAGCATTGTTAAGACTATTTCTTACTGAATTTTTTAAATATTTTGACACCGCTGGACTTGTTTAATCTTTTAGCCTTCATTAGAGTCAACATTTGAAATACAGTTCATGTGTGGTTGCAATTTTTTCTCACACAAAGGTTTCAGAGTATACTTAATAATCTATTACAGAGTAGCCTATTACTGCAGAGCTGTTATTGTCAGTGAGACAGAGTTTTAAAATCAGCCTGGTCACCAGAATAAAACGTTGGCAGTTTACGTTTCTGCAAACCACAGAAACGTTGAATATCTACTTTTCAGCACATGTAATACGTGGCATATTAACATTTCAACAAAACATATCATATCAACATTTCAACAATACATATCATATCAAAATGTCAACAAAACGAATCATCTCAACATTTCTAAAGTGAGGTAATTCACATGCGATCTATATGAGCTGACTTTCCTATCAGGAGGAGGAGGGGTCAGTTGATGGTTAGTAAGTTGTCTTGGCAGCAAGTTGGACGTCAGCAGAGTACACTGAATTTTCTACAACACATTCCTGCAAATACTTCAAAATAAAAGCCTTAAAAGTTAAGGACTTAAGGGATCATGTCCACAGAAATGCTAGAGGGCTTTTAATTTGAAATAATTACAGGAAGTCTTGAGTTTATATGTAACAGCATAATGCAGTAACAAAACTTTAACAAGGCGTGGATCAGAAGAAAAGGAGGCTTTGTACTAAAATATAGAAAGGGAATTTAGAAATAAAGGCCTGTCACTAATATAAGGCTGGGTAGCCTCTGTAGTTGAGGTGCTACTTGAGGAAATTCTGTAACTAATTGTTGACATCCCTAGCTGTTGAATAATCTATTTTTCATTTAATTGACCCATTGGACATACTTTTTTCAACCCTCTGAAGCAGCTATCAAAACAGTGGGTTATTAGCTGGGCTAAGTGGAAAATGGAGAATTTTGGTCGCTGACAGCTTATCTGTCTTATAAAGCGATGGACATTCTCTCTCAACTGGGGCTGTAAGGAAGAAACAAGCTGCTAGCAGTGCTCCGGACAGCGAGGTCGACTCATAGTTAAAATAGTAGTTAGATGAAACATGAAGAAAAGGCTAAATTAAATTCAGAAGACAACGTACCTGCTGTGTGTTGTGTCGGTCATCTCATTAGACTGCACAGTTCAAATCTGTAGATCATTGACCTGCTCTGGTTTATCAACTGTCGTGTGCTCGTTCAGTTCTTGCATTACAGTCCTCTTTCCCAACGGTCACTTCCTTAGAAACAGGGTCACCACGAAGGGTGGAGCAGCGAAGTGTTCCGACGCGGAATATTTATATATATATATCCTGAATATCAATCCTGTTATCAAACAAGTTGAACACAGCTTTGGACGAATAACGAACGACTTTGGTCTTTGAAAACGGAAATGATGTCCGTGTTTATATGCATATAGAGCGGGGAAGTGAGATCCGATCTCAAGTGGTCACTCAGGACACATGTGGAGACGCATGTTAATGCCAGGTGTAGACAGACGCACTTAAAGCTGTCCACTTGTGATCGGATCACCGGAGACGCATGTTTACACCAGGTGTAAACAGGGCTACAGGGCTACTACTACTGTAGTTGTAACCACTGCTTCAGCTTACCATAATATAATTACTGAGACCATATGAGTGTAACAACTCAGCAGAATTTATTTAGGGTCTCATAGCAGTTTACTAATTACATCCAGTTATTTGTATGAATTGCTGTACTGGAGCATAGCTATCCTTATTATACTTCAGATAATCACAGAGTATCTTTATCCTACTTCCTTACATACCTTATAGACATGAAATTAAAGGAAACTTACACTTCTATTAAAATGAAATGGATATTTATGATGCATAACAAATTGAACCCTGCTAACAAATCAGTATCAGTAAAGAGTCAAATCAGTAGAGTCATTTCTGAGTCCATGGACTAGTACAACCTAAACTATCTTCAAATTTAAAAAAAAAAAAAAAAAAGAATCTCTTCTAGTAGTAATTCAAATTGTCTTTAATTGGGAAATTAAATACCTAAAGTTGTTCAGGAGGTTTTGTATCAGCAGGCGTCTGCTCCTCTCCAACAGGGAACAAGTGGTCCCTCTTCACTAAACTAAGCAAAACTGAGAATAAGCAAACGATGATGACAAAAGAAAAGAAAACCCCCCGCTCACAACGCACACTCACTCTCGCACCATGAAAACGGCTCAGCTAAAAGAGTACTAGTTGCGGTACTGCTGGCCCACAATGCAGCAGCAGCAGACTTGACCAAACAAATCAAAACAAAGAAGATGATTGTTAACACTAATTATAGGCAAAGCAGCAGTGTTCTTGCGGCGTGGGCCAGAATTGCCGCTGCAGCTCCCGGGTAAGCTGCTAGATGCTGACCAGGGCCCACAGTCCTGTGATACATAATGAAAAATCAGATTAAACAAGAATGACAACTTCCAAAAAGAAGATGAACCTGGCGCCATAGTAGGCTACATACCAATCAGACAGCATCTGTAAGTTCAGGAAGAGAGAGAGAGAGAGAGAGCACGTCTATGGAGCCTATGCTGCTACTACACACGGGGACCTAGAAACAAAACACCCATTTACTACACGCAACATTCAATTCTATTCAATTTTATTTATGTAGCGCCAAATCACAACAAAAGTCATCTTAGGGCACTTTTCACATGGAGCAGGTCTAGACTGTACTTTTTAATTTACAGAGAGAGAGACCCAACAATTCCCTCATGAGCAAGCACTTGGTGACGGCAGTAAGGAAAAACTTTAAAACCTTTAACGGATAGAAACCACAAGCAGACCCCGGCTCTAGGTAGGCGGCCATCTGCCCTGACCGGTTGGGTAGAGAGAGAGAGAAGAGGGTGGGGGTGTGGGGGGGACACAGAGAAGCAGAACAGCAACAGCAACAACACCAAAAACAACAATAGATACATGATTATAGAGACGACACAGATAATATTACCGTCTACCTGAAAAACATCTGAACAAACCCACAGCTTGCGCCACCATTCAGAGCAAGCAGCATAATATCGTAAAATAGGAGTAGCGCCATGCATAGACCACACGCTGGTTTTTGTTGCCAATGTGAAAATGCCTTAAGCTTAAGTTGATGAGCAGCAACAAACAGCAACCACAGCAGGAACAGCTGATGAAGGACAGAAGAAGGACCTCAACACATCAGCATGGTTCATGGGGTTTCCTGTGGATGAGAAAGCACAAAGAACTCCGGGGAAGAAGTCAAGTTAGCAACATGCATTAATGGTAAAATAATACATACAGATGGAGAAGAGGAGAGAGGAGCTTAGTGCATCATGGGAAGTCCCTCGGCAGTCTAGTCCTATAACAGCATAACTAAGGGCTGGTCCAAGGTGAGCTTGGTCGGCCCTAACTATAAGCTTTATCAAAAAGGAAAGTTTTAAGCCTACTCTTAAACATAGAGAGGGTGTCTGCACCCCGGACTGAATCTGGAAGATGGTTCCACAAGAGAGGAGCCTGATAGCTGAAGGCTCTGCCTCCCATTCTACTTTTGGCGACTGTAGGAACCACCAGTAAGCTGCATTTTGGGAGCGCAGTGCTCTAGTGGGGAAATAGGGTACTATGAGCTCTTTAAGATATAATGGTGCCTGATCATTAAGGACTTTGTAAATTAGAAAGATTTTAAATTCAATTCTTGATTTCACTGGAAGCCAATGCAGCAAAGCTAAGATGGGGAAATATGATCTCTTTTTCTAGTTTTAGTCAGTACACATGCTGCTGCATTCTGGACCAGCTGGAGAGTCTTTAGAGACTTGTTAGGGCAGCCTGATAATAATTAGTAGAAATAATCCAGCCTAGAAGTAACAAATGCGTGGACTATTTTTTCTACATCTTGTTGAGACAGGATGTGCTTTATTTTTGCGATATTACATAAGTGAAAAAAGGCAGTCCTTGAGATTTGTTTTATGTGGGAGTTAGAGGACACGTCTGATCAAAAATAACTCCCAGATTCCTTATGGTGATGCTGGAGGCCAGGGTAATGCCATCTAGATTAGCTAAATCATTAGATAATGTGTTTCTAAGGTGTTTAGGGCCAAGCACAATAACTTCAGTTTTGTCTGAGTTTAATAGCAGAAAATTGCAGGTCATCCAGGTCTTTATGTCCTTAAGGCATGCTTGGAGTCTAGATAACTGATTGGTTTCATCAGGCTTCATTGATAAAGATATTTGGGTATAATCTGCATAGCATTGAAAATTTATGGAGTGTTTCTGAATAATATTACCTAAAGGAAGCATATACAAAGTGAATAGTATTGGTCCAAGTACAGAACCTTGTGGAACTTCGTGTCTAACTTTTGCTGTCATGGAAATGCATCAAATGCAGCACTAAGATCTAACAAGACAAGAACAGAGACAAGTCTTTTGTCTGATGCAGTCAGGAGGTCATTTGTGACCTTCACCAGTGCTGTCTCTCTGCTATGATGCGCTCTAGGATACAGCAGAAAGGTCTATATACATACAGTACTTTATATACAACTTTGTATGAAGTTTGGTGTTATTATCATTTATTTTACAATAATTATAGGTCTTATATGTATAATACAGTAATGGGGATGACCTATGAGGGGAAGGGAAAAAATGGAGTGAGGGTGACAGTTTAGTGATAAAGTGCTGTAGAAAAATACCATCAAATCTAAAATTTGTAGCTCTGTACTGCAGTTTTTCCTTTATTAAGGCCCGAGCACCAAGCGGTTCGCTCACACTCTCCATTTAAATATATGAGTATTTTTCTGTGTCCAGCTGCAGTTACTTATTGTCTCTACACACCTGACAGTACACATGTCAATCAAACTTTAACCAGGTCATGTGGGTTAAAAGTCTTTCCTTTTCTAAAAATAGACTTGATGAAAATCAGGAAATTAATTTGTTTTACACACAAACTCATCAAGAGTTTTCAATTTACTAATTGGAATTCAAGTGAATGGGCCCAAAACTTGATTTTGATGACACAGGTATGAGCAAGACAGACATGTCTCACCCTGCAGAAAATTCTCATCCTGTCAATCAAACCTTCAAAATAAAAGCACACCACACTTGTAAGAAATATCCCTCATTTTAAAAGCAAAATGATCTGCTCCCGACGGGCCAGAGTGCGAGGTCCCGACCAACGCTGCTTGCAGCTTTAATTACTATTGTTGTTGTTGAATGTTACAATTACACATTGTTACTGATCAAATGTAGTCAAATTAAATATAGTTTATTTATACAGTGCTACTTTATATGCAGTAGAATGACAACAAAGGACTTGCAGTGCAGTGGTGTAACAGTCTGGATGTTCTTTATGTTCAAATACAGCTGCAGGTGAAGTAACATCTAACATCATATCAAACACTGCAGCTACCTGCAGTGAAACACAGCCTGCAGCAGGTGAGTTCTGTTCATTGTATGTTACAACTGCAGTTATGTTACTAATGTCAATATGGACAAATTCCAGACACATTTTACTCTAATTCTATCAAATATTCACAATCAGTTATGAACACATATAACTCATCCTGTACATCTGGAATGTTTTGTCCACAAATGGATGCTAGGGAATCTATTTTTATTAAGTCAGTACTTTGGCCAAACCTTTAACCATTTTCTAACCCTTAACGATGACAGAAAGCTGTGGGAGCTGCAGCTTACACACACACATTTCATGTCTTTTATTTTCATTCATTCATTCTTTTTTTATTTTTTATTATCTATTATTAAATGGTATCTTACATACTTGCATTATCATGGTAACACTAGCGCAATAAAATATATTGAATGTTATCTGTAATTTATGCTCCAGATGTGTTTATTGCCTGATGTGTTGTAATTTATGAATCATTGCGTGTTCTTACTAAAGGATTAATAACTATATTTGCTTGTATGTTTAGATTTACCTGCAGGTGAAGGAACAACAAGCACAACATCCACTGCTACTCTAAAGCCTGCAGACACCATCAACTGGAACATATCCTGAAGTATGTGAGTCCATCAAGGCAGCAGCTATAGATCCTGTCTGATATGATGAGGACAGAGTAAGTCAGCAGAGATCATATCAGGTAAAATAAGACTCTACATTTCCACAATGACAGGATGGGAGAAGTTCCCATCACCACCACTTTACATAAAATTAGTGAATGGAGAGAAAATCAAGAGAAGGGTGGTATATTCCAAGCTGTTCACACAAAAAAAACTACAAATTAATCAGTAATGGACTCAATGATTGGAAAAATTGCAGTGAAATACTCAAGAGCCAGAAGAGTCCAGAACATTTTAGACACATGACATCGTGGAAGGAGTAATCTATCGAGTGTAATATATGAATAACAAAGTGCCAGTGACTTGTATGTTAACAGGTAGTTGGTAATATTTAACCATTTATTCATTTTTCTTGATAGGTGATTCGTTTGTTTGAGAAGTCATTTTAATTTATAAAAATAAAAAAATGTATTTTTGTCTTGAAACCATTGGTCAAGAGTGTATCATGTTTTTTAAAAGGCAAAACTGATCAATTGAATACAGTTCTACACTGGATCAATGATCATCAAAGTATTAATACAATAATATAGTAATTTCTCCATCAGTACACTTGTAATATCATTTTCCTCCACAGTATTGTTTTTAGTGTGGAAGAACAACAACAAAGTAACCATTAAAACCACATTAATAAGAAAGAGTTCATGTTTAGCAACATAATTAGTAAACAGTATTCCATTATTTGAATTAAAATGGTACAAAGTAAATTGAATTTGAGATTTACAAACGACTTTGCTCTTAATCACAGGCCAAATCTAGAAACATATAAATAAGTCACACATTAAACACAATATGGTGATTGGTTCTGCTTTTCTAAGCTTAGTTTCACTTTGAGTGTGTTTGTGAGCAGCTGAACTTTGAACTTGTTGCCAGGTAACTGATCACTTATATTAAATAATACAGCTGCAATCAAAACCATCATTTGTCTTAGCAATTAAGGAAAAGGGGAGTGTTCATTAGGTAAATGTTAGACCTGCTACTTTACTTCTGCTAGACATTTTTGTTACATCTACAGTATCAAGTATTTATCTAAACTGAGAGAATAGGACGGACAATTAACCATTTAAATAGATGCATCCAAAGAAGTGCATCTGCAGCAGCACTGTGACCAGTGTGATGCTGCACCAGTGAGTTTTAGATTTAGATTAGTACTTCTTTTTTGTAGTGCTAGTTGTCTTTTTGTGCAGAAGTGGTGGGACAAAGTTAAATGCTGTATTTAAAGGTCAGGTTCAAAATTTTTCAAGTGTCTTAAAACAACAGTCAGGTCCATATAAACAGTGGAAGAGGTTTTCCTCGCTGTAATCATTCCTCCTGTTCATACTGGCTATTAAAAGATCTCCTTCAAATGTGCTTTCAATGTAAGTGATGGAGGCCAAAATCCACATTTAGTGCAGGAATGTATTTAAAAGTTGATGTGAAGCTTATATGAGGCTTCAGCAGTCTGAGTTAGTCATATCAAGTGGATATCTGAAACATTTACAGTCTTTTTAGCATCAAATTCCCTCGGTGGAAGTATAGTGACATAAAGAGGAACTTTGGCACTAAAAAGACTGTAACGTTGAAAGTTATCGACTTGATTTGACTCATTTGGACGCTTCATATTAGCTTCAGATAAACTTTTAAATACATTTTTGCACAGAAGGAGGACTGTGGATTTTGTCCCCCATCACTTCCATTGTAAGTGCATTATGAAGGGATCTTGTAATGGTCAGTATGAACAGGAGGAATGATTACAGCAAGAAAAACAGATGTCAATGTTCATTTGGGCTCCTGACTGTTTTAAGACAGACTTGAATAACTGTGAACCTGTCACTGGATTATCTGATAAAGAAACCCAAAACACCCCAAGAAGTGTATTTTCTGTTTGTTTGTTTGAATTACCTTTTTATTTAATTGATTCATTCATTCCTCTCTCCTGTGTGTTTTTAAACATGGAAGATGAAACTCTTGTTTCCCTTGTTTACTATTTGATTTGACAGACTCTCACTCTACAGTGACATCTTGTGGCTACAAGTTGACAACACAGTTCCCTTAGTGATTTAATACATGTGAGATCATTATTCCAGGACATACAGTGAAGTGAGAGAGTTTACTGACAAACCCTGAATGTCTTTTCAAATATTTTCTATAGTCAATTAATGCAGGTTAAAGTGACATTTTGAATGCAGGAGTTTAACTTTAATTGAAATTCTGTTACTTTTACCTAATTAAAGGATTTGAATTTACTGAGCATTTTCACGTTTAACATTGGAGAGCACTGACCAGATTACTTTCTAGGTTTCTTGCAGCAATGATGTGCAGAGAGTCTTTAGGGGAAAATAAGTAAAAAAGAGCACCTCTACTGTCTGTAGGGTAAAGGTTATACTAACTTTAGGGATACTTGAACCAATCAGAAAGTCAGGGATGGTCGACCCCTATTGACTGAGAGCCTATAACTCAAAGACTGTCAAAACACAGGAAGAGGAAGTTCTAACTTACATTATAATTAAGCTGCATTCAGTCTGATGCTCAGACAGTCAGCAGCAAGACAGCATGGAGGTCACAGCTCTCTGCTTCAGACTGTGTGAGTACTCACCTGTCATGGTTTCTTCTCTTTTTATAAGTTTTTCATAATCCTGTACATCAAAATATCTGTCTGATGTACAACTCTGTCCCTTTGTTTATCCAGTGATGCTTGAAATCATTCAGCAAGTTCAGGAAAGTGGTGAGTAACAAATACAAAATCCTAAAGATACTTTTTTTCGCATCATTCTTTCATCTAAAGAATCAAGGTAGAGGGTTGACATGAACCTTTTGAATCTATGATGTAATTTAGGTTCCTACAATTTTGTTTAGTTTTGTATTTTATGAAGGGTCCAATCATTAATTAATTAATGTTCATGTTGCTGGTGAAAACCTGAATGTATCTTGCAAAGAGACACAATTTAAACTGATTCTGTCATAAGGTGGATGCACCTACAATCATTTGTTTTGATCCAGTTCTGGATGTTTCTTTGGACACTTTTTAAAAAATAATTACGTCTCGGTTTCAGATGCAGCTTTTCTTCGTATCACTCCAGACAGACTGCAGCACTTTAAACACGACTCAGTTTCTCTTGACTGTGTTGGGTTTGATAACTCAACTCAGTTGAGAGGAATCAGGAATAATGAGGAATTTACTCCTGTATGTGCTATTAATAAGAGGACGCCAACAGAGTCCGTCTGCACCCTTGATAGAGCCTATCCTGAAGAAAGCGGAGAATACTGGTGTGAGACTGATGGAGGAGAGAGAAGCAACAGTGTCAACATCACTGTCACTGGTACAGTATGTTTATTGTGTTTCTAAAACCACTACATATCCATTTTGAACTGGTAATTATCTGTTTCTCATCCAGTATGTCCAGTATGACACTATGTTACACTATATAATGTATAAAATCCTTTCTTCTCAATTCAACATGTTCAAGATGATCAGGTTTACTGTAAATTTGGTAGATTTTATTAAATGTATATTTTTACAAAATCATGGAATCTGTATAAGGGAAGATTAAAATATTGAACAATGAGACATCGTCTATGTCCCATGTTGCCTGTACGCTCCTTATTAAGAGAGTAGACAGCTAAACTCCATCATTTAACATTTTATAACTATTCATGTGGAGTCAGGGTCAAACCAGAACCTTTCTATGTTTAAAAGTCTGTCTATGGTGAAATCTAAAATCATTTCTTCAGTAATAATACAAAATAACAACTTAACTATGGTACAGATATGTGTAAACCTCTGCCTACTGCTATACTTTACGATTTTATTTTATTTTTGTCATTATTTTTCTATTGTTTTCTGTCTAAATCTGACACATATTGCATTCAGTGAGGAGCTTTAGTTTGCAGTCTGCAAGTGATGGTGCAATATGAATATAATTATGGTTGCCATTTTTTCCAATCTTGTCTGAATTTTTCCCAATTTTCTACTGTGTTACTGCAACATTGTGCATTTAACATATTTTTAGTATTTTTTCAATATGTTGCTCAGCTGGTTCTGTGATCCTGGAGAGTCCCGTCCTTCCTGTGATGGAGGGAGACGATGTGACTCTGCGCTGCAGAAACAAGACAAACTCCACCAACCTCCGAGCTGATTTCTACAAAGATGGCGTCCTCATGAAGAGCACTGCAGCAGCAGAGATGACCATTAACAGTGTCTCCATGTCTGATGAAGGACTCTACAAGTGCACCTCTGATGTCGGAACATCACCAGAGAGCTGGTTGGCTGTCAGAGGTGAGACACAAGAGTGTTACCAAACTAAAATATGACATTTTGCTGGTTGTATGGCCAGAATTCATGTAGATGATACATAATATCAAAACCCTATGTATGAGAACACTTGAGAGAAAGTTTGTATAAAAGTTTGTTTGGAAAAGGGAATGTGTCTACCTGTGTTGTAAAAATTATTACTATTAGCTGGTTAAATAATTTCTAAATATTTTACATCTGTTCTGCCTAAATTATGACCTCATAGGTAAATAAAAGTGACCTTTTAGTGCCACTTTCCTGCTGAATATTTTTCATATTTCCAGCTTGTTTACATACGTAAATATGTTGAATTGTTTAAATAAATGTTTAATGTAATCCATACATACACAGTGTAATGTGTATTACAGCAAAGAGTGTTTCTGTCACCTCTCAAACACCTCATGAAGGGAACCATACTGTCCTCCATCGCTCCTCCATCCCCACCCGCCTCCACCTGTGGGTTGCTGTTATCATCGTAACGATGTCCCTGGTGCTGCTGGTGGTGGGATTTCTTTGTATTGGGAGACGCAAAGGTACAGGTAAGTACTCTCCCAAATATATTGTGTGTAAATTACTACCAAAATAAAGGAAAAACTTGATGAGAAGCACATGGCACTCTGTCAAACTTTGCATTTCACTTTTATCCAATAGTGTACGCACTAATACAAAAGAGCATCAAAGTCCTTCATCAAAACTGTCCTGAAGTAAACCAGCTTTTCTTATATTGATGTTCTTTATTTTTGGCAAGTACTTCTCACAGTAATCCATCTGTCCTCTCCATCTCTTAACGTTATGTTGTAATATCTGATCAGTAATGTTGGCTAACACTATGGTGCTAAAAGTCAGCACTCAGCTTCAATCGATGTTAAAAACTACAAACCAGGCCAGAAATTTTGGTGTAGTCATGGACTCAGACCTGAATTTAAACAGCCACATTAAGCCAATTACATAGTCAGCCTACTATTACCTGAGGAATATATCAAGAATTAAAGGACTTATGCCTCAGCAGGATTTGGAAAAACTTGTCCATGCATTTATCTTCAGTAAGCTCGACTAACACAGCTGAAGACTTTTCTGTTTGCCTTTTATTAAACCAAATTTGAGTTTTAATATCTTACACTGCGCTGGAACTTTTATCCTCCTGTTAATCTGTCTTATTCTATTTGAGCTTCTTTTTTATTTCCAAATTTAACACTTTTTAATTGTATTTAAATGTCTTTCACATTGCCTTGTGTTGCTTTTATATTGTGTCTCGATGCCTTTAATGCTCTATGTAAAGCACTTTGAACTGAACAATACAAATAAACTTCCTTTACCTTAACGCTGCTGTAAAAAGCATAATTGCCTGTATACCAAAGAATTTCCCCCAAAAGAGCCACAAGCCATCAGATTAAAAAAAAAAAAAAAATACTATGAGGGTTAAACATGTATTTCATATAATAGTGTACAATTCATTAACCTACAAACTTTGAGAATATCATGTTTGTCTTCTCCATGTAGTACAGTTTTTCTATATTTTGGAAAATTCAATAGTATTTAGCCGTACAATAACCTGAGGATGGTAAAATGCATCCACTAATGAAAAATGTACTTTTTTAGTTTTAATGTATATATGTGTTTATTTATTTGTTTATTTATTTATTTTTGTATACAGATGTATTCATTTGTGCAGCGTGCAGGAAAGACAACATTTGTTGACAATAATTGTTTTTTGAAATAACAGACTTTAATTTCCTTTTGTTTTTATTTTTCCTTTTCTATCTTCCAGCAGTGTTCTGCTTTTCCTCAAAGACATCATCAGGCTCAAGTGAGCACAATCAAATAGGTGAGGATGGTAATTATAGTCACTGTACTCCAGATTGCTCCAGTAGTACCAAAACAATACTATTCTGATTTATACAGTTTTTAGAGTAAACAGAAATATATACAATTTTTTGGAAAAGTTTTTTTTTTCTTTTTTAACCTACAGTAAATAAAATTTTTATTATTAAACTTGATTTTGAGGATGTCAGTACTCTATATTTATCTATAATTAAACCTTTCAAGCTTCCAAACTTCTACTTCAGTGTATAATAATTTATATGTAGTTAACATTTTTTTTTACAAACATTTTCTTTTATGTTTCAATCTTTGGAGACGACACTGCAGATGATCGAAGCAGTGTAACGTATGCAGTCGTGACCATTAAACAGAGACAAGACAAAGGTTTACTTGACTTTCTATTTAAATTTTACATTAACTTGATGTGCGTTTATATTCTTGGGTATTTGGGGAATATTATATGCACATATATATTCTTCATTTTCAGCATCTTAAATCGAGTAAAAACAGAAAATTAAAATAATGAGAAGAGTTGTTTAGTTTCACTATTCTTCATATTGCAAGTGACAGTTGAGATGTTGCTACCAGTAAAGGCTGAGATGTGCTGATGTGTGAATTATTGTCTTAACACCTCAGAGTCTCATACGTGTTGTTTAGCTTCAGACACTGCAGGTGCTGCTGATAGTCTGAGCCGGGACACAAACCACAGAAGAAAACCACAGACACAAAAAGGTATAGAGGTCCCCTCATCCTGCCAGCAGAAATATTTATAATGTGCTACTTTAAGATGATCTGTGAGTTTGTCTCACTGATGTTTCTCTCCTTTAGATGAAGATGAATCATCACGTCAACCTGTTTACTCTGCCTTGAAGTTAGATAAGACTCCACAAGCTCTCCAAACTGGTCTGTATGTTTGCAAAATCTTTAAAATCCCCAAATTCATTTATTTTAGCACAACTACAGACATTTCAACATTATGTCTTCATTTGATACGTCCCATATGTGACTACAAAGGTCCACATATACACTTCCTTTGTGGGTTATTTGACTCTAAAGTGACTCTAACTGTCAATTATGACAGTAATGATCATTTACAGTTAATCCAAAATGTTTTCAGTATTATAAAAGACATTTTAAAACCAAGGACATATTGTACTAAATAAGGACTTTGAGAGCATTAACTCTGTCAGGGCAACTTTTAAAGAATTTGTTTTGCCTTGTTTTGCCATATTGATTTGCAACACACATTCATATTTCATATTTCCATACTAACAGTTTCGTCTCACACTGTTGTGTGACAGCACAAGACAAGTCACACTTAACAAACTGTGCACAGGGTTTCTACTTGTATTTTGGTTAACGTGATTATGAGGTGATGCTGTTCAAGGCCCGTCTCACAGTGTTTTGCGAGCTCTGCTTACACGTAGATCACACATTTGTCACTAATGTTCGCACCTTGCAAATAGCAGAGAAATGTTTGAGTCCTGTGTTCTTCTCACATGCACATGGTTGCAAGTTTGGTGCTTCTTTTGATAAGTTAAGAGAAGAAATTATCTCAGCTTGCATGTGTTAAATCTATAGAGTGAAACCAGCCCAAGATTGTCAAGAGAAAAACACAAATTATACCTTGAAGCCAAAACAAGATTGTATGAGTACAATGAAACAGATGCTGACATGATATTTGCTTAGAAAAGGTTAGAAAAACAAATGTTACTGACTCTGCCAGAATTCCCAAAAGGCTTCAAAGTTTTAGTGCATCTAATAACATGAAAGTGCTGGATAGAACAAATAAATAGAGAAAAAAAGATTTTGACATGAAGATATTTGTCTAGAGGAAAGGTCAAGATGATTGAATCATAAAAGATGACTGTGGTAATCATGATTCAGTTCAGATAATGTGTCTTATCATGTTCTTTTCCAACACAAATGTTTCCAAAGCAGAATCAGGATTATCCAGCTCCACAGTGACCCAGAACCCTGAAGATCCACGTTTCACAGAGCGGAAGATTCTTTATTCACCCATCCAGGAAAGACTGAAGGTATTTCTCGCCTCCAGCCGCAACTTTGTCTTTTTTTTTACTAATTACTCTTTAGAAGGGATCTCAAACCTCTCATGTTTCACCTTCATACGCTCCCCTTACTGTGAATGCAAGTGGTGTTCATCAAAAGTTCATCAGGGAATAAAGACTCAGTACAAAGGTCCAGGCTCGATCTTTCCCCTTAAACGAGTTACACTAGTGAACATGCAACTTGCATATTTTCATAGTCTTTGTCCTCAAGCTTGGAGATTCACTCTTAACCTTGGAGTTTAGAATATTTTATTCTATATTGTATTTTCTGTCTTACAGAAGCAGAAGAGGAGAAAGACCTGAAGCTGTGCTGTACTAACAGAAGAAATGACAATTTTATTTGTCGATTTTTGAAGTTTTTACTTTTTGAAATTTTACTTTCATTGCAAATGGCAAACAAGACAAACATGTACTCCACTATGATCCTACATCTACAACCTTTTACATTTGTATTCTGTTTTTTCTGTAACAAAGCAATAAATGTCCATTAATACTGAATGAAATGGCCACAGACACGTGCAATTTCAAGAAGTTTAAACTGAATTTGAAACAAAGAATTGTAGATTTTGTATATTGGATAGGAAATATAGTTATATGCAGCAAAGTTTACATACATTAATTAGTCCAGATGTTGTTCTATGTTGTTTATTTATTTGGATTCAGCTATAAAGTCGCAGGTTGTTTAACCGAAAAGAAATAAAAAAAACTGCAAACTGAAATTCCTTAATAAACAATAGCTAATGTTATAATTCTATTTTAACATAAATTACATCATTTTGTCATAGTGTCTGTAAATCTGTAAGGGTTTTGCAACAAGGTCTAGTCGTCAGAGGTGAGGTGGCAACCTGAAAGTTTGTCTACTTTTTAATGACGCTGAGCAAAGATGTTAAATGACCAGCAAGCACACACTTACGTTATTTGGTCCATTTTTTTTTAGTTCTTCTGAAAATGGACTCTCAGAAATATGCTCATTGCAGAGATGTAAGTGTATCAGTTACAGTTTACTAAATGTTACATTCAGAAACCTTCAGTTTCAGACAAAAGGAGATGAGAAAAGCATATATGGGACCAGTTTAAGATAAATAAATAAATAATAACATGACTGCAGTCTTTTGAGCATTGAGTTACCAACAGTCGAACATTGCTTAGCTCTCTCTCTCTCTCTCTCTCTCACACACACACACACACACACACACACACACACGGGTCAGTCATCATTGAGTTACCAGCATGTATCATAACCCCTACTCTGCCCCCTGCAGTAAAACTATATAACTGTCATCTTTCTCATAAACACTTCTCTTTTTCTTCAGAGGAATGTTATCGCTCATGTTTTACTGAAGAAACATACAGAGACAATTCATGATTTTAAACTTACATGCTGTTATATAATATTTACAGCAGCTGCATCATATGATGTGAAGGTGTGTTTTTATTTGCATATGTTTGAAAAATGTAACATGTATTGTTAAAAGTATGATGCTGCATTAAAATCAAATAGTCATGCACATCCAGACTGCAGCACAACACAGAGTAATAATCACACACACTTAATAAAGGAATCATTGACTGTTAATGAAATGATAGATTAAGCTACATATATCTTTAACGCAATCTCCACAACCTACACACAGAAACACCCGGGGGTGCTACAGTCACTCACCTCTTTGGCATTTCTTGTATGTGTATGTATGTAAATGCTATATTTGAAAGTAGTATTTTATATTTATTATCAGTTTTTACTACAGGAATTTAATATGTTTTTTTGGAGCTTAGTGAAAGTTCAGTCAGGAAGACTATCTTTTGCATGCCAGGTGTAGTTCTATTGCTCACACCGCTATGTCATACTCATCTCTCATGCATGCTCACTCTGTTTCCTAGCTGTCAATGCCTGGGGGCGTGGTCTGAGTTTCAGTGGTCACCAGCTGATCACTTCTATCCAATAGCACAGTGACACACTTTCATTGTTAGCCTATCATCTGGTTGTTGTCTTTTTAAATATGTCTCTCTCTCTCGGCATTAGTTTAGCATGCAGCTGTTATGTGCGCACCTCCACCTCCCCATCTCCGCCCAGTCTTAGTTGCAGGATCATCAGTCTTATTACTTCATCAGCTATCAGTCTCATCTGAAGTCATCAGCCACCATCACCACTATTGTCTGGACTCCATGGGGGGATGTATCTTGTGGCTGCTCAGGGATGATGTCCTCATGGAGTCCAAGCGCCAAAGACTTTATGACTATCATTTCTATTTGTATAATAAACATGATCTTTTCTCCATTCACTTGTGTCTCCTGATTTAAATGTGATTTGATCTTTTGTTGCATGTGCTGAAAACAAATGTCTGTAGTTCATGGTGACAGCAAACACTTTTTTTTTTAATCTCCAATTAAAGCATCTATACACACACAATATAACACTCACACAGGGTGAAAGTACATTTTTTATTAACTCTGATTTTCGTTGAGTCACTAGCTGCCACTGATGTGGGGGTTGAATGCAGCTGTTTTATTGGCATATAAATTGCCCCCTACTCCTCCGATTTCATCAGGTGGGGGACAATGATATCGTTTGATGCGGTATGTTGGTTTTCCTCCTGTCCTCCCCAATTTTTCGAGTCACCAGCCGCCACTGGTGTGACGGTTGAATGCAGCTCATTTTTGTAGGATACAGCAGAAAGGTCTATATACATACAGTACATTATATACAAACTTTGTATGAAGTTTGGTGTTATTATCATTTATTTTACAATAATTATAGGTCTTATATTTATAATTCAGTAGTGGGGATGACCTATGAGGGGAAGGGAAAAAATGGAGTGAGGGTGACAGTTTAGTGATAAAGTGCTGTAGAAAAATACCATCAAAACTAAAATTTGTAGCTCTGTACTGCAGTTTTTCCTTTATTAGGGCCCGAGCACCTAGTGGTTCACTCACACTCTCCATTCAAATATATGAGTATTTTTCTGTGTCCAGCTGCAGTTTTTTTTTTTTTTTTTTTTTCTGCGAACACACACATAACTGCCCTTGGACATCCATATCAATACAAACACAACATTTTCATGTGAATAAATTTGCTGCAATGTCCTTTAAAAAAATTTGATAATGCATGAAATGCCCCTGGAATAGGCCCTAGTGGAGAGCAATGCTAATGGTATGTATTTGTTCCTCAGGGCAAACAGGAACAAATTGCTCAATCAGCTGGAAAATAGTAAAAACTGCAGCTTTGAAGCAAGGGCTTCAGTTTGAAAGCCTTATAAAATAGAATGCATGGTTTTATGCTATTGTGGCCATGGGACCTAAAAGGGCCGTAACATGCTGAAAGTTAGTATTGTTTCTACACAGTGTATTATAGACTTAATATAGGATCTGTGGTTGAATTTCCAAAATTGGATAAAAAATACACACCTTTGCCAAAAATCATGGCTACAGCACAATCACAGCCAAAATGACTGAAAAAATAAAACGTTAAAGGCCCTTTTAGGTCCCTTGCAAGGCATAAGGGTCAAATACAGGTAGTTCATTGCCATAACTGACAAGTGAGGGACAAGGTGGGACAATTTAATTTAATTTTCATTTAATTTGGAGGACAAGGCAATATTGAGAGCCACAAATTCATAATTTTATCAAGAGATAGGCTTAAAAAAACAATAAATATGTGTGTCTCACCTTTGACAGTCAGCCAGCTCTCTGGTGATTCTCCAGCTCCAGAGATATTAAATTTGTATAGTCCTTCATTAGATTTAGAAACACTGTGGATGGTCATGTTTCCTTCAGAAACCTGATTAGGTTTCCATCTTTAAAGAAATCAGCAATGAAGTTTGAGGTTGTCTTGTTCCTGCAGTGCAGAGTTACATCATCTCCTTCCATCACAGGCAGAGCAGGACTCTGACTCTGAGCAGGACAGAAGGACCCTGAATACACCCTCCACTTGGCAGTACATGTGATAAATTCTCCTTTAACAGTTCTCAATACTTTCCATCCATCTGAGCCATTAAAACGCTCACAGCTAAAGGAGACATACTCATATTCAAAGAGTTGCAGTCTGGATGGAACAATACGAGAAAAAGCTGCATCGGAGACGGAGACACAAAGAAACAAAATAAAGAGGGAGATTATGCCAAAAGTGTGAGCTCTAGTATGATGTGTTGTACTGCATTTTTATTTTGAAATGATAGAAAGAAAAAAAAAAGACTAATGAAACTGGTGAGCTAATAGCAGATCTCTGGATTTCCTTTTGTAATATGATTCAGATTCAGAAAACAACCAGTAAAACCAACTTTTACTTGTCGCCATTACGTCAAGTTTCTAATGTCTAACTCCAGCATATCATTTCTTTTTGAAATATATATACACTATATTTAATAAATATCATGGAAAATGAGATGAGACTCATACAGTCTGATGTTGGCTTGCTGCTGACTGTACAGTATGATGATAGTAAGAACTTCCCTTTCCTGTGTAGTGCATCTCTGGTGCCATATATAACAGCAGGTTTTAGTGTTTTAATTTCACCACTGGAGGCAAATTTGATCATTAAAATTTTGATTTATTTTACAGGTCCCTTAATTTAATACTAATATCCTGGACATGTTCTGAGTAATTTACAGGTATTTAACTGTTCATTTTTAAAACATTTTACAGAACAGATGCTGTAATTTGATACAAATTATAAGAAAAATGGAAAAAAGTCAAGTCAAGAACTTTTTGTCATTGTGCAAGCATAACAAAATTGCAATTACATCAACCTCAAAGGGTGCATTTGTATTTAAGACTTAACACATATTTACTTAATAATAAATAAGACAGATATAAAAATATCAGGAGGCACCAGTAAGAGGAGTCTGTCCATGTGAATCTTGCTACCCATCTTCCATACCATCCATACATAACTAATGCCTGATTGAGTTGTAGTTTCATGTTAATTAGCAAAAAAATCTTGAAGACTATTGATAATCCTTTAACAGACAGAAAATACTTAGCAGTGTGTAGTTTTGTGTGTCAAGGGGCATATTTGCATATCACATTGTTTCTTAAAAACGCTATCAACAATTTCGGTAGCACTAGCACTATCTATTACTTTCCTACTAATTTCCAGGACATTTTTTCAAATAAGTTCTTAAAAGTAGCTGCTGGGTTCTTCTTCATTTTTTGAAAGGCAAAATGTGCTCATTAAAGCTTTTAAGAAAGACGTCAATATGCTAATGCTAATACAAACAAATTATTTTTTGTAAGTTATTACAATTTATCAATATTTTTTTCGCAAATTAACAACTATGGACCCAAATATAATGAGAGGGAACTTAGAAACTACACCAGCTTAACACTTGGTCCGCTTTGTATTATAATTTGTACCAAATTTCACCAACCTTTCGGTAAAAAGTCCTAAAAATTGACCATTAAATGCCTGCAAATTACACAAAAATGTACATTGGTATAAAACTAAAGGACCAGTAAAGTAAAGTGTTATCAAAATGTTTTTGAGAATTCCTGTAAAAACTCTTATTAGTTTTGTAGGATGATGATTTTCTTCTAAAATAATAATAATAATAATAATAATAATAATAATAATAATAATAATAAGTATGGTGGTCATATAATCATGAAGTAATGAAGAATTACTAGTAACTTCTCAGCATGATGCATCACTTTAGGGGGCACAAAATAGTGACTAATGTTTAAGTAGTTAGTAAATAATGAGTAGTTAACAGTATGAAGAGTTTACAGATATCTATTAATTAATCATTACATAACATTTAATTTACATCTCCAAGTCTGTTCTCAAATAACTCACTGTCTATTATACTGTAGTCCTCAAGTTATACTTATAGTTATATATTATATCTTGTTGCAAAGTTTTACCAAGAACAAAACAAAACAAAAATCAGCATTTTGTATAAACATTTATAACATTGCAGAACATTTACTGATTCTGTATATACAGTAAAAAAAAAAAAAAAAAAAACTCTTCATGATAGGTTAATTTTGGTTTATTTCATAAATCTCATATTGTACAGATGTGGATTTACAGATGGATTCAATGGGAAAATCATCATAATAAAACAAAAAACAAAAGCTGAAACATGTTCCTTACATTTCTTTTCATCAGTGCAGCTGGAGCTCTTTGATGTCTGGAGTCTTGTAAACCGTCTCTGAAAACTTCTGTAAACTGTCTGAAACACTGAAACTGAAAACAGTGAACTCTCAGGAACTAGATGCATTTGTACAACACTGCTGCATGGCCTTCTCATTTTAATATAGAGTCTGTTCATTCACACACATATATAAACAGCAAACATGATGTGGTGCACATGAGAGAAAGAACAGGAAAGTTTTATGAATTCTTATCAATGAAAACTGCAAAATGTATCATTATTACCATAATTTTATTTTTAAAAACTGTAAACATGTATACTTTATACATCCTAGAATATAAATGTGCGTAGCAGATAAAGACCAAACTTCAAATCACCTTCTAATGAAATCACTGAACTCCTTGAACTGCCTACTTAACTCATTGTAATCTGATTATTGTTTAAGGTTTTTACTCTGGTTACAGTTTTAGATGTATGAAGTCAGTTCAAAGTTACTTTGAGTTTCATCAGCATCAGTTCCATCAGTTCTCTGTCTGTTCTCTGATTTCCTCCTGTACTCTTTTTATATTATTTCTGTTGTTTCTGTGTCTGAAGTTAACTTTCTTCATGGAGCTCCTGGTTTCCTCCATTTGCTGTTTCATGCTGGATCTCTGTCTTTCATCTCTCTGTTTCACCATCTCCTCTATTTTTTTTTTCCCTACCGTTGGTTTCTCTACCTTTTCCAGATCATTTTTGGTATCTAAAAGAAGTTATTTGATTCTCATCTCCTTGTCCTTGTCCGTATCATCTCTCTCACTGTATCTCTTCCTCCTCCAGCTGCAGTTTGAGTTGATCTGTCTTTTTCAGTTTCATCAGTCCAGAAACAGTTTCTTCTTCTTGTCCAGATTTGTCAGTGTCTCTTTTTCTGTGTTTTTCATTCTCCATCAATCACTAAACTGCTGTTTTATCACCTTTAGGGTCTATTTTCTCCTCGTTCACATTATGTATCTTGGTATTCACTTACAGATTTATCCTTATCTCCTTTAGTGTTCATGTTTTTTCCTACTTTTCCTCCTAGTAGATCCTTACCTTCCTTACTTCCTCCCTCTGTCATGTCCTGTGCTTCTTATATCTTATTTTCTACGTTTCTGTCTTCCTTTTCATCTCTCTCCTCCTCATTATTCTCTTCCTCTCCTCTTGTCATGAGCTGCATTTGAGTTCTGTGTCTGCCACTCTGTTTAATGTCTCTATTTTCTTCTTTGTAGTCCGGATCAGTCGTTGCTCTTATATTTTGCCCTTATCCATCCTCTGCATTCACTTCCTGTTCCATATCCACATCACTTTCTACGTCTTCTTTTCTTGCTACGAGCTGATTTAGCAGCTGTAGGTTTTGTCGATGTTGATTGTGTTCCTCCTCCTCTATCTCCCTTCTGGTTTTTCTCTGGCTGCTCTCCATGTGTTTCTCCCTCTGTTTGACCTGGAAGTCCTGTTTGCTCCATCTTTTCTTTATTCTCTTCATTGCTCTTTACATCCTCTGCTGAGATCTGATCTGTTTGTCCATTGATTGGAGGCTGAGGTTTTGTGTTATCTTGTATAGGTGTTGTCTTCTTCTCTCCATCTTTCCCGTCCTTATTATTATCTTGTTGTCCTCCCTCAACTGCTGGATATGAAACCTCGTTTTCTGCACTCCTTGTCTGGTCTAAATGATTATTTGTCTTTGTTCTTGCCTGCAGGGCATCTTTTTGTTTTCCTCCTCCAGTTGGACCCTTATCTGATAGCATTTTCCCTTCTTCATTTTCCTCTCCTTTCTTGTCCTCCTTCTGTCTTTCTCCATCCTTCAGACCCTGATTTTTTTTTTTTTTTTTTGCAGATTTTGTTTTCTTGCCTTTATCTTTCTTGCCCATATCACCCTGTACTTTTCCTGTTGGGAGCAAACCTGTTTGTCCATCAGCTGGAGACTGAGGTTTTGTGTTCTCCTCTCCATCTCTCCCATCCTTATTCTTATCTTGTTGTCCTTCCTTCTTTGCTGGACAGGAAGCCTTTTTTTCTTCATTCCCTGTCTGTTCAAAATTATTATTTGTCCCTCTACCTTCCTGCTGAGCATTTTGTTCTGTTTCTACCTCAGTTGGAACCTGATCTGTTGTTTTGTTATCTTTAAGTTTTGGTTTCTCTTTTTCATCTTTCTCGTCAAGTTCAGTCTTTCCTGCTTGGGGCTGATTTGTTTGTCCACTGACTGGAGGTTGACTTATTGTGTGGTCCTTTTCAGGTGTTGTGTTCTCCATATCATCTCTCCTGTACCTATTCTTGTCTTGTTGTCCTTCCTCCTCTGCTGGACATGAAACCTCATTTTCTTCTCTCCTTGTCTGGTCTAAATTATCTTTTGTCTCTCCTCCTGCCTGCTGATCTTCTCGTTGTCTTTCTCCTCCAGTTGGAGCCTGACCTGCTGTTTCATTATTTGTAGATTGTGTTTCATCTTCCTCGTCTTCTCCTCTTTCCCCCTCCATCTGTCTTTCTCCATCCTTTGGACCCTGATCTTCTATTCCAGTGTTTCCAGATTTTGTTTCCTCGTCTTCATCTTTCTTGTCCACATTACTCTGTACTGCTGGGAGCTGATCTTTTTGTCCATCGATTGGAGGCTGAGGTTTTGTGTCATCTTGTATGGGTGTTGTGTCCTGCTCTTCATTGTTCTTGTCCTTATTCTTATCTTGTTGTCCTTCCTCCTCTGCTGGATATGAAACCTCATGTGCTTCACTCATCACTCTCCTCTCTGTCTGACCTACTGTCTGGACCTCATCTTGTTGTCTTACATCCTCCATCTGCCCTGTTCCTGCATTTACAGATTGTATCTCTATCTCCCCTTCTTTCTGTACCAGGACATTGTTAGTTTTATTTTCTGTCACGGGCTGCTCGTGGTGTGTAAGTCCTGATTCTTCACTTAAGGAATTGATCTTCAGATCCTGATTCTTCATTGTTTCTTCTTCTGCTGTGTGTTTCTCCCTGTCTGTTTCTCTCACTATCAGAAACTTTTGTTCTGGATCATTACTTGTAGAGTTGCTCTTCTTCTCTCTCGCTTTCAGTGTTTCCTCATCGTCATGGTACTTTGTGGTCTCTATGTACAGAAACACAGCAAACAGTATTTATGCAAAAATATATGTGATGTGTTGCAGTAAAGGCGTGAAAATGATAAGACAGATATTATGTGCAAAAGTACAACACAATATGGTGTAGAAGGAGAATATATAGTACATGTATGAGAACACCTCTCTATTCACTTGAATGAGAAAGTGTGTCCAACTTTGTGTCATTTAACCAAACCCAAACATATTTAATTTACTAAAATTCAAGACAAGGACAATCAGCAAATTCTCACATTTAAGAAGCTAGAACCATACACTGTTGTAAATTAACGTTAACAATGAATCGATTATTAAAATAGTTGCTGATTAATTTTCTGTTGATCAGTTTAATGAGTAATCAATTAATCGTTGCAGCTCTGATCAATAGATACTAAATATTTCAGCATTTAGATTGGGATTGGTGCAAAAATAGATGATCAGATTACTTTTCATTATTATCAAAATTATGATAGCAGATTAAAGACTTACTGAGTTTTTTTTGTCTCCATTTCCACAGAAGAAAGACAACAGCGAGAATAAAGATGATGCCTACAATCACACCAATGACGGTAGAAGGAGATAAACTGGACGAGTCTGTGAAGAAATGGTAAAATACAAAACAAATACATTACAACCTGAAACAATAATGTGTTCTCTCTCTCATCATCAGGTGCTGCCATCTTGATGACAGCACCTGATGATGAGAGAGAGAACAAGCCAAGAGGAATAATAATTAGTACATTTACTCTCCATCCTCTCCCTAGATGATGAAAACATTTTTATCAAGATGTATTTCCACTTACCAACAACTAGCTGAACACTAGATTCTGTTTTCAATCCTGGAATGAAGCATCTGTACGTTCCCTCATCAGAGAGTTTCACTTTGGAGAGTTTCAGTGAGACGTCTCCCTGTTTCAGACTGTTGATGGACACTGAAGTTCTTCCTCTGTAGGACGGGTTTTGATCTGGCAGATAGTCTTCTCCAGAACGTTGCACATGGACAAATCTGGGGCTCAGGTCAGGTCTCGACCACTCCAGCATCTCGTCAAAGGCATCCGTGGAAGGTTTCACGTGGCATGGCAGAGTGATGTCATCCCCAATCATTGCCACTATTTGCTGAGGTCCACCAGTTGCCTGAGAGTGACCTGAGGAAGAAAAGTCAGTTTTTTAAAATTCCTGCAGTAAGAACTGAATAATCTTTCTAAACTCTAAAAGACAATGTGCATACCAAGCATCTTGAGAGCACTGAATTTGGACATCCGGATTTGAAATTGAATTAGAGGTTGCTACAGGTTGAGGCTGCTTCATTTTACAACATTCATGATCTCCAAAGGATGTAAACTCAGGGAACACCAAAAATCATTACCATGGATATCTGCACTAAATATGGTAATCCATACAATCCTTTTAAAGATACTAAAAAAAGAAATCAACATAATGGTGGCACTGAAAGAAAAGTCAGGGGATCACCAAAGTCAGTAGGATTCATCCTCTGTGAGACATAAATGTCTTTACAAAATTTAATGGTAATCCATCCAGTCGATGTTGAGATATAGTGGTGGACCTACAGACATTGCTAATCCCTAAAGAGCCATGTAGTTTACCTTGTTAATAAAAATACAATTCTGAGTTAATCATTTGACTCCAACACATTCAACACAGAACTACAACTGTATTTGTAAAGGAAAACAGCAGCACTTATCATAATTTTATTAGGAACATTGAAAGTTAATGATAAACTCAAGCTTGTGCACAAATCTGTAACTGAAAAATACAACCCAGATGTTATCTGGGACAGCATATTATCTAACTGACATCTAAAAGTCAACCAATCTGTTATCTATCAAACAAATAAACCTGAAACATTTTCATTTCACTTTTACCAATGAGGTGAACTGTAGAGAGAGAGACTGTGGCTCTCTCTGCTGGACTTAAACTGCAACTGCAACAGATGAAATGTCTGTCTGTCTTCTACAGCCACTGTTTTACACAACGCATAGTGCAGTGGAAACTAAACTCATGCTGATCTCTTACAGTAATACATCTCAGTACATCTTTAACATTTTAAATAGGAAGCAGCCAGTGAGTACAAATCTCCCCATAATGTCTAAAAACAAGCCGTAAACATCAAAATGTGAAATTAAAACATTAGAAATAAAAATAGCTTTAAAAAAAAAAAAGCTCGAACCTATGTGCCCTAAATGAGAAATTTCTAAAGGAAAAAGAAAAAGATTGATGGTGAATAAAATGGACTCATGGAGGTCAAAACTTAAACACCTCCAATTTGCCAAATTTATTAGCTAAAATGTCACATTCACACTACACACAGCTGGACTGCAAACTACCCTCACGCTGAGCTCTCACTACTCAAAAGCACGTGTCTAACTTGCAATTAATAAAAATAAGTGCTCATTGGTGGTCAGCACAATATACTGACATTTAATTAATTAGTTCAGTATTCAGTGAGAGTAATAATAATAATACGCAATAATAAAGTTTTCTACATAATGTGTGTTACAAAAACACACATCTGTTATGTTGCTCTAGACAATAAAAAGGCAGAGATAGCATCAATGTACGTAACGTTTTATTAAAATTCACATAATTTTAAATTCCAGTATTTATGGTTTATTTATGGTTATAGTTTTCATATACCGACCACTTATAATACACCTGTAAAATCTAATGCAATCTCATAGAACAGCTCGGCCATAAACTCTACCTTTGACAAACATTATAAAGTTGTGTTTTTGTTGATACTGTCGGAAAGATGTTACTCCAATTGTATCTTTTTTAATCTTATCTTTTTAATCGTGTTTTTTTTCTTTGTTTTTGTCTTATTTTGTTCTTTTTTGGACGACATTATACAGAGTTAATGTTTTGTCCACCCCATTTACAGCACATACATGAGGATATTAACATTAAATTCTACAATTATTTCTACAATAATGACCTTTTATCATAATATTTGTGTATACATTACCTCCATGAAAGAGTGTTAGGAGAAGAAAGGCAACAGCGGGATGGAAAATCAAAGCTCTGAATGCACTTAGTCGAGGTTTATGGGACGTTATATCCATCTGTGGAAGCATCCTGCAGTGCTGAAAAAAATATCAAAAGAAATTAAATCAATTCTAAGAAAGATCATGCAAATGAAAAAAATGTTTCAACATGCAAATTATACATATCATTTTTTTCAACCAGCCAAAAATTACATCCTTCCTGGACTGTCTTATTACATTTCAAGTAAAAAAAAAAGATTAAATGATAAAATAGCTTACATATAAGAATACATTTACGAACTAACAAAACAAGTTGAGGTAGAGAAGACCATACAGTATGTGACAGCAAAATTAAAAAAGGAATGATTTCAAATTCAAGTTACAATAGACAAAGTTTAATTTCAAAAGGCTTTCCTACCGTTTGCATGAATTCACTTTGAAAAGCCGCAGGTTGCCAAAGTCCTTTATTCAAACGAATACACTGACCTGCACCTGCTCGGTCTTATCTACTGCCACACCTACACTCAGTTAGAAGTCCATCCGACCAATGTTGTAAAAAGGGTTGATGTAGGTTAGAGTTACCAGCACCAGACTCCCAACGTAAATTTCACTCTTTTATGAATTAGAAAGCCCCTAAAACAGCAATTAGATTAGATCAAAATCTGATCATTTAAGTTTCTTTAGGTTTGGCAGAAGAATAATCATTTACAGAAATCATACATGTACAATTTAAACAAAAACTGTAAACCTGCTAAGACTTAAGTTGTCCAACCAGTGAATGTTGTATATAACCATACTGCATGTCTCTGTGCTATAGCCTTTAAACTATTACTGAAAACTTACTTCCAGTGTCTTTGTTAATGTGTTACATTTAAATACAAGTGTCTGAACATTGATCCAGGTGCCAGGTAACTGATTATCACTACTATAAAATACTACAGCAGCATACATATCTGCAGCTAATCAAAATGCAATGATAGTAGTTTCTTGTTTCTTTATTGCTTTGGTGACCTAGACAAAAGTATGAGATGACAGGTCTGCTGATTTACTGCAGGGGGCAGAGCAGGACTTCCTATTCATTAGTTTACTGTGTGCCTCTGCCTTTTATCACAGGAAATGTGAGACTATTTATTCATAATTTACTCTGCACTGTAGCCATGCTTTAATTTCTAGTGTCCTGACAGTCTTATTTCATTTTTGTTATTGTATCTTCTGTTTACTCTCTAAAATCCTATTTAGATGTGTCTTTTTATATTGTCTTGTATTTTTTTTTTTAAAAAAATCTTGTTTAAATGCCTTTTATGCCTCGTTTAAAGTGTTTTCAATTGCCATGTTGTTGTTGTTCAAAGTTTCAATAAAAATTGATTTACAAGAAAACAGTGGAAAAGGCTTCCCAAGTGGGTCAATGAAAATATTCAGAGAAAGAATGCCAACATGTTTAAAACTGTTATATATGAGAGCATGTTTAGCTGCAGGGTGTTGCAGAAATCAAGAAGAACGTAAAGGGGACACATTTCTACATCTGTATTTTAAATCCAGGCCTTTAGTGGAATATCTTTGCATGTTTTACAGTTAAAAACTCCTTATTTATCTTATACTGGCCCTTTATGCAGCCCCTTCAATTCAGCCTCTGTCTGAAACAGAACGTTTTAGCTCCTGTCTCTTTAAGACCCCTCTCCCGATGAGCCGACACTGTTCTGATTGGTCAGCTCATCAGAAAAGTAGAAAAACATGCTGCGAATGAAGTGTTCAGAGCAGCTTGAAATCTTTTTGACCTGCAGGCAACATATTTACATTCGTTCACCTCACGTTTTGGAACTTTGACCATGTTTTACATCCAATATCATTACAGTATATGAATAACAGAAAATCACAAAAAACATGATATATCCCCTTCAGGTTTTAAGTGCACAATAAATGATTTGCCCTTCAAATTACAATAATTTATCATTCCAGAGCAGTGGTCCTCCAAGTGGGGTCCAGGGACCCCCAGGGGTCCTTGAGGGGGTTCCAGGGAGCAAAAAGGGGAATCATTTATTTTTCATACGTTCCCGACAGTTTCTGTAATAAAACATCTAAAAGCAAAAATCTTATCAGATGGGGGACCCTGGGACTATATCAAATTGGGGTCCATGGTCAAATTTGTGTCAGTATAGGGTTCCTTGATGTGAAAAAGTCTGAGAACCACTGTTTTAGAGCTGTCTCACATAGTCTGTACAACTGCAGCTACAGTCTGCTTAACACCAGAATTGATCTGAAGTATAATCTGCACAGGAAGAGGAAGTTCTCACCGCCATTATATTTAGTTTTGATTCAGTCTGACGCTCAGACAGTCAGTAGCAAGACACCATGGAGGTCACAGCTCTCTGCTTCAGACTGTGTGAGTATTCAGTGTCTATTTGTTCTCAAATAATAAAAGGAAACAAAATAAAAAGACATTTTGAATTTAACTTTAAAAAAAATTCTTCACAAGTTTGAGAGATAAATGAGTAAATTGAACATAACTCTATTATTGTGTCGTGTCTGGATCTATTTGATTATGCACTTGTGGAATTAAAAAAAAATCATTTAAGCCAAAACATGATACAAGGAATTAATTAATCCATCAGTATTCAAAAATATATGAACCTTTTTTTCATAATTGATATTAAAGTGTTTCTCAGTGACCCAAAATGTTTGATTAATCTCTAAAATTATAATAATGAGTAAAATTACTCTATAGTTATCATATATGTTGAGTTAGTGATTAAATGTAGATTCTACACACAGCATAAAAGCATCTATATATGAGGCTCTGCTCCTTTGTTTCTCCAGTGATCAATGTGTTGATTCTGCTGGTTGCAAATGTGCAGCAAAGTCATCCTCAGACATCTGGTAAGTAGTTAGTTCATCAAATGTCAAATATATATATTTGTTTAACAATTGTGTATTACTTCTGACTTCAGGCAAGGTGTTCTTTAAGCATCATAGTACCCGATAATTTTGATTTTATTTTGCTTTTTTTATGCAAATTTTTATCTATCATCTGGGAAGCGACTTCTTAATATATGTTGTTCTCTGTTTCTCTGTGTCAGATGCAGATGTCCGTATCGTTCCGTCCAGACTGCAGCTCTTTGATTTGGAATCTGTGTCTTTTACCTGTGAGGGGTTTTTTGCATCAGCTGGATGGAAAGTGAGGAACATCAATGGAGTCATTAAAAAATGTCCTAATGTGACCTGCAATATCGAGTATGTCCTCCCATCACACAGTGGAGAATACTGGTGTGAAGGTGGAGAAGGACAGAAAAGCAACACTGTCAACATCACTGTCACTGGTATGTTTATTCAAGGTGAAGAGTTTGAGTCTAAATCAGGAAAACTTCTAATAACCAATTAAATCTTTACCAAAAGTGTTAACATCTGTAATATTGTTCAGCTGGTTCTGTGATCCTGGAGAGTCCTGTCCTTCCTGTGATAGAGGGAGAAGCTGTGACTCTGCACTGCAGACACAAGACAATCTCCTCCAACCGCACAGCTTATTTCTATAAAGATGGCGTCTTCATCAAGACAGATTCCACAGGCAACATGACCATCCACAACGTCTCCAAGCTTGATGAAGGACTCTACAAGTGCAGCATCTCTGAAGCTGGAGAATCACCAGAGAGCCGGTTGGCTGTCAGAGGTCAATATACTACAGAAGAGGGCATGTTAATAATGTTATTGTTTTTGTTTTTTTAAGCTAACTGCATGTGTGAGTGTGTCACTCCAAACCTTGCAGGTACAGAACTTTCACACTTTAGCATTCATGATACCACATGCCTGAACAAAATGTTGAATTGCTGATTTCTATAAAGATGGCCTCCTTATCAGGAGTAACTCTACAGGAGAGATGACCATCCACAATGTTTCAAAGTCTGATGAAGGACGCTACAAGTGCAGATTTTAGGTTTTCTTTAACTAATAGTTGTGTGTAGCTGCATGTATGGCCACTGATGGTTTTGTTAACTGATATAATTTCATGTATGGTAATGCAGCCAAACATTGAACTCACAGAACTTTATTTCAAATTCTAGTGGAGATCCCAAAGTATAATGGCTCTGTGACCCAAAGTAAGGACTCATTGATACAACTTGCAGACAAAACAGGTAAGGTGAAAGAAAATTTACAAGGTTGTTAATCACAATCAGAACTAAACCAAAAGACAAAGGTCCAAAAGAGGCAGGCAGGATAAGCTGACAAAAAGCCTACAATGCTATGCCCTAAAATCCAACTGAAAATAAATTGCATTCATATCCTGTGCTCTCCTTTGACAAAAAACATGCATCAATTTGACAGTAGACCATTATTTAAGTCTCTACACACTGTGGAAAGAGACCTTGTTTCCATATAGCAAATCAAATATTGCATAATGGGATGTGGTGCTGTTCTATCATTGGCAGAACAGACAGTCACACTGAGCCTGATAGCATCCTGCTACACAAAACAAGAGCCACAGACACAGCAACCCACATTTACTCTTAAGTCTCCTTCTTATCTAACTTAGAAACAAAAATAAACCAACACAACACTCACAGACCTGCGATATGCATAATATTGTGTAAACTTATAAATATGTGGAGTATGTATGTAATAAAGTATTTTCTGTCATCCTCCAGCATCTCGGAATGAGATGAACTTTTCCCACCATTACCTCTTCCATTTCCTCACCGTGGTGAAGGTTTTGTTGGCTCTGCAGCTGCTGGTGATTGGACTACTTTGCTGGAAGAAACAACTAGGTACAAATATTATACTTGACATAAATAAAACATAGGAAACACTTAAGAGAAGTTTACTGAAAGCAAGTTTCATCACTGAGAGTTCAAAGAGGACTTCTAGATTGATGTTAAGGACCATTGAAAATGTTCTGTTGTGTCTGCTGTGTTTTTGCAGATTCTTGCTTCCTTAACATATTTAATGTTCTATTTATTTTGGCATTTAGTTGCCCAATATTTTCACCGTTGGGGATTTCACCGGCCATGCTGACCTCATTAACAGCAATTAAGATACATAGAGGCAGAGATTTAGTCTTGGCCTCTTGAGAGGAGCATGTGTAAAATGTTAAATGCTCATTAATTGGAAAACAGTTTGTTCCTTACGTACTACAGGACAGATGAAAACTCTAAATAAGCAGATGAATAATCATTAAGTAGGTAATTCTTGTGTAATTTTTTTCTGTGTTTCAGCTGCTTCTCAGATTAGTCCACTCATAAGTGAAACAAATTGGCTTGGATTTAGTGAAATTCTTAAATTTAGCACTTTAGAGTCCAAGGGCCCTATTTCAACGATCTAAAGCGCACGGTCTGAAGCGTATGGCACAATTGCATTGAGGGTGTGTCCAAATCCACTTTTGCTATTTTAATGGCGGAAAAAAAGTCGATGTTCCAGGCGCATGGTTATCCCTAATTAATCATGGGTGTGTTTTTGGCGTAACATGCAATAAACCAATCACAGTGTCATCTCCCATTCCCTTTAAGAGCCAGGTGCGCTTGCACCTTGGTGGATTATGACAGCGCATTTGCCAAGTAGTAAGAAGGAGTGCTTCTCCGCAGAGGAAACAGATCTGCTCGTGTGTAAAGGGAAAGCGCACGATCCATAACGAGCACACTGCTGCTCCTGGACCCTCCTGTGGTCAGCCCCAGACCACCAGTTTAAGGTCCTGTTCATTAATTTGTTGCAAATTTTTTAAATTTGGTTTCTTTAAAATCGTTTTGTCCAGTCATGGAGTAACAGGTCAAATCAGCAGGGTTTTAATTGCTGAAAGTATAGAAACCTGATTACTGTACTCTCAAAAATGTCAAAGAATATTTGTTAAATATTGTTCAAAAATAAAATCATTAATTTTAATCATGTAAAGAATCATCAACACAGTTATCAGGACTTGATCAGCTCTCTAAGGTTCTGATGCTGCTGCTGACGGCAGCTAGAAGCTGTGCAGATTTATTTCCTTCTTTAGTTTAATAATTGTTTTCACCTCATTTATTTCCTCATGTGTTCCTCATGTCATCATGTATTGTTGCAGCAGGAAAGTCGATCTGTGTCTGATCCGTTGTTGTCTGTCTGTTTAAACATGTACATGTTTTGCCACGATTTGGTCAAATAATTAGACAATTTTATCCATCATTACTGCGATTAGTTAATTCTGATAAATATTATGACGAAGCATTATGACCAATTTTTAAAGATATGTTGATGTAAACAATAATAATCTTTCATACTGTAATCCTTTTATTTGTTACCTTTTGCATGTTTGTGTGTTACTGCGCGTCCTGTGTGTGTGTCAAGCAGAGTGTATGTTGTGCAGATGCCTGTGTAGCCTCATATTACTGTCCTGATAATGCGCCCTTAAAATAACCTAGAAACACTGCGCCATTGACTTTAGACCAGGTTTTTGTTGATCAATAGCGCAATCGCTCTCTGCTGCCTCAAGATAGCAATGCGCCAACAATGCGCCTGACCACACCTTACTTTTAGACCAACACGCCCATGCATGATGGGCGCAAGTGCCATTACTATTTTAACAGCGTGGGTGCTGGACGGGAGATGACAACTGCGTCGGTCTTAAAATAGCAAAGAGACTTGCGCTGCGCTTGGTGCTACTTTGCGCCAGGCGTAGGATAGGGCCCCAAAAGTCTAAAGTCTATAACTTAAAGACATTACATAAAAATGTAAAAAAAAAAAATTATGTCTACTATACCATTGAGCATATGTCTACCTCACTAAAATTGAATTTAAATCATTCTACAAATGTATTTTGCAGAAGACTACAAGTTGATAATGAACATTTTCATTTTCATTTCTCTATTTCTTATTTCTTTTATTTCTTATTAGAGGCCCAGATGAGTAATCCATGCAATTACCTGTCATCAAAAAAGAAAAGAAAAAGAGAGATAATTTACTATATTTTGAGAAAAAGTGTTACATGTAGTGTTTTTGATTTTTAAGAGTTGTTAATGAATAATTTGTCTCACTGACACTGTTATTAGAGCAGTTATAAGTAATCGTTCATTTCACATCATCTCAGTCTTTCTCACACCATGTTTTGTTTTTAGACACTGCAGACGCTGCTGATAATTTGAACCTCTGCCTCAACACAAACCACAGCAGCAAACCACAGACAGACAAGGGTAAGCTGGCCTCTCGACCTTCTCACAGCTCAGGTCTCAAGACCTGAATATCATCCTAGTATTAGATCAAACCCAGTCTGTGTTAACATGATGCATTAACATCTTATAATTGATTTTGCTGTTCTTCTATTTCTCTTTGTGTCTCTTTTTTAGATAAAGATGAACCCCAGCCTCAGGATAGCCTATATTCTACCATCTAAAAGGTAAAACTGAGAGTAATGCTGGCCTTCACATCTCTTTCATCAGAATATTTTGTAATGCAGCGTTGCACTATAGTGCCTTGTGAATTGTAGAGGGTCAAGATAGAGCATGTAGCAACCAGTAGCCTAGGTGTAGTTACTCTTTAAAGTACTTGTGCATTATCATCTGTTATGTATTTTCTATGTGTCTTACAGGTCAATAAGGAAAACAGACCTAACTGAGGGAGATGAAAGTGTTTACATGCAGTATTATATATCTGCGTAATTGTATCCAGTTCAAAGTACAAGATTTGTCATCTCTCCACGACTGTAGTGTAAAATATTGTGCATTTAATGTCAAGTTAAACATCAACAACTACTCAGATTTGTCAAAATTAGTAGGATTTTCAACATCATCCAATTAAACACCAGGTCAAGTACAATATTTTTATTCATATCAGCCTGGTTGTTGTCTTTTTGAAAAGGTAATTACAAATGAAACAGCAATGTAGTAACATCATTGACAGTTTTTGGTAATGAATTGAATAAAGAATCAAAGAAGAAAAATTATAACTACATTTAATAACTCAGCTGTGAGGTATCAAAATATGCATTTATAGTTTTATAACTATAACATTATTGTTTATACTAAGTAAAAACAATGTTTTGTTCTGTTAACTTTAAGTATGATCATGTTAAAAATTACATATGTTATTTTTTGCATTTTTACATTACTTTAAATTAAGTATGTTTTGTATTACTTAAGTACATTTTTACATAATAATTTTCTTGAGAAAAAATGCATAGAGTAGATAGAGTTGTTTATTTAGTTGTGGCCTGTGGCTAGAGTTTGATAGCAGAAACTGTTTCAGGGATCGTCTGAGCTCTTCAACTGACTCAAAGTATCAGTGTCTATTTTTAAGAGGCCCCAGTTTGTTATAGTGGAGCGGTTAAACCACCTTGTTCTACGTGCTCTGCGTGTTCACACCGTTGAAGACGTTGTTTACAGGAACAGAGCTGCTGCACGTTTTAAACACATTCTCTGTGGTCGACTGCTAACATGATGATGATATATCAGTTTGACATGAAGCAGACACACTGTGTTTTGACTGTCAAGTTCTCATAAATGTGGATTACCATTAACATAACAATGTTTTTCAGTTAATATGTAGTTTAATGTAGAAAACACATTTCACCTGAATATAATTGTAACTAACCTGAGAGGTTGAATGTGAAAGAGCAGGAATAAATGCAGCAGTATTAGTAAAGATAATACTTTTGTCTTATTTCTTACGTCAATTATTTTGCACATTGAGCAAGGAGAAACGCAATTTCGCTATGCTGTGCACTCCTCGATGTTTGGTCTTGAATGACAATAAACTTTAAATTTAATAACATTTCCATAACTTTCCACTTGCATTTGAACATTTCTATATGTTGGACCTTAAGAGAGCAGCATCAAGCTACTGTTTGAATGTTGTAAATAAATTATAGACATGGTGCTGCTTTCTTTCTCACTCACCCACTATATCCTTCTTAAACGCATAAACACCTCAGATAGAAACTGATAAATTATGAGCACAAATAAGAAGTCCTCTTCTGCCCCCTGCAGTAAATTATTATATTGTAAATTTTGTAAGATCTCTTGTTTAATGACACAAACAGTGGTGGAAGAAGTATTCAAATCCTTTACTTAAGTAAAAGTACAAAAACTGCAATGTAAAATACTCCATTACAAGTAAAAGTCCTCCATGAAAAATCCTACTTTGTAAAAGTACATAAGTATTATGAGCTTGATGTAGTTAAAGTATTGCAGTAAAAGTACGTAAGTATTATGAGCTTGATGTAGTTAAAGTATTGCAGTAAAAGTCGTGGTTTGGTCCCTCTGACTGATATATTATTATATATGACATCATTAGATTATTAAAACTGAAGCATCAGTGTTAGAGCAGCATGTTACTGTTGTAGCTGCTGGAGGAGGAGCTAGTTTCAACTACTTTATATACGGTTAGCTAGTTAGCTTTATATACAGCGATCAGTGTCCTATGAGGATTCTTGCATGGTGTCATGATCTTGTGATCTCGCGAATCCAGCTGCCTTGCAAGGTACGACCATTGAGTAAGACGGTGATAGATGGTGATAGACAGATGGTTCATCCAATCACATGCCAAGTATTTTTTTGAAAGTGCCTGCCCTTTTCCAAACAATTTCCAAGGATGACTTCTCAGATGTTTTTTTGTAACAAACCATCTGGCACGTCAGGTCAGTGATGGAAGTATAGTAATCTAATTTACTGCAAAATGTCTGGTGCTGTAATCCAATACACAGTGACAAAAAATTACTGTATTTTATTTTACAGTTGCATACAGCTACTGTAACAGTGTGTTTTATTCGTACAGTTACAATATTTCTAGTGTAAATGAAAACACTGTAAACCTCTGAAGAGGGAACGTACATATGCTTCATTCCAGGATTGAATACACGATCTGGTGTTCTGCTAGTTGTTGGTAATTAGAAATACATCTTGATAGAAAATAATTTTTCATTATTTTTTTCATCATCTAGGGAGAGGTTGGAGACTAAATGTACTAATTATTATTTGCTGTTTTTGGGGCTTTCCCATTCATAAAACTGTGAAATTTATGTTGGGAATCTGATGCTGATAATACTAACATGCATTAACCCTTTTTACAAAATTGGTCATATGGACTGTGGGGGAAATATCTGTGTTTCACGGGTCATTATCTGGTCATTTTCTGTTCTGGGAGCAGTAGGTCATGACCTATCTATTTCATAGCGGTTCATCTCTCTGTCCACTGAGGTTGGCTGGGATATGCCAGCCTGGTTGCCAGAATAAAACAATGGCATTGTACGTTTCTACAAACCACAGACATGCTGAATATCTACGTTTCAACATGTGTAATACATAGCATATTAACATTTCAACAATATGTATCATATCAAAATGTCGACGAACGTACCATCTCAACGTTTCTACAAAACATATCATATCAACATTGCCTAAATACGTATGATCTCAACCTTTCTGAAGTGGCATAGTTCACATGCAATCTCTATGAGCAGACTTTCTGATTAGATGAGGAGGGATCAGTGGATGGTTAGTAAGTTTCTTGGCAGCAAGTTGGAAATCAGCAGAGAACACGGTTCGAGACCACCTTGAAACCAATGCCTGCTTCCTGTTTCAACCGACAAAAGTGGGTGTATTAAGCGAGATGTCAGGACATTTGCAGCCATTTTTCTGGTGAGAAAACCGGGTGTTTTTTGTGAGACATCGGCTGTTTTTATTTTATTTTTTATTTTATTTTGACCCAAACCATGATCTCTCCCTAAACCTAACCATGTGGTCTTTGTGCCTAAACCTAACCAGACCTTAACCACAGCGTTGTCACACCACGTGTTGATATGATATGTATCACACATGTTGAAACGTATATATTCAATGTTTCTGTGGTTTGCAGAAACAAATCAATGCCAACGTTTTGTCCTGGCGATTGGGTTGGATATGCAGCTGTCTTGATAAGGCTGACTGTATCCTATGGTAACCAAGGTTAGGTTGAGATATGCTGTGCTTTGTGCAGACAGTCGACCTGAATCTAATAGGCTGTGCGATGGTGCAGCAGTAGATAAGACTACGACTAAGAGTTACAGGTCAGTGTATTTGTCTGATTAAGGACTTTGGCAACCTGCAGCTGATGCAATGTTTACTGCCTCATTATCTTAACTTAACTTAATTTGTACTAAATTGCACCACCCCCTCAGTAAAATGTCATTAACAAATAATGACATTGTGTAACATTAAATGCCTGCAAATTACACAAAAACTTTACAGGAAATTGGCATAAAATTAATGGACTTATAAAATAAAGTGTTACCAAAATGTTTTTTTGAGATTTCCTGTAAAAATTCTATAGTTGTTGTTAGTTTTGTAGGATGATGCTGTGCTTCTACAAAAATAATAAGTAATGGTAACATAATCATGACGTAATGAAGGATTACTAGTAACATCTCAGTATGATGCATCATTTTAGGGGGCCCTTAGAGTAGTTTAGTCATCTTAGTTAGTCAGTATGATCAGTTCACTAATATCTATTGATTTATCGTTAAATGTTTAATCATATCTCCAAGTCTGTTCTCAAATAAATCATTATCTACTATACTGTAGTCCTCGAGTTAGAGTTATTCATCATATATCAGGTTGGTAGTGACTTTTTCCTTAGTAACTACTCGGGTTTTTTTTTTTTTTATCTTATTGCAAAGTATAACTCAGAACATAAACAAACAAACAAACAGTTTTGCATTTTGGATAAAGATTTGTAAGACTGCAGAACATTTATTGGTTTGATTCTACATATAAAAACTCTTCAAGACAGACAGGTTACTTTGGGTTTATTTTATAAATGTCATATTGTACAGATGTGGATTTACAGATGGATTAAGTGGGAAAATCATCATAATAAAACAATATATTAAAAGCTGGTTATCAAAAACAAAGCAGAACTTAACTTTAATGCTGAAAAGCTAAAAGATTTTCCTTACATTCTTTTGTGAGGGATGGATATCTGTATTCAGTCTCTTAAACAATTTCTGTAACAACTTCTGTAAAGTCACTGAAATCTCAGGAACTAGTTGGATTTGTAGGAAAATGCTGCATGACTGTGTTCATTTACAAGTGACAAAAAGCAAACAAGAAAACAGCTTAATTTCTGTGGATGTAAATGTAATTAAAATAATTTAATATAGAGTCTGGTGATTCACATATACATAAAAAAAAGCAAATAAAAATACATCAGGCAAGATGTGGTGCACACGAGAGAAAGAACAGGAAAGCTTTGTGAAATCAATGAAAACTGCAAAATGTGTCATTATTACCATAATTTTATTTCTTTAAGAGTGTAAAAAATTATACTTGTTATACATCCTAGAATATAAATGCATGTAGCAGAAAAAGACCAGACTTCAAATCATCATCTAGTGAAATCATTGTCCTTGAACTACTTGCTCTTGAACTCAGTGTAATTTATTTATTGTTTGAGTTCTTTAGTTTCATCAGCATCAGTTCTCTGTCTACTCTCTGATTTCCTCCTGTACTCTTTTTAGATTATTTCTGTCATTTCTGTGTCTGAAGGTTTCTTCCTTCATGGAGCTCCTGGTTTCCTCTATTTGCTGCTTCATGCTGAATCTCTGTCTTTCATCCCTCTGTTTCTCTATTTCTCTAATTTTTGATTTTTCCGTACGGTTGGTTTCTCTTGCTTCTCATTCTTGATATCTAAAAAAGATATTTGACTCTCATTTCCTCGTCTCTCTCTGTATCTCTTCCTCCTCCAGCTGCAGTTTGAGTTGATCTGTCTTTTTCAGTTCCATCAGTCCAGAAACTGTTTCGTCTTCTTCTGTTCTCTTGTCCAGATTTGTCAGTGTCTCTCTTTCTGCCTTTTTCTTTCTCCACCAATCACTAAACTGCTGTTTCATCACCTTTAGGGTCTATTTTCTCCTTTATTTTATTTCTTTATTGTCAGGATCAGTCATCTCTCCTCCTGTTTGTCCTTTTCCATCCTCCTCAATCACTCCCTTTTCCATATCCACATCACCGTCTGTTTTTTTTGCTCTATTATTATTAACTGCTGTTGAAGGTTCTGTTTTATTTGCAGATGTAGATGTTCCAGTTGGATCCTGACCTTCTGTGTTATTATTTGTAGATTGTGTTTCATCTTCCTTGTCTTCTTCTCTTTCCTCCTCCTCTCCCTGTCTTTTTCCATTCTTCGGACCCAGATCTGCTGTCCCAGTGTTTCCAGATTTTGTGTCCTTGTCTTCATCTTTCTTGTCCACATTAGTCTGTGCTGCTGGGAGCTGATTTGTTTGTCCATCAATTAGAGGCTGAGGTTTTGTGTCATCTTGTATGGGTGTTGTGTTCTGCCCTTCATTGCTCTTGTCCTTATTCTTATCTTGCTGTTCCTCCTCCTCTGCTGGACATGAAACCCCATTTTCTTCATTCCCTGTCTGGTCTAAATTATCTTTTGTCTCTCCTCCTGCCTGCTGATGTTCTTGTTGTCTTTCTCCACCTTTTAGACCCTGACCTGCTGTTTCATTATTTGTAGATTGTGTTTCATCTTCCTTGTCTTCTTCTCTTTCCTCCTCCTCTCCCTGTCTTTTTCCATTCTTCGGACCCAGATCTGCTGTCCCAGTGTTTCCAGATTTTGTGTCCTTGTCTTCATCTTTCTTGTCCACATTAGTCTGTGCTGCTGGGAGCTGATTTGTTTGTCCATCAATTAGAGGCTGAGGTTTTGTGTCATCTTGTATGGGTGTTGTGTTCTGCCCTTCATTGCTCTTGTCCTTATTCTTATCTTGCTGTTCCTCCTCCTCTGCTGGACATGAAACCCCATTTTCTTCATTCCCTGTCTGGTCTAAATGATTATTTGTCTTTCCTGCTGCCTGCTGAGCTTCTTGTTGTCTTTTTCCTCCAGTTGGATCCTTCACCTCTTTCTGTACCAGGACATTGTTAGTTTTATTTTCTGACACGGGCTGCTCGTGGTGTATAAGTCCTGATTCTTCACTTAAGGATTTAAAGTTATTTTTTTCATCCTGTTTGCCCTGATTCTTCATTGTTTCTCTTTTCGCTGTGTGTTTTTCTCCGTCTATTTGTCTCCCTATCAGAAACTTTTGTTCTGGATCATTACTTGTAGAGTTGCTCTTTTCGTCACCATGGCACTTCCTGGTCTCTGTGTGCAGAAAGAGGTAAAGGGGTACAGTATTTACACAAAATGTATGTGATGTGTTGCCGTAAAAGTGTAAAAATGATAAGACATATTATCTGCAAAAGTACAACACACTATGGTGTAGAAGGGGAGTATATACATGTATATTCACTAGTAGTTGAATGAGAATGTGTGTCCAAACTTTTGACTGGTAGTGTATATATGTATATATATACACACACACACACACACACACACACACACACACACATATATGTATATGTATGTATACATGTGTGTGTGTACATAATATATATATATATTCCAATATTTCATCCCACTGAGACTCTTACATATAGAACTGTTAGAGAATAATTGAGGTGGTTTAGGGTGTGTTGCTTTTAAATGTGTATACTTTCAACTACTACTTTAAATGCCGCAGCCCTCCATCATGTGATCACTAAAGTGAAGTAAAGTTAGGTGAGGTTCAATAGTTTTACTTCTATGATACACCTTTATAATAAAAAATATACTGAGGTAAATAATGAAGCCCATATAATTTAATTTAATCCTACTTTGGGTGAACAATGAACGCTGTGCAGCTGTTATATGCGAAAAATTCATATATATGTAACAAAAAAAATACTGGATCAGAATCAGTATCAATAGCAGGGCTACAACTAACGATTATTTTAATGATTAATCCCCACATTACTTCCTCAATTAACCAAATAATTGTTTAATCCATAATACATGAGAAGCCCAAGGTATTTTGTCTCAAACCCAAACATATTTATCATTTAAGAAGCTGGAACCAACACTGTTGAAAATTGACTTCAACAATTAATCGATTATCAAAATAGATACTTAATATTCAAGCATTTAGATTGGGATGGGAACAAAAATAGATGATTAGATTACTTTTTATTATTATCAACGTTATGATATCACATTACAGACTTACTGAGTTTGTTTTGTCTCCATTTCCACAGAAGAAAGACAACAGCGAGAATAAAGATGATGCCTACAATCACACCAATGATGGTAGAAACAGATGATCTGGACGAGTCCGTGAAGAAATCATCTGAAATTATGACATACGAAATAAAACAATATTTATTTGAAGGAGACATCAGCCATTTAAAGCTAAAATAGTGATCATATCACGAATACATTACAACCTGGAACAATAATGTGTGTCTCTCTGGTCTGGTTGATGTTCTTCTGTTGGACTCTACAGGTGAAGTTGTTGTTGTGTCTCTTCTCTACAGTCACTCTGCTGCTGACAGTATAGAGGCCATCAGGACCTCTGACTGTTTCTGTAGATCCAGCAGAGAGGAGGTTTCCCTCACCGTCCAGCCAAAACACCTCACGCACTGGATACCAGCCTGTAGACTCACACTGTAACACCCCACTGTCGACTTTGGTGATCTTGATGACAGGACCTGATGATGAGAGAGAGAAAAGACAATAGGAATAATAATTAGTACATTTAGTCTCCCTAGATGATGAAGAAAATGATAAAAAGCATTTTCCATCAAGATGTATTTCCACTTACCAACAACTAACTGAACACTAGATTCTGTATTCAATTCTGGAATGAAGCATCTGTACGTTCCCTCATCAGAGAGTTTCACTTTGGAGAGTTTCAGTGAGACGTCTCCCTGTTTCAGACTGTCGATGGACACTGACGTTCTTCCTTTGTAGGAGGGGTTTTGATCTGGCAGATAGTCTTCTCCGGACCGCCACACATGGACAAATCTGGGGTTTAGGTCAGATCTCGACCACTCCAGCATCTCGCTAAAGGCAGGTTCCACGTGGCATGGCAGAGTGATGTCATCCCCGATCATTGACACTATTTGCTGAGTTCGACCTATCTCCTGAGAGTGACCTGAGGAAGAAAAGTCTGTTTTTTAGATACCTGCAGTGAGAATCGAATAATCTTTCTAAACTCTAAAAGACAATGTGCATACCAGGATTCTTGAGAGTGCTGGATTTGGACATTTGGATTAGAAATTGAATTAGGGGTTGAGGCTGTTTCATTTTACCATCCATTTATTGAAAACCTGGGGATATTATTCAGGGTTGAGTAGAGATATACCAAGAATAGAGCAAACAACAAGGCAAAGCAGTGCATGCAACACTTGCTAATTGGCACCAAAGACAAGATAAGGCTGAGGTTGATGGGAATATTGTTAGTTTTGAAAGTATTTGCTCATAAACCAAAGTATTGGACAAAATTTAAATTTTGACCTGAAGATGGTGCTAGATGAAAAGTCAGAGGATCACCATGTTGAGTGCTCCACTATATGTGGCCGAGACGAACTCTACTCAAGCCTACTTCTGACTATTTTATTTTGTTTTAATTGGTGATAAATTAAACATAGTTTAATGTCTTGCACCATTTGTGGGGAATTTACACAATTTGTGCAACTTGTACTGAACTAAATCTGACCCGTTAAGAATGACTAAACAAACAGCACAAACAAGCATCAAGGCAAAGGAGAAGCTGTGTTTTTCTGCACCTAGCAGATATCCCTAGATTTAATCTCAAATGTAAAAAAGAATAAGTTCAAAAGTTCCACGTAGTGTGATGTAAGTGACAGATAAAGAAAAGGTCACTATTTTGTGTAAAGTCATGTAACATCAACATGAAACTGATAGATGTCCTGAAGATAGACAATATGTGGTAATAGAAATAAGAGGAAGTTGTGGAGTTATAAAAATAGAAGTCAAGAGAGACTCGGGGTTCAGTTCCCTTTTCTTTTTGCACGACGTCCTTTTTTCTCTCTTTGAGACTCTCTTTAGTTTTTTAGTTTTTTGCTTTTTAACTTTTTGCTCAAGTTTTGGTATTTTACTTTTTGCATCTTATATTGTAAAACCAAATAAAACTGGTTTGTATTTTTATACACTCCAACCAAAGTTCCTGACTCGTGCTCATCTCTGAGGTCCTCTGGTATTCCTTTAAGGTAAGCTAAGACACCTCCCTTGGGATAGGCTGACATTAGTTTTGAATTCATTAAGATTAAAAATGATGATGAAATTTGTTAAGGATAAACTAGCAGTGTTTATTGATTAACAGGAGGGTAATGGTTCAGATTTAATGACTGAGGTCAACATGCTGCTGTACATGTGATAGATGTATGATTTCAGAATAGAATTAGGTTGAGAGATTTATAATTAGAGACCATCAGAGTGGGCCTCCTCCAGAGATGACCTGTTAAAAGGTCATCTTGGAGTATTTTCAAACCTTCAACACCTATTTGTACCAGTACACTTCACTGTGACCCCAGCTGTTAGGAATTCCTGACTAAATAGGCCCGTTGGTAGTGGTTCAACGACAGCTGGTGATTATAGAAGCCAGGGTGAATTTGGTTCCCTAAGCAAGGCCCTAAGCATGGTCTTGCGTGTAGATTTTGGGAACTACATTCGGTACCTAGGTCAGAGGTAGAGGACAGCTGTCTATCGGTGCCTTATCCAGACCGGCATCGGTTATCTGTAGGCAGAAACCATTACAACCAAAGTCATCAGAAGTCATCCATAGGGGAACATGAATATTTGTACTAAATTTCATGGCAATCCATCCTAAAGTTGTTAACACTTGTCACTCAAAACCATAAATGTGAACCTCAGGATGGCACTTTTTGTGCCATTCTTTCATATAAATGTAGAGATATGTCACAGGAAAAGTAAAAAATTGACCTACTGGTGGCACTAGAGGAAACATCACTGTATTAAGGTGAATTCATTCTTTGGAGATCATGAATGTCTGTACAAACTTTCATGGCAAACCACCTGATAGTTTTTATCATGTCAGTTGATATTTACTCTGACTCTGATTTATAACTCTGACCTGTAAACTCAGGGAAAACCAAAAATCATTACTATGGATATCTGCACCAAATATCATGGTAATCCATACAGTCCTTTTTAAGATATTTCACTAAAAAACAAAAATTCCAACTTCACGGTGGTGCTAAAGGAAAAGTCAGGGGATCACCAAAGTCGGCAGGATTCATCCTCTGTGAGACATGAATGTCTTTACAAAATTTAATGATAATCCATCCAATCGATGTTGAGCTATAGTGGTGGACCTACAGACATTGCTAATCCCTAAAGAGCCATGCAGCCAGCCTTACTAATAAAAATACAACTCTGAGTTAATCATTTGTCTCCAACACGGAACTACAACTGTATTTGTAAAGGAAAGCAGCGGCATTTATCATCCTTTTATCAAGAACATTGAAAGTTAATGATAAACTTGAGCTTGTACACAGCTCTGTTATTGAAAAATATAACCAAGATGTTATCTAGGTCAGATCATTATCATCTAACTGACCTCTCAAAATCAAACAAGCTGTTATGTTAAACAGATAAACCTGAGACAGTTTCACTTTCACTTTTACCTGTAAGGTGACCTGCAGAGTGAGAGACTGTGGCTCCCTTCGCTGGGCTTAAACTGTAACTGACAAGATTATTTCTGTGATCAAATCAACTCTGCCCCTGAGAAATGTCTGTCTGTCTTCTACAGCCACTGTTTTACACAACATAAGTAGCAGTGGAAACTAAACTCATGCTGAGCTTTTACAGTAATACATCCTAGTACAGAACATCTTTAAAAATTTAAATAGGAAGCAGCCAGTGAGTTCAAATTGCCCCAGATTTCTAAAGGCGAGTCATAAACATCAAAATGTGAAATTAAAACATTAGAAACAAAAATAACCTTCTCAAAGAAAAAAAAAAGCTCAAACCTATGTTCCCTAAATGAGACTTTTCTAAAGGAAATTTAAGATTGATGATGAAAAAAATTGACTCATGGAGGTCAAAACTTATACACCAATTTGCCAGATTTATTAGCTGAAATTTCACATTCACACTACACACAGTTGTACTGCAGACTTACTCAAAAGTCTAACTTGCAATTAAAAAAAATAAGTGCTGTAGTGGGCATAATGTACCGACATTTAATTAATTAATTCAGTATTCAATGGCAGTAATAATATTATTATTATTATTATTATTATTAATAATAATAATAATAATAATAATAATAATAATAATAACAAGAAGAAGAAGGAGAAGAAGAAGAAGTAAGGTTTCCTACATAACGTGCTTCACAAAAACACACATTCCTCATGTTGCTCTAGAAAATAAAAAGGCATCCATGTACAGAACTCTCTATTTAAAATCAAACAATTTTAAATTCCAGTATTTGTGGTGTACCATATAGTAGCATTTATAGCATTTAGCTAATATTTTTCATATACTTAAGCTATGCATTTCAATCAGCATATTAAATCATCGTATCACAACCGGAGCTTGAAATGGTCATTGACGCTTTAATAGCATCCCAGCTGGACTATTGCAATTCCATCTTCACTTGTCTCAGTAAGTCATCTCTAAACCATCTACAACAACTTTTTAGACATTATAAAGTCATGTTTTTGAAGACACTGTCAGATAGATGTTACACCAAGTGTATCTGTATTATTGAGGTTGTAGTTAATGATGTTTTTTGTTTTGTGTTGTTTTTGTTTGGTTTTTTTTTGGACGGCATTATAGAGAGTTAATGTAATGTTTTGTCCACCCAATTTACAGTACATACATTACCATTAAATTCTACAATATTTTCTACAATAATAACCTTTTATTATAATATTTGTGTATACATTACCTCCATGAAAGAGTGTTAGGAGAAGAAAAGCGACAGCAGGATGGGAAATCAAAGATCCAAATGCACTGAGTTGAGATTTATGGGACGTTCTATCCGTCTGCCGAAGCATCCTGCAGCGCTGAACATAAAAATAAAAAATAAAATGAATTCCCAAAAAGATCATGCAGATGAAAAAAATGTTTCAACTTGCAAATTATACAAATCATTCCTCTCAACCTGCCAAAAATGACGTTTAAAGTGGGATGTAAAGTTGACTGAAATGATAAAATGGGTTATATTTAAAGATACATCTTACGTGTACATTAAATCAGCATGCATGGGCTGTGAAAAAGTAGTCGAGGTAGAGAGAAAACCATACAGTATGTGATAGCAAAATTAAAAAAGGTATAATTTCCTCAACATTAAGATTCAAATAAGAGCAGACAAAGTTTAATTTCAAAAGGATTTCCTACCGTTTGCCTGAATCCAGTTTGCAAAGCTGCAGGTGGTCAAAGTCCTTTAATAAAACAAATACACTGACCTGTGCCTGCTCTGTCTTATCTACTGCTGCACCTACACTCAGCCTATTAGATTCAAGTCAGTATGACCAATGTTGTAAAAAGGGTTGATGTACGTTAGTATTACCAGCAACAGACTCCCAACTTAAGTTTCACTGTTTTATAAATGCGAAAGCCCCTAAAACAGCTATTAGTTTCTTTAGGTTTGGCAGAAGAATAACCATTTACAGAAATCATAAGTGAGCTATAAGCCTTTAAATATTTACTTACAACTTGCTTCCAGTGTTTTTGTGATTTGTGTTACATTTAATTACAGGTGGCTGAACCTTGACCCAGTTGCCAGGTAACTGATCATCACTACCATAAAATACTACAGCAGCATTCAGATAGGTGACAGGTCTGCTGATTTACTGCAGGGGGCAGAGCAGGACTTCCTATTCATTAATTTATTGTTTGTCACTGCCTTTTATCAAAGGAAATGTGAGACTATTTATTCATATTGTACTCTGCACTGTGGCCATGCTTTAATTTCTATTCTCCTGTTTAAAGGTCTTATTTCATTTTAGCTTTTTGTACTGTCTGTTTACTCTTTGAAATCCTATCTAGCTGTGTCTTTTTCATATTGTCTTGTGTTTCCTTTATATCTCATTTAAATGCATTTTATTCCTTATGTAAAGGCCTTTGAGTTACCCTTTTGTTGTTCTTCAAAGTTTCAATAAAAATAAGTCTACAAGAAAACAGTGGAAAAAGGCTCCCCAATGAAATGGTCAATGAAAATACTTCGAAAGTAGGTGCCAAGATGTCCCCTTTACATCCAAGAAGGACGTAAAGGGGACAAATCTGCACATTTCCAGTCTGTATTTTTAATCTGGGCCTTTACTGGAATATCTTTGCATGATTTACAGTTAAAAACTCATCATTTATCTTATAGTGGTCCTTTATGGAGCCCCTCAGTTCAGCCACTGTCTGAAGGTCATTTAGCTCCTGTCTCTTTAAGGCCACCCTCCCGGATCCTTGAGGGGGTTCCAGGGGGTCCCCAACAGAAAGGAGAATCATTTATTTTCACTACAATTCCATCCATAAGTAACACAATGAGAGAATGTATGACTATTTCGGTCATTGGTTTCATACAGTTTCCATAATAAAACTACAAAAATCTTGTCAGATGGGGGTCTGTGGTCTAATATGTGTCAGTTTAGAGTTCCTTGATGTGAAAAAGTCTGAGAATCACTGTTCTAGAGCACATCTGCCTCACATAAGAGTCTGTACAAGTTGAGTTTAACACCAGAAGTAATCTGAAGTATAATCTGCACAGGAAGAGGAAGTTCTCACCTCCATTATATTTAGTTTTGATTCAGTCTGACGCTCAGACAGTCAGTAGCAAGACACCATGGAGGTCACAGCTCTCTGCTTCAGACTGTGTGAGTACTCAGTGTCTATTTGTTCTCAAATAATAAAAGGAAACAAAATAAAAAGGCATTTTGAATTTAACTTCATTAAATTCTTTATAACTTCATTATAAATTAAACTTTAAACTCTCCACAAGTTTAAGAGGTAAATGACTGAGTTGAACATAACTCTATTATTGTGTCGTGTCTGGATGTATTTGATTATGCACTTGTGGAATTACAGAAATCTGTTAAGCAAAATCATGATTCAAGGATTTAATTAATCCATCAGTATTCAAAAATATATGATTTCTTTTCATAATTGATATTGAAAGTGTTTAGCAGTTGCCAATGTTTGATTAATCTCTAACATTATAATAATGAGTAAAATTCCTCTATAGTTATCATATATGTTGAGTTAGTGATTAAATGTAGATTCTACATACAGCATAACAGCATCTATATATGAGGCTCTGCTCCTTTGTCTCTCCAGTGATCAATGTGTTGATTCTGCTGGTTGCAAATGTGCAGCAAAGTCATCCTCAGACATCTGGTAAGTAGTTAGTTCATCAAATGTCACCCTTAACCCTTATCCCTAACCCTGACCTGAAAACTCAGTTGACCCAAGCCTGCAAAAAACCCAATTCTCATGCTAAATGCCTAAATAACAAGGATACTGGCAAATATTTATGATTAAGCTTCCAAGAATTTTATTGTTTTCTCAAAATGAGATGGAAGAAAGGAGTCATGCTGTTAGTTTTTTAATTATTTAGACACCTGAGGAATACATGATGACAACACTGAGTTATATGTACCAGTTACCCCTGCTAACCCCAGCTTTCCTTCAGCTAAAGGACAGTAAATCTGAAATCCTTTTACTTAGCTGTCCATCTGATCCATCTTCACCTTGTTAGTCTGTTGGTTTTGAAAATTTCTATACAGAAAAACTGTCTGTACTGAACACAAGTCAGCAGTTCATTCATGTTCCAACTCACGTCTGTCTGACAGAAAATAGACAACTCATACTTCACTCACCGACTTAAAGCATATTTTTTATTTCTAGTCTATATAACTTCTAACCACATTGTTTATGTATTGCTTCTGACTTCAGGCAAGGAGTTCTTTAGCTTTGTATTCCCCAATCATTTTGATTTTATTTTGTTTTTCTTATGCAAGTTTTTGTCCATCATCTGGGAAGCAACTTCTTAATATATGTTGTTCTCTGTTTCTCTGTGTCAGATGCAGATGTTCGTATCGTTCCATCCAGACTGCAGCTCTTTGAATATGAATCTGTGTCTTTTACCTGTGAGGGATTTGTTGGATCAGCTGGATGGAAAGTGAGGAACATCAAGGGAGTCATTAGAAAATGTCCTAACATGACCTGCAACATTAAGTATGTCCTCCCATCACACAGTGGAGAGTACTGGTGTGAAGGTGGAGAAGGACAAAGAAGCAACACTGTCAACATCATTGTCACTGGTATGTTTATTCAAGGTGAAGAGTTTGAGTTTAAATCAGGAAAACTTCTAATAACCAATTAAATCTTTACCAAAATGTTAACAACTCTAATATTGTTCAGGTGGTTCTGTGATCCTGGAGAGTCCTGTCCTTCCTGTGATGGAGGGAGAAGCTGTGACTCTGCACTGCAGACACAAGACAACCTCCAACCGCACAGCTGATTTCTATAAAGATGGCGTCTTCATCAAGACAGATTCCACAGGCAACATGACCATCCACAATGTCTCCAAGTGTGATGAAGGACTCTACAAGTGCAGCATCTCTGGAGCTGGAGAATCACCAGAGAGCCGGTTGGCTGTCAGAGGTCAATGTACTACAGAAGAAGGCATGTTAATAATGTTTTATTGTTTTTGTTTTTTTTAAGCTAACTGCATGTGTGAGTGTGTCACTCCAAACCTTGCAGGTACAGAACTTTAGCATTAATGATACCACATGCCTGAACAAAATGTTGAATTGGTCAATAATTCCTCAAGTAATTTGGTGGCCGTGTGGCACATTCAGTGCTTGCTGGGATAGACGAATCTGAACAAGATAAGAGGAAGGTGTAAAAAAAATAATGGAATGCACCACACAAAGTTTGAAACTTGCCAAGCATTAAATTATTGAATGTGTGTTAGTAGGTAACATAAAATATATTTTATGGTGTCATTCAGGTGGTGATGTGATAATGGAGAGTCCTGTCCTTCCTGTAACAGAGGGAGCTGCGGTGACTCTGCGCTGTAGAAAGAATAAAACTTCCTTTGATCTCAAAGCTGATTTCTATAGAGATGGCCTCCTTATCAGGAGTAACTCTACAGGAGAGATGACCATCAACAATGTTTCTAAGTCTGATGAAGGATGCTACAAGTGCAGCATCTCTGGAGCTGGAGAATCAGCAGGGAGGTGGCTGTCAGTCAAAGGTGAGATACAATACTAATATATAATATACTGGTATAAAAAGGAATTTAAACTCCCAAATCACTGGTGTATGCAGTGTAAAGAGGGAAAGTACCTTAAAGATTTTAGGTTTTCTTTAACTAATAGTTGTGTGTAGCTGCATGTCTGGCCACTGATGGTTTTGTTAACTGCTATAATCTCATGCATGATGATGCAGCCAAACATTGAACTCACAGAACTTTATTTCAAATTCTAGTGGAGATCCCAAAGTATAATGGCTCTGTGACCCAAAGTAAGGACTCATTGGTACAACTTGCAGACAAAACAGGTAAGGTGAAAGAAAATTTACAAGGTCATTAATCACAATCAGAACCAAACCAAAAGACAAAGGTCCAAAAGAGGCAGGCAGGATAACCTGACAAAAAGCCTACGATGCTATGCCCTAAAATCCAACTGAAAATACATTGCATTCATATCCTGTGCTCTCCTTTGACAAAAAACATGTATCAATTTGACGGTACACCATTATTTAACTCTCTACACACTGTGGAAAGAGACCTTGTTTCCATACAGCAAATCAAATCTTGCTATAAGTGATAACGTCATAGGCAAAGTGATATCATAGGCAGAACAGACAGTCACACTGAGCCTGATAGCATCCTGCTACACAAAACAAAAGCCACAGACACAGCAATGCATATTTCTTCTTAAGTCTCCTTCTTATCTGACTTAGAAACAAAAAGATCCCAAAACACGCCCACAGACCTGCGATATGCACAATATTGTGTAACTTATAAATATGTGGAGTATGTATGTAAGAAAGTATTTTCTGTCATCCTTCCAGCATTTTGGAAAGAGATTCATTTTTCCCACCATTACGTCATCCTGCTTTGGACTGTTGTGACGGTTTTGTTGGCTCTGCAGCTGCTGGTGATTGGACTACTTTTCTGGAAGAAACAGCTGGGTACAAATATTATACTTGACATAAACAAAACATAGGAAACACTTAAGAGAAATTTACTGAAAGCAAGTTTCATCACTGAGAGTTCAAAGGGGACTTCTAGATCGATGTTAAGGACCATTGAAAATGTTCTGGTTGTGTTTTTGCAGATTCCCCCTTTAACATATTTCATGTTCTGTTTATTTTGGCATTTAGTTGTCCAATATTTTCACCATTTTTATTGTTACATGTGAGGGAGCTTTTTGGAGGACCTGCAGGGATTAGAGAATTAAATTGCACTGTAAGGGCAATTGGGACGTCTTCTTCCTTGTATTTTCTGTTAATGAAAATTATTTTTTCTGTAAATTTCTTGAGCATTCTTGTATTTTCATTCCATGTGGATTTCACATACATGCTAATCACATTAACAGCAATTTAGAAACATAAACAAAAGATTGGATTCATTTATTTGAAGAGTCAGAGATTTAGTCTTGGCCTCACGAGAGGAGCATGTGTAAAATGTCACATGTTCATTAATTGGAAAACAGTTTGTTCCTTGAGTACTACAGTACAGATGAAAACTCACTAAATAAGCAGATGAACAATCATCAAGCAGGTAATGCTTGTGTAATTTTTTTCTGTGTTTCAACTGCTTTTCAGATTAGTCCACTCATAAGTGAAACAAATTGGCTTGGATTTAGTGAAATTCTTAAATTTAGCACTTTAGATCTAAAAGTCTAAAGTCTAAAACTTAAAGACATTACATAAAAATGTAAAAAATAAATAAATAAATAAAATTACATCTACTATACCTTTGTGCATATGTCTACCTCACTAAAATTGAATCTAAATCATTATACAAATTTATTCTACGGAAGACTACTGGGTGAACATTTTCATTTTCATTTCAGTCTTACTAGAGGCCCAGATGAGTAATCCACACAATGACATTTATGCTGTCGTCAAAAGAGACAAGAAAAAGAAAGGTAATTTACTATGCTCTCAGAAAAAAAGTTCTACATGTAGTGTTTTTAATTTTGGCACTGTTATAAGTAGTCGTTCATTTCACATCATCTCAGTCTTTCTCACACCATGTTTTGTTTTTAGACACTGCAGACGCTGCTGATAATTTGAACCTCTGCCTTAACACAAACCACAGCAGCAAACCACAGACAGAAAAGGGTAAGGGGGGCCTCTCGACCTTCTCACAGCTCAGGTCTCAAGGCCTGAATATCATTCTGATATTAGATCAAACCCAGGCTGTGTTAACATGATGCATTAACATCTTATAATATAATTGATTTTGCTGTTCTTCTATTTCTCTTTGTGTTTCTTTTTTGGATAAAGATGAAACCCGGCCTCAATCTTTTGACTCCACTTTCACCACTGATGACACACCACAAGCTCTCCAAAACGGTTATTATATTATTTTAATGCTTTAGGATGATGCAGTATTTTAAGTTCATTTCTAATGGCAGTAGCTAAAGGTACATTTTATTGTTACTAGAAGAGTTTCTTTGAACTTTGGTGAATTCACTCCTTCAGTGTGGTTATTAACCCAGGTGCATATAATCCTTATTGAGATTGAGATCATTATTCTGAAATGAGGGATAGGCTTACAAGAAATAATGGGACAGAGCCAACAACCAAAGGGAAAAAAATATTTGAATATTTAAAAATGACTAGTTATTGTCATGTCATGTTCATGTTTCCATGATGATCATTTCAGAATGGAGAGTATCCAGCATCACAGCAACAGCAGATCCATCAGCAGCGACGGATCCACCTCTACCAGATCAGGATAACATATATTCTACCATCTAAAAGGTAAAACTGAGAGTAATACTGGCCTTCACATCTCTCTCATCAAGTCCAACTATATTTAATGGGATATGAGAAGTAACTTGTCATATGGTTCAGGACTTGAACTCACCATGATATTAAAGCTGCCATGGTGTAGAGGGTTGAAAATGTTGGATGTTGCTTCCCCTGACTGTACGCTGTTGTACATGTGATCACACCTAGCTGTAATGCATTGTTGCACTATAGTGAATTGTAGCCTACAGGGTGTTGATAGAGCATGTAGTTACCTCTGGCTTATGTGTAGTTACTCGTTTAAGTTCATGTGCATTAACATATGTTATGTATTTCCTATGTGTCTTACAGGTCACTGAAGAGGATCCACCTGACTGAGGGAGATAAAAGAGATACAAGTGTTTACATTCAGTATGCTCTATTTGCATGATTGTATCCAGTTCAAAGTACAAGATTTTTCCATCTTGCCACGATTATCGTGTAAGATATTGTGCATTTAATGGCAAGTTAAACAACAATAAGTGCTAAGATTTGCCAAAATTAGTAGGATTTTCATCCAATTAAACACCAGGTCAAATATAATATTTCTATTCATATCAGCCTGGTTGTTGTCTATTTGAAAGGGTAATTGCAAATTAAACAGCAATGTAGTAACATCATTGTCAGTTTTTAGTAATGAATTGAATAAAGAATCAAACAAATAAAAAATCAAGTTGATAACTACATTTGATAACTCAGTTGTGTGACAAAATATGCATTACGTGTTTATAGTAAGTAAAAACAATGTTTTGTTCTGTTAACTTTAAATTAAGTATGTTTTGTATTACTTAAGTACATTTTTACATAATAATTTTCTTGAGAAAAAATGCATAGAGTAGATAGAGTTGATATACTGTTTATTTAGTTGTGGCCTGTGGCCAGAGTTTGATAGCAGAATCTGTTTCAGGGATCGTCTGAGCTCTTCAGCTGAGTCAAAGTATCAGTGTCTATTTTTAAGAGGCCCCAGTTTGTTATAGTGGAGCGGTTAAACCACCTTGTTCTACGTGCTCTGCATGTTCACACCGTTGAAGACGCTGTTTACAGGAACAGAGCTGCTGCACGTTTTAAACACATTCTCTGTGGTTGACTGCTAACATGATGATGTTATATCAGTTTGACATGAAGCAGACACACTGTGTTTTGACTGTCAAGTTCTCATAAATGTGGATTACCATTAACATAACAATGTTTTTCAGTTAATATGTAGCTTAATGTAGAAAACACATTTCACCTTAGTATAATTGTAACTAACCTGAGAGGTTGAATGTGAAAGAGCAGGAATAAATGCAGCAGTATTAGTAAAGATAAGACATTCGTCTTATTCATGTCAATTGTTTTGCACATTGAGCAAGAGAAACAGTTTCATTCTGCTGTGCACTCCTCGATGTATGTAAACTGTAACTTTAATAATCTTTCCATAATTTTCCACTTACATTGGAGCATTTCTATGCGTTGGACCTTAAAAGAGCAGCATCAAGCTACTGTTTGAATGTTGTAAATAAATTATAGACATGGTTCTGCTTCCTTTCTCACTCACCCACTATATCCTTCTTAAACGCACAAACACCTCAGATAGAAACTGATAAATTATGAGCACAAATAAGAAGTCCTCTTCTGCCCCCTGGTGTAAATTATTATATTGCAAGTTTTATGATCTCCTGTTTAATGACACAAACAGTGGTGGAAGAAGTATTCAGATCCTTTACCTAAGTAAAAGTACTGATACAGCAATGTAAAAATACTCCATCACAAGTAAAAGTCCTCCATGAAAAATCCTACTTAGTAGAAGTAAAAGTAGTTAAAGTATTGCAGTAAAAGTAGTGGTTTGGTCCCTCTGATTGATATATTATTATATATGACATCATTAGATTATTAATAGTGAAGCATCATTGCTAGAGCAGCATGTTACTGTTGTAGCTGCTGGAGGTGGAGCTAGTTTCAACTACTTTATATACAGTTAGCCAGTTAGCTTTATATACAGCGCTTGTGTCCGAACCACCAGTGGTTTGGACCAATCAGTGTCCTATGAGGATTCTTGAATGATGTCATGATCTTGCGATCTCGCAAATCCAGCTTTCTTTAGGGCATGCATCTTCTCATTTGTTACCTATTGGGTTTCTTTCTGTCTGTAATCCAGGTTTTCTTTATATTATTCCAACCAGACTGCAGTACTTTGAATACGAGTCTCCTCACCTGTAGGGGTTTGATGGCTCAGCTAAATGGATTGGGGTGAGAAACATCGAAGAATTCATCCCAACATGTTCTAACATGATGTCAGCGGTGACCTGCACCATTAACAATGCCTTTGAAACAGACAGTGGAGAGTATTGGTGTGAAACTGGAGGAGGAGAGAGAAGCAACGCTGTCAACATCATTGTCACTGGTACGTTTACTGTAAAAAAAAAAAAAAGACAGAATTTATTAAAATAAATCACACTGTAATTATAAGATTAATGGTTTTCATTGAATATAAATCCTACATACCCAATACCACCAAGGTAGAAGACTCATAGAAACCAGTTAAGACAACTGTAACAGATCATAAGAACCAGTATGTAGATAAGAACGGTGATGGTGGGAAATAACACAATATAATGCATCACATATGGCAGCACCAAAACTTCAAAAGCTATTTATGAAGCACTTTATATTTTGGTGTATAACTCTGAAGATTTCCTAAAAGAAATTTCTTTTTTCTTAGATGTACAAAATTTGATCTGATCTTCATCAAATTTGGCACATGGTATATTCTAACAAACCAGAAGAGTGATATTAAAATATTCCCAGACAGGATTTAGGTTATCTCCAAAACTAAAGTCCCTATAAGCTAATAGACAGTATAAACTGTTGTATATTTTTTGTCAAATTTGAATTCCTCTCCCTTGAAGATAGTTGCTGATATTTCTCATGTGGCTGTGTCTCTCTGGACTGACTGTGGACCTGTCCTCATCCTTTCTGGGGCATTTTAGATAGCTTTCACTCATCCTTGTCACTTGTGTTTCTACAAATCTATGCATCCACACTGACATTTTTCCTCAAGAGGCAGCCATTCAAACTGTACCTTTTCTATATGCTGGGGATGTATCATTTACATGTACAACAATCAATAAAGATCCCCAGTACAGAAACTTAATCACTAAACAGATAATTATGTAAAAGTAAAAACAAGCATGTCAGTGGAATGCACTGTATGTGTAAACAAAGTAAATGTTAAGGTTATTTATAAAACTGTATTTCAGGTGGTTCTGTGATCCTGGAGAGTCCTGTCCCTCCTGTGATGGAGGGAGATGATGTGACTCTGCGCTGCAGAAAGAGGGCAACTCTTTTAAACCACACAGCTGAAATCTATAAAGATGGCCTCTTCATTGGGACCGCCTATCGTAGGAAGATGACCATCCACAATGTTACCAAGTCTGATGAAGAACTCCATAAATGCAGCATCTCACCAGAGAACTGGCTGACTGTGAACAGTTTTACACAACAAAATGAAGAAGGTATTGAACTTTCCTTAATATTTAAGTAATTTGAGTAATCAATGAATCAATCAACATAACAAATGTGGATTTTTAATATAAGTGTACTGCATGATATTATTACACAATAACAACCATAACATAATATCATTAAAAAAATTGAGCAGATCTTGTTCTCAACCAAATTGAACATCTATGGGAAAGGGACATCTATAAGGGAATAATTAGTGTTCAGTCTCTTTCATAGACTTAAATAATCTATGCAGAAGAGCACTGAAATTGCATTTTATGTTGAGTTTAAATGTATGTTTGATTAACCACATATTTAAAAGGTACCATATGTAAGACTTATTATATGAATTTTTGTTTAAAACATTCAAAAAAAAGACAACTAAAATCATCAGCCCAATGTGAAGAATGGTAAAATGAAACCTTCCCTGACTTTCTCAGTTGCCTGTGGCTGATTTTTGTAAAGGACTCAGGCCGGACTCAGTGCCTTGCCCCTCTCCTGCTACAGCACCAACAGGGCCCGCCTCCTCTAGAGCTAACAACACTCAGGAGCTGTTTGTTGGTGAGCAGTGGCTCTGTCCCTCTGCTCCGTCCGGTCCTCCACACACACATACTCAATACTGCAACACCAGTTCCTGCAACACTAGCTAATATCAACACACGACTAGCACCCGAGCTGACTTTCTTCCTATTGGAAAAGTAAGCTAAGCAAAGCATGTGAAATATATTGTGATATTGTGATTTTAGCTGCTCGGTCATGCTGATGGAGTGCAAGCATGAGCAAAAGGGTGCTGACTGCAGTTAACCACCGGCTACTGGTGAATTTCTGGCTCATACATATAGAACCTTTAAATAGTCGTCTTTATTTCTTACATTGGTGGTTGTATCCAACAGCAGAATTATCCTTTAAACTCAAGTTTTATGTACAACAAATCTTCATACAACTCTTTCAGTTAGTGTGATCCTGGAGAGTCCTGCCCTTCCTGTGTCAGAGAGAGATGCTGTGACTCTGCGCTGCAGAAAGAAGGCGACGACTTTGGAAAATCTCCCAGCCGTCTCCTTTAAAGATGGCCTCTTCATTGGGACCAGCTCTACTGGGAACATGACCATCCACAGTGTTTTCAAGTCTCACAAAAGACGCTATAGATGCAACATCTCTGGAGCTGCAGAATCACCAGAGAGCCAGCTGACTGTCAGAGGTGAGACACATGCATGTTTTTATTGTTTCATATAGTTTCATATATGTTTGTAAATTTAAAATGAGAAGTGATTTTTACTGACTGGCATTCAGTTGCAGCTCTGGCTGAGTAAATATGTTGATAATAGCTGAATCATTATTGGTTATTAAACTTCCTGATATATAACACAAAACAGACCTTTTTACTGCCATTCATTTTAAAAAAATGTCTCTGTGCAAATTGCCAAACACCAAGCAGCTATGGACAGATTGTTAATATTGTAACCATGTTATACTTTCCATCATCTTTGCAGAGCTTCGCAGAGAGACATGTCCCTGCTCAGATCATTCCTGTCATATTTACCTCGTCTTAAGGACTGTGTTCACCATTGTGATGGTGGCTCTGCTGCTGCTGGGACTACTTCACTGTGGGAAACTCGGAGGTACACACAAAGATACACTCAAAGATACAAGATCACTACCAAAATAGAGGAAACTTGAGTGACACAAAGTATGCTGTTGTATTTTTTATTGCATCTACATCCATTTTTTTTAAATTTATTTTTACTTACATGGTGCATGTGTTAAAGAGCAGCACAAAGAGCAGAAAACTACATTGGGTAAAAATTCCTTGCAATGACTTTCAATAAATAAAATACCTTGAACAGCAAAAACTAAATTACCATATTGGGCAAAATATAAGACAATGTTTTATTCTGAAAACTGCATTTCAAAAAGTGGGCCTCATTATATATTCAAGGACAATTACATTTCACAACATCAGATATTCTTGTTCAATGGAGAGAGTACCAGTGTTGCATTATAGGAGACACTCACTGCTAGGCCAGCGAATGTCTCCAAGTCTGTTTATGGTGTTTTTTTAACCAGTTAACCAGCCCTAAAAGTGTTTCATTTCTCCAGTTTAATTTTTTTGCGATATGTAAGAAATAAATTCATGACAAGTGAAAAAGTTGTAAGCATCTTCTAAAGTCTTTACTGCAGAAGCACAGGGAGGACTGAATCATCTGTCAAGCAGATAAGAAGAAGTCTTTTTTTGCAAAAACAGGTGTTGAAAAGGGGAGTTGTGTTATAATGAAGATTGTCAGGCCATTATGGTACTCAGAGAGTACCTTCATGCTTGCAGTGTCTTTTTTTAAACAGTCAAAAACCACAGAGGTAGAGGACAGATGTGTGACCTATTTTAAAAAGGCCTGCTTCGAGTTGTCTCAGCATATCTTATTCTGGGTTTTGTTACAGATGCTATGCATGCAGGTGACAATTTGAGCTTCTGAGACACAAACCACGCAAAAAAATAACAGGAAGAAATACATCAAAGGATGTAGAGACAACTAAGTATTCATACAGTTGTACAGATAAATATAAAGAATGCTTCTGTCATTATTAATGGAAACATGTCTTGTCTGTCTCATTGCATACCCTCACTTAGACTCATTTAGGTATTTAATTTTTTTGCTATTAAGACATTTCTTTCAGTCTGATAATGTACCCTCTCTGCCCTACTGAATATCACATTTAATTTTGCATGTTTCAGTAAATTTGACTTAGTTTTTCCTATGGAAGGCAAAAGCTTAAAAAAATAGCTTAATTTGCCATTTGTGGGAAATATAGCAGGTCATTAATTTTCCTGTATAATAAGAGTGATGTTCACATTCCTGATGAATAAATCATCAGATTTTTGTAGGCATCTGCTAAGGATGTCCCTTGCCCCTTCTGTTGTTTGTAATTCAAAATGATTTACAGTAAAGGTATCCAGTTCAGGTTAATTTTTGTGGATGATGTTAATAATGAACTGTAGTTAAACTATACCCAGATAGCAAATTTGCTGTGGCTCAGATCCTGCCCACACCCGACACTTTCCGCACTTTGATCCAGTCCACATATCACGTGGAATGATGGCACTTGGGTGGTCCGCTCCTGTTTCCCAGATCTGGGCCACAAGCAAGCTGTATTTCACCCAAGAACAAACCAGATAAACCAAAATTGGCCCACATCCAGACTGCACATACCTGAGAGCACCGCATCTTTACCAGAAAAGGCCCACATTTGATTTGGGATATTTGGGCCATATTTGCTATTTTACATGTGGGCCATTTCAGGCTCACATCCATTTTGTCTGGGCCAGAAGAAGGCCAGCAGTGCCGCATCATTGACTGAATTTTGTCCCTTAATACTTCAAATAAGCACTATATGTAGATAAAAAGGTACTAAATAATGACATTAGGGATTATTTATAATGATGTTTTTCTATAATTGGTCAAAAAATGCTCTATTCTTCTTAACACCTGTTATAATGCTTTTTTAATTTTTTAAATGTATGTACTTTCTGGTGTGCATTTTGATTTAATGGCACCTACTGTTTGTAAAGTGTGCTCTACCACATGTTCATATTTTTATATGTGAACATGAAAAACATGTGAATGTATTGTGGCCATAGTTTTTCCTAAGTATTATGAGGTTGTCATTCATTGAAATGAAGCTTCTCAAAAGTCAAATACAGACATTTTAAAGAGTTTAAACCACACATTCTGTCTGTCTACATAAATATAACACCCTCTGAGTGCATGTCACCATTTAACTCTGACAAAGCCCGCGCAGAACTACCACAACATCTCAACACCTCTGTCAACAGAGTTTATGGACTTTTTTTGTAGCATTGGCATGATAGTCATAATCACAAGCTCTGACATACCAGAATACTTAAATAAAACCTGTTTTCTAGTTGCAGAAATTTTTAAAATTGGATTGGTCAGCAGTACTTTGTGGTTTTCATGACTACTGTATTCAGTGTTTCTTGTCCAAATCCTCTTTCGTGCTTTGTGTCAGTTTTCCATTACTCACAATCTGAATTAATATTTTTTACTTGTACATTTTGTCATTTTCTCACTTCTTCTGGTCCTCCATTGCCTGTTTTCCAACAAGGTGCTTCTCAGTCTCTTTCTCCATCAATTAGAGGCTCAAGCTTCATGGTTTGTGTTGTTCTCTATGTGCAAGCAGGAAGGAAATTTAAGTAAAATTTAATAGTTGTATTTATGAAGTGTCTATACAGCTGTAAATGGTACTAACTTACACTTTCATTAAGACATTTTATTTTGATTCTACCTTACAAAACACTAACAATTAAAAAACTACAGGACCACTGTTAGGGGTAGCGGAGCAGGTGGATGCAGGAGCAGCAGGAACTGAAGAATAACTTCTTAAATAAGACTCAAGCGCAGGCAGAGCAAAACTGAACAGAACAAACCAGAAACAGAACTTAACAGAATAAGACTGAACAAAGGATCCCACAAGACTGAACGGAAAACCATTGCTAAAATACAACATACGATATAAACAAATACAAACTAATGAGGGAATGGGGAACGGGTGACCAAACTGAGAACAGGCAAGGAGCTAATAGGCTGAGGCAAACACTTGGAACAGTGAAGGGCTTACAAGGCTGATGAAGGGCAGGTGTGTAGACAGGCAAATAAGGGAAACTGAGAAACAAAGAACAGACATGCCTACACACAGACACAGACACAGACTGGGAGGCAGAGGAAAAACACCAGGAAGACACACAGAACAGACTAACTAGTAAGGGCAACCGAAATAATAATAATGCGAGAATCTTTGAAAGACACAACTCAAGTCTCCCATTCAGTCCAGTCTAAACAAACAGAGAAAAGTCCAAAGGGCCTCCAGTGGACTGGTGGAGGGACATAGATCCCAATTAGGACAGAACCATAACAACTCCAAGTAACAAACACTTTTTTTGGTTGTTTGGTTGCTTTTTTTGGTACACTTTATATCACTATACCCCTCAAGGAAAGAACTTAAGGAAAAGGAAAGAAACGAAAACCTTAAAAGAATAATTTAAGACTTACTGGTTTTTGTTGTTTCCATTTCCACCAAGCAAAGATGAATGCAAGACTGCACAAACAGAAAATAATCAAAACAATGACACCGATGATGATATAAACAAATGAACTTGGTGGGATTGTGAAGAAATCAGCTGAAATGACAAAACACAGAATGACATGACATTAACATCAAACTCCACATCACTCATTTGAAACTAGTAGGATAAATGCTGTAAAATCTGGTGTAGATATTCATTCTCCCCTGAGAATAAATCCCAATGACTTTATTGACCCTCTGACCTTTTCAGTAGTGCCACCATTAGGTCTTAGTTTTTACTTTAAATTTCACTATTGAACAGGTTGCAAGAATCATTTTTACAGAGCACATTCTTCCCCACACAGAGGATGAACCCTCACCATATTTGACTCTCCAATGCCAAAACGCCAACATTGCATTGCAAGATATCTTAAGTATGTTCATGCCCTCATGGCTACACTATTCCAGCATCAATACAAACTTCAAATTTTAATGCCCACAGTTGATAAACATCTAATATCTAAATCACCTCTTCCACTGAGGGTATAGTGACTGCTATTGGTTTAGTGATTTCTGTCCTTTTTTCAGCCCTTTTACCTGAAATCTGAATGTGTGTCTCTATGATCTGGTTGATGTTGTTCTGTTGGACTCTACAGGTGAAGTTGTTGTTGTGTCTCTTCTCTACAGTCACTCTGCTGCTGACAGTATAGAGGTCATCAGGACCTCTGACTGTCTCTGTAGGTCCAGCAGAGAGGAGGTTTCCCTCACCGTCCAACCAAAACACCTCAGGCTCTGGATGCCAGCCTTTAGATACACACCGTAACACCACTGCACTGCTGGTTCTGTTAATACTCACTATGGCAGGTAAGGAGACAACACCTAAAGATGAAAGAGATGACATGTACTGAACTATGTCTCAGCAAAAATGGAGTAAACATACATTGGCAGAGTGTCAGATGAATAAATTGGAGAGAAACACCTGATGTATGATAAATAAATGGCATCATGCACAGACATGTGCAGATATGCAAATGTAACTCATAACAGACAGCTACTGAGTTGCATTTGGAAATCCTGTCTGTCAGAAATCTTGTCTATGTACCCCTGTCACTTTAAAAGGTGCAGTTTATGTTCCTTTTAATGAAGTATCGTAAAGGGGACATATTATATTGTGGATTTCTGTTATTCATATACTGTTACGATATTGGATACCTATTCTAAACATGGTCAAAGTTCCAAAACTTAAAATGACTGTATGTGGTCAAAAGCCAGGGCTTCAACCTGCTCTGAGGGGGGCCTTAAAGAGACAGGAACTAAAGTGGCCTGTTTCAGACAGGGGCTGAACTAAGGGGCTGTATAAAGGGCCAGTATAAGATAAATAAGGAGTTTTAAATAAATCATGCAAAGATATTCTACTTGAGCCCCAGAATATAAATATAGACCTGGAAATGTGCACGATATGTCCTCTTTCAGTGTAATTTCACATTTTGATATATTAAATGTCTGTCCAGCAAGAAAATACACTTTCATATTTAATAAATCTTGTTTGATATATAAACATAAAACATGCATCTACTTACCAACAACAAGCTCAATGAAAGAGTCACCACGTGTAGGAATGAAGCATCTGTATCTTCCCTGATCAGAGAGTTTCACTCTGGAGAGTTTCAGTGAAACGTCTCCATGCCTCAGTTTGTCTACAGACACTGATGTTCTTCCCTTGTAGATCAAATGCTTTTTACTCTCTAGTTCCACTCCGTCACGCCACACATACACAAATCTGGGGTTCAGGTCAGGTCTCGCCCACTCTACAGTCATATCTAAAGCATTTGTGGCAGGCTCCAGTTGGCATGGTAAGATGATGTCATCACCAACTATTGCCACTATTGGCTGAGATGGAACAACCACCTGAAACTGACCTGGGGAAGAAGCAGGTCTGCGTGAACTCCCACAGAAATAGTATTTTGCTGTTTTCTACATTTTCTGTGCAGCAACTGAAAACTTTTCTAAGGATCTGGTTAGAGTTTAACCTCAGCGGAGAATGTAAGATGGTAAACGGTTAAAATTTGTTCAGTAGTCAAATTTGTGGTGAACTATGCAAATATCAGATATCTGGCAGCGTGTGCTTTCCAGACAAAGTTGATCAAACAAGTGGTTTCTTTCCTCACATAATTTTTCAGTTCATATTCAAATGTAACACCCTAATCATTACATTTACTTTTATACACATAAAGCTTTTACTGATGTGACTGCATGTACGGTATGTTACCTTCAGAACAGGGTGCTTGTAGAAGGACAACAAAAACCAACAGTGAAGGAATTATGCGGAGATTCAGGATATGGTCCATCTTTCAGGTTACGCATCCTGGAGTTCTGACAACTGAATCATTTGTAAAGCAATAGGAATAGAACAGGATAGCAGTGTGAATAACAAAAAAATGAAATATTAAATGTCTCATGCTAGTCCAGCCAGTTTCTTCTAGTGACTGTGGATCAAATAATAGTTTAATAACTTACAATTTGGCTAAGAAACAGGCTTTGATAAACCACATAAATTAACCTGAAAATATATGAGTTTGTCAAAAGTTGTTAAAAGCTGAAATGATGACATTTTCTGAGTGATATAAGACTGTTCAACATACCTCTTGTAGCTCTCACAGAATCCTTCACCTTTTAACCGTTTGCTGATCTGCAAACTTGTTCAGTGTCTACTGGCAGTCAAATTTCATGCAAATTACTATGACAGAGAAAAGTGCTGCAGGATTGCAAAAGTATGAATACTGAAAAGGGACATATTGTGCACGTTTCCAGGTCTACTGGAATATCTTTGCATGATTTACAGATAAGAGCTACCCTCAGTCCAGCCTCTGTCTGAAACAGGCCATTATAGCTCCTCTTTTCCTATCTCTTTTTAGCCTACTCTGTTCTGATTGGCCGACTTCAGGAAGCTTCCTCCGGTTCTGGAGGTTATGTAAACAAACAATAATAGCTGGATTTCACCGTGTTTTCTTTTTCTTTACTCCAAATGGAAAGTTCTCAGATCCATCTGTACATGTTGGAGCCCAAATCAGATCTGAAATATGCAATTGGATGACATGAACAACCTTAGCAACAACCTTACCATCAGGGCTAGCCTACAGAATGGACGGCTGTTTGTGGGGATGTGCGAACAATGTGATGTCATCACAAGGAGTAAGTAGAGGTTACACTGCAAGCAAATATGTCTATCTGTGGACTCACAGTATCTACACGACACATCCACTTCACTACATGACACACGCACTTGGTTAGGTTTAGGCATGAGCAGTGTGATGGTTAGGGTTAGGGGTAAGGGGGCCATGTTGTGTAGGATGACCTTACAGTGACAACATCAGAGGGTGTGTCATGTAGTGAAATGGGTGTGTCATGTAGGTCTGCATGATTGCAGATAGATCCTTCTCATTGCAAGTGGAATGTTTAGAGCGGACTGGAGCCCTGACTTTTGACTTGTTGGTGGCATTTTGAAATGTGTTCACCCCAAGTTTTGAGTCTTTGACTATGTTTATCATAGACATCCAATAGTATAACAGTACAAAATGAGAGAAAATCACAAAAAGAGTGATATGTCCCCTTTAACAAATTGACTTGGTATTAAAACTAAAGTACCTGTTACGCAGAATGGCACCTTTCTGTCATGGTCTGCTCCTCAGTCCCTCTCTGCAGCCACACTCTCATTCCCAATTCTCTGCATTTCTTCTCCCTGACCATGTTCTCTCTTGCAACTCCCTAGACCTGCCATTCTCAAGTTGTTCACCAGATGCCCTCGGCCTCTCCCTCCTGTCCCTGTCTTCACCCTTATGTCTACTCAGTAATTGCTTGCACCTGCTGCACAGTCCCTCATCAGCTCCTCACTATTTGTATCGGACACTTGCTTTCTAGCCATCCTAATCCTGGACTTTATTTGTTCCTGCAGTTCCTGTGGTTTGAACCTTTTTGCCTGTATACTACCTGCCTGCCTGCCTTGCCCCTTTGAACTGGACTGTTTTGGACTGCCTCCCGTTGCTACCTGTTAGCCTGTGTTTTTGCTTTTGTGCATTAAATTACCTTCTTATTTCACCTACCAACCTGTCTGTCCCATCCTCATTCGACCTCATTCGTAGCTTTCACTGTTAAAACAGTGTATTACATAAACAGTAAACAGCCTATAATCTTCATATACTGTTTTCAATCTACAGCAATTCATTATATTTATAAGCTGATGTATTTGAATGCAAAATATTGTACAGCTATCAGAAAAAATAAAGGAGAGTAAAAAATATATTATATTGTGTAAATTAATATTCAGAGATCCTCAACTATGAATACCTCAGCATTGTACTTAAGTAAATGAAGTTATTGTTAATGTTAGAATGTCAATTCCATGGTGAATATAAATATATAATTTATTTATAGTGTAATATAATAAACATAGAAATAACATATAGATGCATATGTAATAATGTCAAAAGCACGACAGGTTTGTTCATTAATACTGTTCTGTAACATACCTCATGACATGTACATTTAACAAAATATAAACAAAATATAGATTTTCTTTCATTTTTTAAATTTAATTTTCATACCTGTAATTACATAGTAACTGATTTACTGCTCAGGAAAAGGTAATGTAAATGAGATGTTTGGTAGTGAAAAATTTACTGCAGAGGGCAGAGTAGACACTTTCACATAAGTGAATTAATGACTGTTTGAGTGAGATATGAAGTATAGTTTTAAAAAAAATGTTTTAAGATTTGTTCACACTATGTAGACACACTATTAACTTAAATGAAGTGTTGTTTGACCCACATAACAGAGCTTTAATGATCAGATAAAACCTTACCATCACCTCCAGAAATAAGCTATATAGGAAGGGTTGGGGTTAGCATGAGAGCCTCACCTCAATTCAGTTTGAGGCTCAGACAGTCAGCAGCAAGACAACATGGAGGTCACAGCTCTCTGCATCAGACTGTGTGAGTACTGAGTCTGCTTGTCTTTGTATTACTGTTTGAAAATTATAATCAGCAGTCAGATATTCTGAAATATCATGTTTTACATGTCTTGTGTATTGATAAAATTGGCAAAATTGAAAAAGAAATCTTGTAGGTGTATGCAAGTATGTCAAACAGGCAGTTTACTGTATATTGTGATATACTTTGGGCAGACAATCAATAAAGGTATTTAAAATTTTGAATTTGAATTTAACAGTAAAATGGGATTTCAGTGTATTTCCTGCCAACACAGTCTTGTAAGAATGCAGCCATTTTGTACAATCACCATATTTGTCTTTATTTTTCAAAAGAAAGATCTGTCATATCTGTGGCATTAAGTGATTTATTCATAATATACATTTTTAATGTATTTTTACTAGCACAACCATGTAAAAATTGTAGCATAACAAGTGTTGGTCTTATTTTTGAAAACAAAGATTGACTGTTTTGGGGGAATTGATGGGAGGAAATAAAAAAAAAAAAAACAGCAATTAGCTGTAAATTTATAGACACTCAACAATATTCTTCAAAAATTAGAAATGATGTGAAATTTTACCGCGCATTGTATGTAAATATACTTTTTTTAGAGTGTACTTTTTTGAATAAGATATTTGCAAACATTCCTCAGCTTTATTTTTCTCGTTTTCATTGTTATTTACATTAAGTGATTAGCTAACACTTACATTTATTACATAAACATATTTATTTTCACAAGTAAGTACAGTACGTCTATTAAAAAAAAAAAAAAAAATCAACATCTGACATGCAGCTCTCTGCCTTTGTCTCTCCAGTGATAAACATGTTGTTGCTGCTGGTTACACAAGTACAGGATAATTATTGTGCTCAGAAAGCTGGTAAGTTTAGTGTTAGTCAAATAAAAGTGCATTATTGTCTTTTACCAAATTACATTTAAAAATGAGCCAAATTGGTATTTTCTTAAAAAAAGTGTAATGTTTGTAGCTCTAAATAAGTACTTTGTGGAGGGAGTTATGGACTAGAGATGGGTAAGCAGGTGTGTACATTTACATAAATCTATATTCTTCCTCCTATTATCTGATGCCACTAATGTTTTTGCATATAGCTATAAGTCAAGTTTTGTATCATATACGTTTTGTGAATGTGTTGTTCAGCTGGTTCTGTGATCCTGGAGAGTCCCGTCCTTCCTCTGATGGAGGGAGATGCTGCAACTCTGCACTGTAGAAAGAAGACAACTTCCTCCTACTTCACAGCAGATTTTTATAAAGATGGTGTCCTAGTCAGGAGCAGCTCCACAGGAAACATGACCATCCACAGTGTTTCAAAGTCTGATGAAGGACTCTACAAGTGTAACATCTCTGGAGCTGGAGAATCACCAGAGAGCCGGCTGACTGTCAGAGGTGAGACATAAACTGCAGAATAATTGTGACACCTTTTAAACCTAAATATAGAAATTATTCCAAACTAAATCATAGTACCACTGCAATTATTAAAAATCAGTGCAGAGGCCCAACAAAATATACAATTTTTTAACATTTATGTTAAACGAGCCGATCAGCATGATACAGTGATGCATAGAAAATGATTAGATGACAAATGTCCATGACATTAATGAAAATCTTTAAAGTAAAATAACCTGAATTCCTTAAACATAAACATACCATTGCTGCAAAAATATTAATATATGGTGATAATATAATTTATTGTAAATGAAATGTCAATCAGTTGGTTCTGTGATCCTGGAGAGTCCCGCTCATCCTGTGATGGAGGCAGATGATGTGACTCTGCGCTGCAGGAAGAAGAACACTGCTTTAAGCCACATAGCTGATTTCTATAAACATGGCCTCCACTTTGGAACTGGCTATAAAGGAGACATGACCATCCACAGTGTTTCCAAGTCTGATGAAGGACCCTACAAGTGCAGCATCTCTGGAGCTGGAGAATCAGCAGAGAGCTGGCTGACTGTCAGAGGTGAGACACAATAAAAGTTATACGCAGATTATAAATAATACTGTGTACCCAACTTACAGTATATCAACTTATCAGTTGTTTCATCTACTACTTTTCTAATGATCAACTCCAATATTATTTATCTTATCTTTTACCTGGCCACAGATGCTATGAACGTGACAACCAGTTTCTTCACAATTCATGTTTAATCATGAAATATATCTTTTATGTCTTATAAAACATGTTTATCAGCTGTTACTGTGATCCTGGAGAGTCCTGTCCTTCCTGTGATTGAGGGAGAAGCTGTAACTCTACACTGTAGAAACAAGACGACCTCCGCCACCTTCACAGCTGACTTTTATAAAGATGGCCTCTTCATGAGGAGCAGCTCTACAGGAAACATGACCATCAACAGTGTTTCCAAGTCTGACGAAGGCCTCTACAAGTGTAACATCTCTGGAGGTGGCGAATCAACAGAGAGCCGGCTGGCTGTCAGAGGTGAGATAAAGTACAACTTTAAAGTACATGAAAACAAAAAAATAGACTGGGACTTTATCATGTAACCATCGGAAATTGTATCCATGAGATCCTAGGGATGTGCCCAAATACAAATATGTTATTCGGCAAAGCACAAATAGTGGGTTTTTTACGAATATTTGTTTCATACAAATATTTTAAAAATGATTTATTTTTGGGAAAAAAAACATGTTAAATACTAGCGCGCAGGTCAGTTATATCATTATCTTAGTGTCTCTCCTCTGCTCCGCTGTTACGTCTATCAGCAGGTCTCAACAAGAGGAATCACAGCCTCCTGCTACATGACACACATTTCCTACTTTAGACATCACTCCCGGAGATTGGGGTGTTCCCCAGAGCTGAGCTAAAGCTGAGCTACTGACACATGCAAAATTGCTCCCAAGGGACTTTCCATAACCTGTTGTTCCCCTTCTCCTCTCCACATAGTTAGGTTGTAAAAAATAGGCAAAATATTTATATTTGAAACAGATGTTTAGAATTAGACTCAGAGAGATGGAATATATACTCAATCTTGGTAAATTTAAAATATCATCAAAGTCTAAAATATTTGAAAAAACTAGTATCAGAGCCTTATTTAATAATACAGCAAATACTGTCTATTATCTTTTCAGAGTGTCCCATCCCCCTTTGCTCAGATCAACTTCCTATTCTCCTCTATCTGTTCATAAGGACTGTTGCCACCATTTTGTGGGTGGCTCTGCTGCTGTTGGTGTTGAGAAAACATTACTTTGGCGAAGACAGAGGTAAGACCATTCAGTTATGACTACTCACTGATAAAATACACTTTAAGTAGCTTTTATACTATATTTTTTATAAATAAAGACAACACTTTGGTGAAGTATATTAATAAAGCATGTACTCCCAGCTTTGTTATCTCATTTATGCACCAAAAATAACAACAACCACAGTTAGGTCTGCATTTAATTGTAAGTATGCTTGTTCAATACACTGATGTAGCAATTATATGGGGATGTATATGCTTGGTAAGAGAACTGGGTAAATTTGGGTTTCATCAGCATAATGTTACATGATTTCTAATCGTAGTATGCAATTCAAGTGTGATGTGGAAACTTGAAGCCTCCAGTGCACATACACTGAGAATGGGCTTTACAGTGAAGTAGGAGACATTTTGTGTCCAGCAGCAAAACTTTTGAAATGAAAAGTATTTGAATATTCACTGATTCTGGATTTCTCAATGAGGGAGAAGGAGGAGATGTAATTTTTGGAATTTAAAGTAACTTTTTATGGAAAAACTATATCAGACACAAATCATTTTTGAAAGCATTTTATAAAAGTATTTTTATATGTCATAAAACATATATCGTCTTTAATGACTAAACAAAAAATCGACTCCCACACACTGGCGACACTTATGGTGTATTTATTATGTCTTTATAATAGCTATATTTCAGTCGAGCACGTTTCATTTCGCATTTCATCATAGTTGTTTCCATTATGAAAACAATGAACATGAAACATTTAAAATATATTTCTCTTTTAATTTCTACAGCTGACTGATCTGGACAGAAGACAAACTATGATGACATCCAAATACTGTAAATCAAACAACAAATAAACAAACTGTGGTGGTAACCTGGTGGTCCCTTATACAATCAGGCACCACTGATCAAAATATGTTTTCATCTTTTTGATGTTATAAATTGTATATGTTTGATATAATGTTATTTTCTACTGATAATAAGTCTATTACGATGATATTATAATAATATATATTTTTAAATGACATGTTAGCATGTTTTATGTCTTGGCTCGAGTGTGTAAAGAACAGGTCCAATACATTATCAGAACATAGGGGGAATCTAATAATATAATGACAATAACAATTCATGCGAAAGGCAGAAGTGTAGAAATGTGTTTATAGTCAAGATTTGAACTTGTTTTCTTTAAATAAACATAAAAGTCTACATACATTAGTGTGTCCTGCTGTTTTCTGTTACTAAACAAGACTTATTTGACTGATTTAACTACTTAAAAGTGTAAAATACTTGAATAAGACATAAAAGTAGACATATCATGTGCTGTGGCCTCTATCATGAGATGAAATTTCTCAGACGTTAAGACAGGTCAAATAGTTTCTAACCACAAAGTCACAGTTTTTGTTTCTTTTTCTAACTTGAGTGTCTACACATTAACTATCCACTCTGACCCTGGAGAGCATCTTTATAACCCTGTGCAGTATAACCACACCATCTCTACACCTCCACAAAAAGAGGCTGTGGGTTTGTTTCATTGACATCAGGTCATTCACACACGACTGAGGCCACATATAGCTGCTGAAACATTGATGTCTAGCTAAACAGCTCTACATTCATAGTGGTGATTTTTGTTCTTTTTATTGGCTTTGATGAATTCAATTCAAATGTTGGTTCTCTATAGACATTTAACAAAAAATAAGATTAAAAAAAAATACAAATTGCATCATGAATATTTAGATTACCCACAGAAAATTAATTACACATACACAAACAAATCCCATAGCAAAAATAATCATAAAATTGAAATCTTATTGTTTTTTGTGATTATTACTGTACAATACCTGACATAATAATATGGTTTATGTCTTGTTACTGATGTAAACAAACTTTTCCACCTTTAGATTAGGTTTCGTGTCAGCTGTTTTAAAAGACCTGTCATTCTGTTTGATAGCAGGTTTGAATCCTTTGTGTTGAATATTCAAATATAGAAATTACACTGCAAATCTACAGAAATTTAGTGCAACCAAAAATCTTTTATCATTGACTTAATGTAAATGTACACATTTTATTTATGTTAAGTTAATTTAACTTTGAATTTCTAGTTTGTTCTTTTTCAGACCATGTCAAAACTTGTAATATTGTTACATAGTGATATATAGTCTTTTGATTTGAGAGCCTAACTAACTTGACTCAGACCCCAACTGATCAGCACATCAGGGGACTTCCCATTATGCATTATTGGAGAGTTAAAACTGCCCAAAGACTTTTTTGTAGTTTGAAGAAATCAGACATGATGGAAACTTGCTGTGAGTCTTTGATACATGTCATGGTTGTTTCTTTTCATAATAATGAAAACAATGCAAGCCATGATAAAGGTTAGTATCAAATTCAGTCTCAGAAATGTCAGAAACTGGAACTGGGAAGCATCCGACTGTGTCAGTGTGAACTGAACAGTTGTTGATTTAACTAATATCTAAAGTTTACTGAAGTTTGTTTTGGGTGCATCTTGGTCTCTGTGTGAATATTAAAGGAGGGAACAGATTGAAAGGAAATACAACAATCCTTTTAAGAGAAAGGATTTACAGCATATCATAACGCATGTAATTTCTAAATGAAGCAGTAAACTGTATGCTCCATTTTATTACAGTAAATGAAGCTTCAACTGTGTGCTGTTTCCAAAATCACATTTCCTGTGAGTTGATTTGTATCTGCCCCTGCCCTGGGCAGATTGCCAGTTACACAGGACTACACTATAACCTTAAAAACCAGTTAAGTTAATGGGCTCATCTTGTCATATGTCTGAATCAGTAATGGCATGATTTCTGTCAAAGGTGATCAAATTAGATGTGGGTTTTTTTAAAGCCATGGCAGCTCATCACACACAAAACTAAGGTCACATACTTTGGTTTATGCTCTAAAAGCTGCTGATTTTTTTTTTTTTTAAGGAACTGGCTATTGGTATGGATTCCTCCATGTCAATAGTCTGTTTTTTGTTGTTGTTGTTGGAGAACAGTGAATATACAAACTGCATCCAGTAATTATATCACACAGTCATTATTTCACATTTATAGATCTGGAACACAGTGTGTCTGCTTCAGGTCAAACTGATCTTTAACTCATGTTCGTGGTTGACCACAAGGAGTCTCAGATGAAGGCCAACAATGATGATGATTTAGAAGTATGGGTTGTCTATTTTGAAATTCTTTTGACATTAAATCTATTGACTAAAAATTAACAGCATAACAGAAAAAATCATACTTTATTTTTATTTATAAAAGCAAATGTTAAATGTTTAAAAATGTACAAAATGACACTGTAATTTCATTTAATGGTCTTAAATACAATAGATTACACAGACAGAAATACAGAATGACCACCAATTGTGAATTTCAACTTTTTACTTTTACAGTAACTTTCTCTTTTTCATGCAGTCAATAAAAACAAATGTGACAACAAAATGTAGACGAAGATACTAGAAAAATTTTACAAACTGCTCTAGAAGCCGCAATTATGATTGTATGTTATTCTCTGTCTTACACACAGTATGTAACAGTCTCTCCTCCATCCTCAGTTGTTTCTGCTCTCAGTGACCTGGAAGACACATCGGACTATACTTTTCAAAATGATAAAATAAATATTAATAAAAAATACATGCACTGCAAAATAAGTTGACATATTTAGAGAAGAACACATTATCTAAACCTATTTTTTTTATAAAGGCTAGCATTACGTATCTAAAAAACCATATTATATCTGTGCATTTCGGGAGCAGAGAGCACCAGTGGATTGTGCTCATCCTGTGTGTGACAAGACAATGTAGTTGCTAATATGGTTTTTGGAGCCCCATGTCCTGTAATTGTTCCACCGGTTACTGAGTTGGAATGTGAGGCCACAACATAGGCGTAAATTATAATCAAAACCGGCCAGTACAACTCTCCCAAATATCATATCATAATGATGAATGAAAAATATGTACAGTTATAAAACATGAGTGGTTGGTTTTCTTGATTCAATGTAATTAGCAAGCAAAGACTAACATTTTTTCAACCCCTTTCCACCCCTGTATTGTGAGACTTGGTTGCACCCAACCCGTCCTCCCACCTTCTCACGCAGCAGCAGTAACTACCAGTGCGAGCAATACCCAGCTGGCATATAAAATGAAAAGAAGAGCAACAAAAGACCAACCAACAACTTTAAGTTGTTTAAGAGGTATGCTACTGTCACGGCCCTATAGCAACATAATGATACTGTTATATTTATTTTGCTCTGTTTCTGGACATCCATCATAAAAATGTGTTCATTTTTCCATCTAACACATGAAATAAAAAGCAAAACCTTTAATGTTCATACCAAAAAATATTAAAATACACTTAAAGCAGCCAACAGTTTGCAAATGATCCAAAAAGAAATACAAATGCATACAAAAATATAAACAACCAAAATAAAATAAAATAGAAAAAGAAAAATTTCAGAAGATGATGATTTTTGTTTCACAATTTCACACAAAATATTCACAATAATTTAAAAGATTCTGTTGGGAATGCAAAGTTCAACTTTACAATATTACAGTAGAGCTGTACATAAAAACAACAAACAAGCAGCAAACACACACACAGTTAGCTGTAGACTAGCTGGTGAACATAGTGGAGCAGCTACTAAAGAGCCAGATATTTCCCTCAGGAGTTGGTAGAGAGCAAAAACTGAGCTAAAAGACAGTGAATATTGAACTTACATTCACCAGGTGGACAGAAACACGACTCCAAATGAATGATAATGTTGCTCTGTAACTGCTGGGTGTGGAAATAAGCAACTGTTTGCTAACAAGTTCAACATATCAACTTAAAAGCCGATGATACGTCAGTGTTGTGTCACTACTTGTTTCTGCTGAAAACAAGTTGCCTTTCTTATTACAAGATTATTTTTATACTTCTGATTACACCTCAAATGTTTTACTGTAAGTCTGATTACAGATTAAAGTGAAACTTTGAAAACATTGATAATCACTAAAACTTAGATTTAGTTGTCGTCTAGTGATCTATCTGATCTTGATGAGTTGAGTTCCCTGTCTGTGCTCTGTTCCAATATCTCCTGTTGCTGTTCTCTGATTTTCTCCATGTGGTCCTCTACTGCCCTCTTCCTGTTTGTCATTGTATTAAACACAGTATTTGTTTTGATCATTAGTTTTTCTGTGTTCTGTTGCAGTTTCTGACTTTCATACTTTCTCTGACGCAGACTTTTTTTGACCTCTAGTATGATTTCTTTCAGTTCTATAAATCCCCTCACTCTGTCACTTTCTGTCTCTTTCTCCACTGACTGAACGTTCTTCTCAATTTCATCACACATTTTCTCCATCGCTTCTTGTTGAAGACTGAGTTGATCTTTCTGGTTATCCAGTTCCTTCTTCTGTTCCATCACTGTATTAACCACCTGCTCCAAGTCTGTCTGTTTTTCTTTGTTCTTCTGTAACTCTTCATCAAGTTTGGCCTTTTTCTCTTTTTTCTTGTTTTCTGCCAAAAGCTTTTCAGCTTCATCTTCTTCTTGCTTCTCCTTGGTCTCTGTGTGAATGTAGAAGCAGGAAATCATTTAGGTTAAAGTTCACAGAAGAGCACAAAACTATGATGAACCTCAAAACACAATAATCATTAAAAATTAAGAACAGCTTATTTGCATTTACTTCACTTCGGATGTATCCACTGAAAACCCCTTTATATTTCACTTTTGTTATATATATATATATATATATATATATATGGTGTGTGTGTGTGTGTGTGTGTGTGTGTGTGTGTGTATGTAAGAGGAAACACACTGAACTGCTGTCTTACCTCTTGTTTTGTGCCATTTCCGTGCAACAAACACAAATGCAAGAGTCCAAATGAAGCAAGCAGCGAAGACAATGATGATACGAGCAGCAAAACTTGACGGTATCCCAGGGCATTCAGCTGAAATGATAAAACACAAATCAAAATGGCAAACAGAGTATTTACAGCTTTGTATGGTAAGTAGGAGAGCATATTAGAGATGAGATAAAAAAGACACCTGAAATGTCAATGTGTGTCTCTCTGATCTGGTTGATTTTCTTCTGTTGGACTCTACAGGTGAAGTTGTTGTTGTGTCTCTTCTCTACAGTCACTCTGCTGCTGACAGTATAGAGGTCATCAGGACCTCTGACTGTCTCTGTAGGTCCAGCAGAGAGGAGGTTTCCCTCACCGTCCAACCAAAACACCTCAGGCTCTGGATACCAGCCTTTAGACTCACACTGTAAAATCACTACATTGCTGTTTATGTTTATCCCTGCTATGACAGGTGAGGAGACAGAACCTGATGATGAGAGAGAGCAGAATTCACATAAATGTAAAACCCAAAACGTGCTTATTGAACTTTTTTTGTTTTTTGAACACAATCATATACAGTGCATATGGACAATTATATCAATAAACATAGTGAGCAATGCAGTTAAAAACTCTAAATTCTTTTGGTGGATAAAACTGGTGTTGGACTCTCTCTCCTGGTTGAAAATATCATTGCAGCAATACATCTCAAAAACACATTTCTGTCTCCTGTGATGATGATGATGCTGCACATGATCAGTACTGATAGAGACTGCACTCAGGCATTAGACATAATTACACAAAGACCTGCAGCAATAACAAGAACCCCACCAGACTCAGGTCCCAATACAGAAGATTTCAAGGTGGTCTGACCAAAGTGAGAACAAAACGTTTACGGCTTCAAACTAGTGGACCGAGTGCTGAGGTAGCCCTAAACAGATGTAATTGATTTCCATATGTGTATACAGCTGAAGATCAATGTGACAAACATTGAAATCCAAATATAACTTAGTAGATGTAGCCATATCGTATTCTTGTGATGCAGTAATTTGCTAAACAACAAGTCATTTTTTGTCTTGAAGAAGAAAAAAGAGAAGAAACAAGTTATTGTGTCTCAGTGAAAATAAATTCATATTAAAAATCTAATAATATCTGAGATTAATGCTTTAAATGCATCTTTCTTCAGTTGACTTTTTTGTTATGCAAGTGTTTATCATGGAAACAAAGAACAGAAACCCCCCCCCCAACCCCTCCCTGACAAGACATAGCAGACCAAGTTTAGACTTTTAGCTTGAAATAAAAATGTCCCAACATCTCTGATGGAGCTCAGGAATCATCTGAATGAGGAGGGTTACTGGGTGGCTGTACTAAACAGAGATATCTCTTTATAAAAGTGCCATCACCAGAGCCATGCCCCAAATATTCTACACATGAGGGCATGAAACGAGGTAGCATATGAGTATGCAGCAGCATAATGTAAAACCATTACCTGTAAAATAAATAAATGAACACAATGATTACGCCCACTTACCAACAACAAGCTGAACAGTAGATTTTCTGCCCTCTGAGGGAATATAGCATCGATATATTCCATTATCAGAGACTTTCACCTTGGAGAGTGTGAGTGAAAGGTCTCCGTGCTTCAGTTTCTCAATGGACATTGACGTTCTTCCTTTGTAGGACGGGTTTTGATCAGCCAGAAGGTCTTGACCTTCATACCTCACGTGGACAAATCTGGGTTCCAGGTCAGGTCTGCCCCACTCCAGACTCCTGGACACAGAGTCCACGGCAGGTTCAGGATTGCATGGCAAGATAACATCATCACCAAGTGATGCTACTATTAGCTGAGATGGCTCAACCCCCTGAGACTGACCTGGAAATACAAAGATCAGTTTTTAAATCCTGCAATCAGAACTAACTCACGTTTACAGAAGTATTGCACTGTCATGCATTGTTATAAAGGTTGACTTTGATGTCAGTTACCTCTATGAGTGTCTGTCAGTAGAAGCAGGATCACAGTGTGCCAGAAAACCAAAAAACTGATATAACTGAGCTGAGATGTAAGAATTAGTCCATCTTTGAGGCAAAGCATCTTAGAGTTCTGGAGTGAAAAAAAGAGAAAACATGAATAACCCTTTATTTTACAGGAACTTCCTGTAAATTTCTTTAAATTCCTGGTGATTGTGTAAAACAGGTATATAATGGTTAAATGTTAGGACATTTAGAAATACAGAAAGGATGGTGAAATTTGGCACAAATTATAATCAGCAAAAATCCTTAAATTAAATTCTTTAGCAGACTGAAAAAAAGACTTCAGAAATTATTATGAAAAAAGAAACTAATAAAATAATCTAATATGTTAATATGTAATTTCACACTCAAACTACAAACGGAAAACTGAAAGCGTTGAAGAAAGCATTCCTGAAAAATGTGGATGGATATGCAAATCTGAATGCAAGATGAAGACTGATTAATAGTTCATAAAGGCCATTTGAGATAAACAATGAAATATAACAACAAACCCTGTTGTATTTAATATCTTTTCTTGTACCATCGTCAGCAGAAAAAGATATTCCCTTCATGGTTCAGTATTAGTATGAGACCTAGTTTCACTTACAGTTGAGACAATATGAGCAGTTAGTTGTAAAGTTACACTGTTGTCATGACACAGTGTGTCATGACAACAGTCATACATAAAAGATAACATACATAAAAAGTATCAAACATGGCCAATACAAACAAGCCACACAGTAGGAAATAGTGGGGATTGCACCCTTAAGTAGACAGGACTCTAATAATACTAATAATGGACAAAAAATAAAAAAATTAATTAAAATATATTTTCTGGTATATTCTTCGTGTATAGCATCATGGTCATAGTCTCCCAAATATTTCTAGGTCGCAACATAGGCAACACTGAGTAAGGACCTGATTGTCATGGACTCATAAGGTTGTACTAGTTTATCATTTGGGTTGTAGGTTTAAAGGACTGTCTTGCATTATTAGTTAGTTTATGGGGTTGTGTACTTGGGTTTATATTCATGTGTTTTCTTTGATGGGTTAATGCATGCTGGGTTGTATTAAGTTTATTGTGTTTTCTGGGTTTTGGTTTTCCATTTGCTCTGTTTCCCTCCTGTGTTCCTGCACCTGTATCAAGCTTGTTAACCCTGCCCTGCTCCCTGTGTTTCCTTCAGCCTATTAGCTCCCAGCCTGCCCTTGTGTCTTGCCACCTGTTCCTTGTTGTTTGATTAGTTCAGTTTGTATTTTAGTCCTGATTTTCAGTTTTGTTGGATCCTCTGTTTGGTTCAGTCTGTTCTGTTTCTTTGGTTTTGTCCTGTGTTCAGTTTTGGTTAACTCAACCAGCTTTTTGTTTTGCCTGCACAGTCTCAGAATGAAGAAGTTTTTCTTCAGTCCTGTTTTGCCTACAGTCTCTGCATTTGGGTCGACCTGTTCCACTACTTATAACACTAATGTTTAAATGAACACTTTTGCTTCACAATACGCAATAGACATGTTTCTTTAAATGAAAAAGGCAGTGAAAATACCATACAGATTGAAATAAAAATATATTTTCTCAACAAAAGGCACATACCTGTTGTATAGCTGAGTCAAGGAAATGCTTTACAAATACATGAATACATTAACAACAAGGAGAAATAAGAAAACCAAGAAGGAAAGGCAATTACTCAGATAAATGAAGTGTTTGGACTTCTTTTTCTTCAAAGTCAGAATCTCAAACTCGAGAAAAAACCCTGACCAAAAGTTCATACAGCCATTTAAAATAAACAATTAAATATATAATGTAACAATGAGGCGATTTATCCTCCATTTTAATATTTTCCTTTTACCATCATCAGCAGAAAAAGGTGTGCTCCCCATGGTTTAATAGTGTGAGAACTAGTTTCACTTAATTTCACATGTGATTTTGAGTGCAATAAGCCACAGTAAAATTGAAATGTGAAATTTGTTATGCTGCAGTTAGTAAAATACACATGAATTAATAAAACTAGTTTGTGTGACAACAAGTTTCACTTACGGTTGACGTAGTAGAGCAGTCAATTGTGAAGTTACACTGTAAATAACAAACTGCTTTTGCTCCACAATATGCAACTGACACATTCCTTTCAACGAAAAGGTAGTGAAAGTGCCGTTACAATTTAAATAAAGGAATATATATTTAATAAAAGGCACATACCTGTTGTATCTCTGATTCAGCTCACTCCCAAGACTACAAAGTTTACAGCCAAAGTCCTTGAATTATAAAAACTGTACTTTGACCCGGTGCATCATGGAAAACAAAAAGGCGCGCAGGAGAGATCCTGGATAACTAGAAGGAACTCTACTGTTTAATATCACTGCCTACTCAGATCTACACACACTCTTAAATGATGTTTAAAACATGGTACAAGACACATCAACTGTAATAAATTTGTTTTATTTTAATGAATAAGAAATACTTACATTCATATGGTTTTATACTGTTAGGCTCAAATGTGGCTGTGTGATTTAATGCAAATGTTTCTATTTGTAAAAATGAATAAATCCTTAAGTTTGACTTGCTGCTTTAATTCTGATGAAAGATGTTCAGGACAGACATTGTAATTAAGGATCAAAACGTATTTGTTCATCTGTTAACAGGAGTGTATTTATTGTTTCTCACATCACAAAGAGAAAGAGAGAGGGAGTCACATGTGCATTTTCACAGAGGAATAAAGCAAATAACATTACAATTTATTCAAAAAGACAACAAGACAACTCTTGGAAACATAATCATGACACAAAATAGTAAAATAATCATAAGGGCATTTATCAAAATCTAAATTCTATTCGGTAAATCATAATGTCAGTTGCAGTTTATTTTTAAGTGATATTACTTTTTTCTGCTCGTGTATTGAAGTCAGTAAACTACCCAACCACACAATGCTTACTAATCAATAGATACTAGAGTCTAGATACTAGAATCTATCTGTGTGTACGTTTGAGTGAGAGTGAGAGTTTGTGCACACTGTGTGAAGGTCAGTGAATGTACAGTTCTGCCTTACTTGCACAGATTAGAGTGTCACAACAAGTAAAAAGAAACACTTTAAATTGAGTGACTATGCAGCCTATGTGTTTAATTATGGGTTGGGTCACAGGTCTTATATTTACAGGTCCAGGCGGGTCCGGATTCAACATGGAGATGATTGAGATAATAATAATTGAGATAATATCTTTTCATGATTTACAGTTCAAAACTCTTTTAGCTCATTTAGCTCTTTTCTCTTTGAGGCCCCCCTCCTGATGAGCCCACTCTCTTCTGATTGGCCAGCCAAAATTATTAGTCAAGTCATCCTGGGGGGCGATGAATGTCACCACAAGAAAGATCAGGCAATATAGGGGTTGTCTCAGATTAACTTTATGTGCACAGAAATTATCAATATGTGAAAAAATGGTTGCCTCTGGTTTGTTAATAAGATAAATAAAAAGTGTGATGTTATGCCGCAATTGAATAAAGGAAGAGCAAAACAATGAAATGATACTGTTTTATTTTGCTCTGTTTTATTTTGCAAAGGTTTTCTCTTTGCAGTCTTGGCAACAAAGAGGAAGGAAATCATTGAAATGTTACAGCCGGCTGCTTTACAGCAGAGGGCAGAAGAGGACTACTCTCTCCAATGTAACCCTGCTTGTGAGAGACAGAGCAGTTATTTGGACACCTTTGTTTAAATACTTTTCTACTTTTGTCCCTGGTTTGGGCCCCTCAGTTACAAAGAAGAGAAATTCTGTTTTAGATGATAGTGTTCTTCCAACTCTGTGGCCTTTTAAAAAGTAACTGTCAAAATCGAAGCAGCAGAGGCCCAGATATCCTGATATTTAGTCTTAAGTCCTGACAACACTGAATCCTACATTTCCCATAATGCAACTCAATAATGTCATTTGTGACATCTTCCCTGCTTATATGCTCATGTCTCAAACTCTATGTTTGTAACACAAAGCTTTCTAATAAACATTTGTAGACTGCAAGCTGAAACCAAGGCAACCATGAACTGATGACATCACTATGACATAAAGGGTTATTTTCTCTGACTCTTCCAGAGCCACAGAGGACATTACACAACAGCTTTTACAGGCTGAATAACAATCGCTGTGTTGGGTAAACTAGACTTAATGTGTAAAATTGGTGGAGAAACTTTAAAATATATAATTAGGTTAAATAAAAATAGATAATGTTTTACTAGATTTCCGGTCACTCAGGTTTACTAGTTGCTAAAACACAGTGACTCTGCCCACTGACTCATCAAGTAAAAATATTTTTATCCTCCAGCACGCTTCTGTCTGAACAACTGCTATAATGCTATAAACTGCTGTGGTCTCTACGCTAGATACAAACTGCACAGGAAGAGGAAGTACTGCACCTTAACCTACATTATATCTTGCTTCTATTCAGATGGATGCTCAGACAGTCAGCAGCCAGACACCATGGAGGTCACAGCGCTCTGCATTAGACTCTGTGAGTACTACATTTTTTATTATCATTTATAAAGTGCACCTGAAATTTAAAAGGAACTTAATCAATGTTATCAGTCAAATCGATGTGTATTATCAGTTTGACATGAATATAGTGTTTGGTAGAGCATCACAGCGTCATGTGTTGTTTGCTGCAATGCTTCATTCTAGTGGATTTACACAAACTCCTTCTTTTGTCCCCCCATTCACTTTCAGATGTTCAGTTTGATTTGGTCACTAAATTCCTCTACAATGGCAATAGAACTGAACAAAGATAAGACAGTAAAGGACAGTTTGTAGTAAAGATGCAAAAACAACATTTTCTGTCATAAAGTGTCACATCTCAATTAAGGAAACTAAATATGATTTTAAGTAGGTGCAGTTCATGATAACAGTTTTATGATGATTTCATGACACCCTTGGTGTCACATATGGGTTCTTCAGTGGCACACATTAATTGTACACAAAATAAAGACATTTATGTCTGATACACAGCTCTTTGTCTCTCCAGTGGTGAATGCACTGTTGCTGCTAACTGCTCAAATACAGAACACTTCTCAGCAAGCTGGTAAGCTGAGGTTTGTAAGTAACTGCATAGATATAAACAGATCATTTCTATATATGTTTAATCAAAGTACATTAAACATGAATATGCCCATGTTGATATTTCAAACGTGAGACATCGATATTGATTTGGTAAAATAAATACCATTCACTCACTAGTTTTATGACCATTTACTGTTGTATTATGATTACTGCACCACATTCTCCTAAAATGGCAGTAGATTTGAACATGAATCAAAGATAAGGAAGTAAAGGACAATTTGTAGTAAAGATGCAAACTGTCTGTCATAAAGTATCAGATCTCAATCAAGGAGACTAAACATGATTATAAGTAGAGTTAGCTCATGATTAACACTTTTATGATAATTTCATGATAACCTTTGGTGTCATGTTTGGGTTCCTCAATGGCAAGAATGAATTTTACATAGAGACATTTACATCTGACAGGCAGTTCCCTTTGTCTCTTCAGTGGTGTTCAGTGGTGAATGCACTGCTGCTGCTCACTGCTCAAGATCAGAACCAATTGCATAGATACAAACCAATCATTTCTATATATGTTTAATCCAAGTACATCATGCATGAATATGCCCAAATTGATATTTCAAATATGAGGCATACTGAATTTGACGGCTTCACTTTTACACAGAGAGTGTTAGGGAAAAGTTGAGTTACAAAGGTACTGCTCTACGTTTGAGTGTGCAACAAGTTTTCTTAAAGTGGATATTGAATTTGGGAAGATATCTCTCATTTATATTTCTTTTTTTCTCTGTCACAGATGCAGTTTTTCCTCATGTTGATCCAAACCAACTGCAGTTCTTTGAATATGAATCCATCTCCTTTAATTGTTCGGGGTTTCACGGTCCAACTGAATGGAGAGTAATGCAAAAGAGATCTTCATTTAATTCTCAGTGGGAGACAGCAGCAGGATCCTTGAACATTAAACCTGTCTATACATCACACAGTGGAGAGTACTGGTGTGAAAATGAAGGAGGAGAGAGAAGCAACACTCTCAACATCACTGTCACTGGTATGTTAAGCAACTACTTGCTCAACCAGTATGTGTTATATTCTTCAAAATGGCGAAATGCAGCTGAAACTTCCAGAAAACTTTTATGTGAACTTCTCGCACTTTGTGGTTCAGTGCAAATAGGACTGGAAGATTATTATACATTCAGGAATTATGCATGAATTATGAAATGCTTCTCATCTTGTTTTGGTGCTTGTGTTGTTAAATCTTTTGGACATGAAAGCAGTTTCAAGGCATTAGTTACTTTTTCTGCCCAGCAAAGACACAGTGGTCACCTGACCACCAGGTAAAATTGGCTGCAAGCTCGGGTCTATTATTGGACTCCAGTAGTTATAACATATTTTCTATCAAATGTGACACCAGGATTATATTTGAATTCATGTAAATATGTTATTTTCTTGCTTTTAAGATGGTGATATGATCCTGGAGATTCCTGCTCTCCCTGTGATCGAACAACAGGCTGTCACTCTGCGCTGTAGAAAAAAGACAACTTCCTCCAACTCCCTAGCTGATTTCTATAAAGATGGCCACCTCATTAAAACAGATTATACAGGCAAGATGAATGTTCACAATATTTCCATGTCTGATGAAGGTCTTTACAAATGTAAAATCTCTGGAGCTGGAGAATCACCAGAGAGCTGGCTGGCTGTCAGAGGTGAGGCCCAACAGTTTTATAAAACAGTTACTAGAATATTTACTTATCGAAATATCAAGTACTTTTTCAGGCAGGAAAATCAAATCAATCTCAATCTCTCAAATCAACTAATAGTATATTGAATTTAATATTCTTGTCATCTATAAATGGAGCTCAACACATGGTGTAAGAATAATTATAGACTTTAAGTTGCTTGTGGTTCCTAAAGGTTGTACTGTTCATTAAAGCTCACAATATAAAAGTCAGACAGAAGTAACTGGATGCTGACAATTTTTCTATTCTTGTAGCTTTACCTTTAGTGGGGATAAATATGTAAAAATTTCTCCTTGGGATGGCACCAGAGGAAAATCAAAGGGGTCATTAAAGGGTATTTCATCCCCTGGGGAGCATGAATCTGCTGAACAAATCTTGTTGCAGTCTGCATATTTTTTTATGAGATTAGAAGGTGACATTATGGCTGATGGGGGTGCAGGAAGAAAGGTCACATAGACACCAAAAAAAACTTGAAAAACAAAACAAAACAAAACAAAACATGGGGTATCATTAATGTCAACTACTAATTTCATAGAAATGTTAAGGACCAAAGTGTTGGTAAAGGGGAACATCTGGCCTTCCATCACAAATCTTGATGAGTTTTTATATTTGAAGAGGAAATTTTAGATAAACTGAAACACTTATGCATGGACTCATTTTAACTTGTTGTATTAATATCAAGCACTTTCATATTGTTAAACCATCTTTTCTCATGGTGTTTGTGTTAACTGCTAGGTGCAGTGTTAACAACAAATCAAGAGACAACACCTCAAGAGGATCAAGAGGATCAAGAGGGTCAAGAGTCTCATCCTCCCCACCCTGGCTCCATTCAGCTCTCCATCCTCTTACCAGTTGTCTTCACCATTTTGTGTGTGGCTGTGCTGTTGGTGTTGGTGGGACTACTTCACTTTCGGAAACACAGAGGCAAAGAAAAAGCTAAATAAAAATATTTTTTAACCTATTAGTACTAGTTTTAAATCATGGATATGAATGTGAAAAATATGACTTTTCTCCTGGAATCTGAGAACCCAGGATGGTTTGGGTATTTCATTTAGTTGCTATAGTAACACAACCCAGTATTGTTGGAATTACATTTACATTTATTATGTTTATGCCAGGTGCAAACATTCAGCACCAGTGCAGAAAGTAGTGTTCCTTATATGTAGCAAGGCAAAAATAATGGGTGAGGAGAGTATCCAGCTTTCCTGTATGAAAACTTAGCCATATGTATGTTTCTTAGTAGTTCTCAAATTCTGTATTTTTTTCTATATTTCCATTGGGTATTTGTTTTCACTTCTATTGTATTCTAGTAACACGTTTTTCCTCTGACATGCCAACTCCAGGATCGGACCTAGGTGAGTTTCATATAGTTAAGAAACATAAAGCTTAGTAACTGCTATTATAGAAGAAGACTGCCAATAGAGGCTGCCTTATAAATTAGTATCAAGATAATATAGAAAGAGATTTACTGACTTAACATGGAAAGATTAGTATTTTTTAAGTCTATATGTACATATGTCTGTCTTACTACTTCTAAGTAGTACCTCTGTTGAAATATATTGTTGTTTTATTTATTTCAGTCTATTCGGAAGTCATATATGCTAATGTCACAAAATACAAGAAGAAGAGAGGTACCACTTTTTATATTATTTTATTCAAATTTCATAATATTTGATTTATGTTTACTTTATGTTAAGGATGAAGCCACAGCAGGAGATGAAAGAGAGACAGTGCCTTTTCTTGGGTTTAAAGTTAACCTCGCTGCATGGTCACATGTGCAGTTGTGGTTGTGATAGAATTTTCTTTATTGTTGCATTGACCAAATAAAGTGCAAATATCACATATGAACAATACTTTTCACACATATTTTTTATGTGGTTAGTAGGTCTTAAATTGTTTAGGCTGTTATAAAAGTTTGAGATTCTCACCATATGACTAAACAAATAGATACATTTTCAGTTGTATACTGCCTTTGGCTTTTAAAATCTTGATACGATGGCAGGGTATACTGTAACTGAAGAAAGAGTTTGACTAATTCTTTATTTGAGCCAGACAAGGGAACAGTTTTAGCAAATTATTTACATTAACTCGACTGCATAAAGTTGGAATTAACAGAAATAGAAAGATGGTTGTCATCAGCAATGTAATGATAGAAACAACAACTAACTTTATAGATATATGTTTTATTAATGTGCCTTTGTCTATACCTGTTAATACCTGTTTATTAACAATTAATTGCATATTATATACCCACTTGCTTAGTTTTTCTGTTGAAATAAAGGATGACAGTGTATTTTTTATGTTTCAGGTTGTCAAGAGGCAAATGTAGCTGATCTACATGACATGATGTATGCTGTTGTCATAGCAAAGAGGAAGGAGAAAGGTACTTTATTAACATTGTGTTACTTAACATTAACTCATTTATAATTCGCAGACAGTGAAAACAGCATAAACCACATCAAATCTGTTATGCCACAAGTTACCTCTAATATGAAATGAACGAGGGCATTTATTCAACCTCATTCAACCATCCAACTTGAACAAAGTTGAAGTTTAGTCTGACATGGTTCTAAATAATAATTATGATCATCATTAGCTTTGATCTGAAAGCTTCATCTTTCTTGCAGCATTTTATAATATTATAACATTTAAACCTTATTCTTTCTGCTCTGTCTGTTCAGACACTTGCATGCATTTACTGGAACAAAGCTGCTGCAGCTTTTACACTGACTGTAGTCAATTACTAGTATTACTAGTATTATCAGTTTGACTTGAGGTTTGATGAAGACACTCTAACTAACAGATCTATAAACTTACTTTAACGAGACATTCAATGGCCTATGAACAATTGAACAAAATTTTAGTTTATCCAACCCTTAATTCCAACCAGCCAATCATAGAAATAACTAAAAAAATAAATAAATAAATAAAAATGTAGGTCGGTTTATTGGTTTGACAGAAATATAAGGTTGTGACTCATCTACAAAGTCTTTTTCCAAAAAAATCCAACCACAGTTATGGATATGGGTTTATAATTCTCTATCAAAACCTCTCTATTACTCAGATACATAATGCTAGCCTTGATAAAAATTAAGTTTAAATAATGTGTTCTTCTCTTAATATGTCAACTTCTTTTGAAGTGCATGTATTTTTTATTAATATTTATTTTACCATCTTGAAAACTATTGGTTGATGTGCCTTCCAGATCACTGAGAGCTGAAACAACTGAGGAGGAGAGACTGTTACATACTGTGTGCAAGACAGAGAACAACACGGAACCATAATTGTGGCTACTACAGCAGTTTGTACATTATTTCTAGTATCTTCTTCAACATTTTGTTATCACGTTCAGACATTTGTTTTTATTGACTGTATAGTTATATGAAAAAGAGAAAATTACTGTAAAAGTAAAAGGTTGAAATTCACAGTTGGTGCTCATTCTGTCTATTTCCGTCTGTGTACATGTTGGCTGAAGAGCACTGCAAAGGCTTGTCATCATTAAAAAATAGATTTCCTGTGTTTCCCTCAGTGGTTACCTAACACAAATGTATGCAATAGTATTAATAGACCTGTAAATGAAGTGTCAAAAAAGTCAGAAGTTTTCAAATCTACTGTTTTTAAGACCACTAAATGAAATTACAGTGTAGTTTTGTACATTTTTATACAGTTAACATTTGGCTTTATAAATAAAAATGAAGTATGAATTTGAAATCATTTTTTTGTCATTGTTTTTAGTTAGAAGATTTACTGTCAAAAGAAATTCAAAATAGACAACCAGTCATCATCATTGTTGGCCTTCATCTGAGCACCTGAGCTGTGTCTATATTTAAGAGCGAGCGGTTTATTAGAATGTAGCCGTTAAACCACCTTGTTCTATCTGCTCTGCCTTCTCACACGTCTGAGGATTCTGTTTACAAGAACAGAGCAGCTGCTCATTTAAAACAGTCTTATTGTGGTCAACCACGAACATGAGTGTACATCAGTTTGACCTGAAGCAGACACACTATGTGATATAATAATGACTGTGTGATATAATTACTGAGTGCAGTTTCTTTATTCTCTGTTATATATTTATAAAATAGGCAATGAGTGTGGTTAAAGCAGATAATGAACATTAGGTCAATAGCAGAAATATTAACCCCATGTGGTGTCCCTACCAAAACTAATGTGCAACATTAGTAGATTTCTCAAACATCTTCTGCAAACTGTTACCTCTTTTTGAGATTAATAAATAACTGTAAAAAAACAGATGTATTCAGGAGAGATGACAGGTTTGTTGGTTTACTGCTTTTGCTGCTCAGATTTTTAGATCAACCTAATATAATACACAAATTTACTCAAATTGAATAAAGAAATAAGGTACAAACATTTTGAGGAGCAATAAAAAGTTATATAAAAACATGATTCATAAGTTTTTGGAGAGAAATGTGTTTTCACTGTTAACATGTGACTTTATAGATACATATAAAGTATTGTGCAATTGAATATTATCATGATATACTGTATATTGGATATTTTTTCTCATCTAATGGACACAAATCTACAATCCTCATGTTCAGCTCTTCCTTTGTGTCCCCAGTGTTGAATGTATTGATGCTGGTCGCTCACATCCAGCAAAGTCATGCTCTGGAAGACAGTAAGTTAGCTAATCAGCTATTTTATACAGTGCCTTTATCTATTCCTACACAAAAACTAGAATGTTAACTTCAATTTCTGGTTCTCAAGTACTGAAGATCTGAATATCCAAAGCATCAATCTCATCTCCATAATTAAGTTTTATATGCTGTCTTTTTGATTTGTGATTTCTTTGTTCTTTTTTTTTCTTTACATCTCTGTCTCAGATGCAGCTTTTGCTCGGATCATTCCAAACAGACTGCAGGTCTTTGACTACAGCTCCATCTCTTTTAATTGTGAGGGTTACACCATGGATGAATGGAGCGTGGTGAGGAAGATAAAGGGAGAAGTCAGTCCGTGTGTCAGTAACTGGGTGACGACAGCATATGTCTGTGCCATCAAACCAGCTTATCCAACAGACAGCGGAGAGTACTGGTGTGAGGCTGGAGAAGGAGAGAGAAGCAACACTGTCAACATCACTATCACTGGTATGTTTGCAGTAACTTGACAGTTCTATATTATATTGATTAATTAATTAAACGTACTATTATTGTGCCGTGCATATAACTATGCCCAGCATGCATAGGCTTACAAGACACCACAAACTCATACAAGTCTGGACCAGAGTTGCTGCTTATATATTTCCAAACAACAGAAAAAATAAAGTAAATAATAATTTAATCATTTATCTTGTTTCATTTCTCAGGCTTTTGAGACAACAGCTATAATAGTTTTTTACATTTACTTTTTATATTATAAATAGTATTAGAGTACCACAGCTCAGTTATTGTGTAATTTCCTTTGTTCTGTGTTCAGTATGTGTGTGTTGACTGTATATGTACATTTTCTTTCTGTAGACACTTCTCAAGACCAGTGTTACACATAACAAAAATTAAAAAGACATAAAAATCTAAAACATAATATGATGTCATAAAAAACAAAAATGATTGACAGGTTTATAGATAATTTTTTAAGAGGCGTTTTAAAGGAAGAGAGTGTAGACCTCTTCTCAGGATGCACACAGTTTGGTAAGAAGAGAGAAATATAATCTGGAGCCCAGCCATGAATATCCTTAAAAATAATAATTAAAGACACTAAAAGTGAAGTTTCCTGGTTTTGGTTAAAAGTATACTAGCCACACCTGTTAAAACACCATTGTAGTCGATTCATAGAGAAACAAAAGCATATATCGTACAACGTACAGATTTAATCTTGTAATATTTTAGGTCGTGAACACAGGTACAGGCACATGAACTGATCTATGCATGCAAGTTTTCTGGGCCAATGAAAAGAATTTCTGTTTTTTTCTGAATTTATTCAAAGCATACTTGCTGACATTCAATCTTTGATATCTGTTAGACATCTAATAAAGAAAGGACAGATCAGAGAGGTTATTGGGTACCACAGTGAGATATAACCAAGTATCATCTGCATAATAATGAAATGCAACACCATGCCTGTTTACGATGTGACTGAGGGGAAGCATACAGAAAAAAAATAAGATTAGTGGTCTTAGAATTGAACCCTGAGGCACTCCATATCTCAAACACATGTACTCTATAGAATTACTTTATAACAATAAAAGTAAAAAAAGTCGTTAAGCTAAATACAGAAACTACCAACATTTACTATATGTTTTGTTGTGTGATAGTTCATATGCTAAAAATGTTTGATCTTGTTTAACTAAGTTTTTAACTTATTTTGCTGATGTCTACTGTATATTGGTGCCACCACTAACTTCTCACAAATGACTGATTAGTTTATGTACATTTCCAATTTAACTAATGTTTGACATAATTCTTTATAATCAGCTGGGTCTGTGATCCTGGAGAGTCCTGTTCTTCCTGTGATGGAGGGAGATGGTGCCACTCTGCGCTGCAGAAGTAAAAAGACCTCTGCTGCCCACATAGCTGATTTCTATAAAGATGGCCTCTTTTTTGGCACCAGCTCCATTGGAGAGATGACCGTCCAAAGTGTTTCAAAATCTAATGAAGGACTCTACAAGTGCAGCATCTCTGACTTTGGAGAATCACCAGAGAGCTGGCTCGCTGTCAGAGGTGAGACATTAAGAATTTAATGTAAAGCAGAAAGTCAGTTCATTGGAAAGGTTAAGTATGTGATAACATATAGTGTAACTCTTCTCAATCTGTTTGTCCTTCCAGGTGGGTTTATGTTGCGAGAAGTAAAAGGCCTCTCTAAAAGAATAGCTTGACATTTTGGGAAATACATTTATTTTTTTCATACCACTTTTATCACTGTCCACTCACTGCCTAGTTTAGCATTGCATGAGGACTGTGAGCAGGGGGAAACAGTTAGCCTGGCTTTGTTCTAAGGTAACAAAATCCACCTAACAAAATCCATCCATTAAATGAATTTTCTGCAGTGCAATATTCAGATTTACTGTATATCTTCAACTTGAGACATCATGTATATTGTCTCCTGTTACATGTTAATTATTCACTTGAACGTATTAAAAATACATATTACACATCAAGTTACCACAGTGTTTCATGATGTTGCAGCACATACTTTTTCTGTCTTTGCAGCACGTCACATCGAAACTCAGTGCTCTTCCTCAGACGACACCTCAGATCACTCCTGTCATATTTACCTCGTCTTAAGGACTGTGTTCACCATCGTGATTGTGGCTCTGCTGCTGCTGCTGGTGGGACTACTTCACTATGGGAAACTCAAAGTTACATAAAAAATAACTGACACCCGCTTACATGTAAAGGTAGCTGCCAAAGTGCAGGAATGTTTTTTATCCAAGAAGATAGTTTTAGTCACAAAGATAGTGAAGCAGAAACCATGATATAGTGGTTTGGGTTTGAGTTAACATGATGACCGTTAGCATGCATTGTCTCTTCTGTTCCTGGTGAACCCTCACAATTTAAATACACTGTTTATCGGCACGCAGTATTGCCTAATTTTGGATTAGGCAGGAGCAATACAAAAGCTTGTGTACCAGGAAGTTTTATAAGCACTTACAATCATGTCTTTTTAGAGCCGCAAACACTGTGGCAGCTTTCATCAGGCAACATAGCTACATATGCTGTTAGACTTGCTTCCCCTGCATACGTTAGTATGGTAAGGTTAAAATAAAAGGTTGAAAACCACAGAGACGTGTGACCTATTTTTCAAAAGGCGTGCCTTTAATCTTCATCTGTTTTTTTTTATTTTAGATGTAGATACATGTGATGATTTGAGCCTCTAAGACAGAGGCACATGAGAAAATAACAGATAAAAAATGATGCTCTGAAACACCAATGAATTGTTTAGACAGTTTAGAGAAATGTACAGGTGAAGACAATAAAACTAGTATAAATTAGGTTGAAATTTGTTTGATTACCTGTGTGAAGCGTTGTTGTGTTGTACAGACTGCAGCAGATTTTCTTCTAATTTAATGAGAATTGTGTTTGTATTATTGTATAAAAAGTGAAAAAACAAACATAATAAAATAGGATGTCCTTTGCCCCTTCACCTGTTTGTGATAATTAAATTATTTATCTCAGAGACGGAGAGGTATTGTCTGGTTTGTTTGGTGTTTTTTTCTCAACAAAAAAAGACAAGATTCATATTTGATCTGAACAGAAATTAAGCTTATTAATACATCTATTTTAAGCCAGCCAACTGATTTGTTTACACACACACACGCTCATGTCATATTGAAAAATTTACCTTGACTGACTTTGTTGAAAGAAAAACAAGAAGCTACAAAATTCATATCAATTATAAAACTTATCTGTTCAATTATTATCACTTTTTATTGGTTGGTAGTGTTGCCAAATTTTGGATGAGACGATATAATATTGTGTACCATTTAGTTTTATATCAGTTATGATTATGATTATTTTCTTTAGCATTTAAAACACTGTGGCTACTTTCATCAGGTAAAACAGCTGCACAAGCTGTTAGACTTACTCCCCCTGCATGTATATTCTTATGTTGACTGCTAAGGTTAAAATAAAAGGTTGAAAACCACAGAGGTAGTGGACAGACGTGTGACCTATTTTTGAAAAGCGCTGCTTAAATCTTCATCTGTGTTTTATTTTAGATACAGATACACATGATTATTTGAGCTTCTACAACAGAGGCACATAAAAAATAGACAAAAAAAAGATTTTCTGTAGCACCAACAAAAAGACAATTAGACAATTTAGAGAAATGTACAGGTGGGGACAATAAAAATGGATATAAATTAGGTTAAAACTTATTTGATTTCCTGAGGGAAGTGCTGCTGTGTTGCACACTTTTCATTCTTGCCTAGTTAATTGAGAATTGTGTTGGTATTATCAAGTTAGTAATGCATATATTTTAAACCAGCCAACTTATTTGTTCACACACCGACACACACAAACACTGATGTCTCATTGAAAAATCCTGACTGACTTTCTTGACAGAAAAAAAAAACAAGAAGCTAAAGAAATCTCTATGTCACTGTTACAACCCAGCTCACCAGGGGAAAGGGAAGCACCATAAAACCAGATGTTTTTAGTTAAACAGTTATTTATTGCCGGGAAGGCAGGTGGTTTACAGAAAACACATACACAAAAGGCAAGCTACTAACTGAGGAAGAGAGGCCGGGGGTGCTGTTCACATAAAAAAAAACTATATAGCCTAAAGAGGACTCCTAAATCAGAGCTAAACTGACTAACAAAGAAAACAACAAACATAATACTTCACTCTCTAGACCTAGTCTTCAGAGGTTTAGAAAACATGAACACGATAAAAACAGCACCCCTGCTCCTGATGAGGCTAACAAAGAAACAACTAATGTGTGTGTGAGCAATCAGTGATACATATAACTAGCTAGGATGCACATGAAGCCAGCAACCAAGATAATGATCACAACTCTGGAGGGATCCTGTCTTATCTTCACAAGGGCTGATGCTTTATGAAGATGCTTCACATTGATGGAGTCAAATCGGCAACAATCTTTCTGTCACTAACGTCAACAAATATTGTTATACACTTCCAATTAAGCTCTCCTTATTGGATTTATAGGTGGTAAAGCTATAAAAGAGCTTGCCAGTGACTTATTATAAACAGTGCTTAAAATTACATATTTATTTGCTTACTTTCTTTTCACCATACTTACTTCCTGAGTTGTCTGAGTAGACACAGGAAGAGGCGGCTCTGGCAACCTACACTATAGCTTACATTCAGTCTGGTGTTCAGACAGTCAGCAGCAAGACAACATGGAGGTCACAGCTCTCTGCATCAGACTGTGTGAGTACTGAGTCTGTTTGTTGATACGTTTCTCTAGTCTTGTTGGTTCATGTACAAATGCATTGATGCACAGTCATAGTTCTCAGTGGGACCTGGCAGATTGATGGAAAATCACAGTTATTATAATGTAAAATAATGTAATATTTATTACTGAAAACCTCATGATAGAGCCAGACATTTACATTTTAATATATCCGATATTCAGCTTTCTTCCTTTGTCTCTGCAGTGAATGTGTTGTTGCTGCTGGTCACACAGCTGCACCTCACTTATTCTCAGAAAGCTGGTGAGTACTGCAGCAGTAAGATGAACAATAGTTCAGAAATAAATATATTATTTATTGTTATTTTTGTGTAATCACGTTGATATACAGTTTGATGTAGTCTTAGAAATAGAAACAACAAATAGGCTGAATGTAGAAAACTGCTGGGGTGCTGAGAACTTTTAGAGCAACAAAGGGCACAAGCCAAAAAAAGGTTGAGAAGTCTATTTCCCATGTAATACCTACAAAGCTATGTGTTAAGAAATAAATTTACTGATGGCATCGCATTATGAATAATAATCTAAACATCTAATGTGGCTGAAGCCTTTGCACAGTTCTGTATATCAGTAGTAAGGATGGAAATATTTAATCTTTAATGTTTGCATTTAAAAATGAACAGAATGTAGGGCACACACATCCACAGAAACTACAAAAGGTGATGGATCAGAAAACAAACTGAAGACAAAAGTCAGATAGACGACCTGCATACTGTACCGATAGCTGCCAGCAAATTTAATTAAACAAAGAGAGAAGGGAAGAGAACAGACAGAAATTGATCTGTTGTTATTTGTTGATGCATCACCCCCCCCCTTTTGTTCCTTACTTTTGTTTGTCTTTATTTCTTTGTTGTAGGTATTAATATAAATTTTAGCCAATTGCTACTTTGCTTTTGTCATTCAAACCCTATATTTCTATAGTTTCAATCATAATTGTTTCCTCTATGCATGATTGTGATTCATGCTATATATTTTGGCTTAATAATAATTTATTTTTTCTTGTATCCTTATCTGACTTTTGCACTTGAAACTGAGCCATAATTTTAATTTCAAGATCTTTAAAGATGAGATACTCATTCTGATGAGATGCTTACCCGAATTCATGCAAAAAGCATTTAAACTTTTCCCTAAAGCAATATGTTTTCTCAGACTTGTGATCATGTATCACAGCACAGGTACACTAAGTTGTGTTTATTTTGTTGTGAAAAAGTTATCTTGTTAGAATAGTATATATTTCATTAAAAAATGTATCAGCTTTCATATGTCTCATTCTCCAATTCTCTGTCTTTGATGTAGATTTTCCTCAGGTTGTTCCAAACAGACAACAGCACTTTCAATACAAACCCATCACTGTCAGCTGTGAAGGGTTGGATGGACTGACCGGATGGAGAGTAATGAGGAAGATCAAAGGAGGTGTAAGAATATGTGCTTCTACCTGGGAGAAATCAACAGGACCCTGTGAAATTAAAACTGCCTATCCAGACTTGGACAGCGGAGAATACTGGTGTGAAATAGAAGTAAAGAGAAGCAACACCGTCAACATCACCGTCACTGATATGCAAATCGTAAAACACCTCTGAAGTTAATTCATTCATTGCATATGCTATATGAAATATAAAAATATATATGATATGACGTCCCATGCACTACATACTGTATAAATATAATGTTACTTAGTAAAGTAAAATTGTGCCTCACCTACTGCTATTTCAAACAATCAGTTTGTCCTGGTGCTACTGAGTATAATGTAATATGCTTAATAAAACATTATTTTTTAAGATATGAAAACACAAGAAGTGTCTGCCATATTGGACTGCTTTGTTCCCGTTATAGCACAATTGATCTAATCAAAACATATTTTTAACGTACAACAATTCTTAAAACTAAATATTTTCAAAACCCTTGTTGTTCAGCTGGTTCTGTGATTCTGGAGAGTCCCATTCTTCCTGTGATGGAAAGGGAAAATGTGATTCTGCGCTGTAGAAACAAGATAAACTCCTCAAACCTGCCTGCTGACTTCTATAAAGATGACTTCATCATTGGGAGCAGCTCTACAGGAGAGATGACCATCCAGCATGTTTCTAAATCTGATGAAGGACTCTACAAGTGCAGCATTTCTGGTGTTGGAGAATCATCAGAGAGCTGGCTGGCTGTCAGAGGTGAGACACTAAAGGGTTTGACTCCAAAACAAAGAAAATTCATATGATAGTTTATAAGTAAAAGATAATTTATACTGTAACTCTTTTTACTATGTTTGCTGTTCCAGATGAGTTATAAGGAGCTACTTACACCTACTTCTTAAAAGTTCTGAGATTGTGAAGATTTAAGCACAACCAAAGATAATTGAAATATATTATTTTCATTATATTTCAAAACTATATGTCTGTTAATATTCTCAGTCATCCAGGTCATTGTTATCCAAAGAGGGTTGAATCGAGGGCAATTGGACTTGGTTGTAGATACCTGAGAGGCAAAACGTTCAGGTATCTACAACCAAGTCCAATTGCCCTCGATTCAACCCTCCTTGTAACTCCTGTACTCCTGTAACATGTGAATTTTTCCTCCGGGGATCAATAAAGTCTCATTTTCTTATATTCTTTGCAGAAAGTCATGAAGAAACTCACACCTCAGATCAGTCCTGTCATATTTACCTCGTCTTAAGGACTGTGTTCACCATTGTGATGGTGGCTCTGCTGCTGCTGCTGCTGGTGGGACTACTTCACTTTGGGAAACTGAAAGTTACATAAAAATAATGGATACATGCTCACATGTAAAGGTTGCTGCCAAAGTGAGGATGATGCTGGAATGATTTTTATCTTGTAAGATAGTTTGGTCACAAAGATGACGTCCCTCCAGCAGAGTTAACATGAAGGCAGTTAGCATGCATTGTCTCTTCTGTTGCTGGTGAACCATCACACTTTAAATACTCTTTATGATGGTGTTTTGTTTATTTTCTTATTTCATTTCTCATATGTATACTTCTTATAAGTTTACTGGTTGGTAGTATTGTCTAATTTATGGCAATATGGCAGCTTGTGTACCAGTAAGTTTTATAAGCACGTACGATAATATTTTTTTTTAGCACGGCAAAAAAAGTGGCAACTTTCATCAAGCAAAATAGATACACAAGCTGTCAGACTTGCTTCACATGCATCTATATTTGTACTTGGCTGTTGAGGTTAAAGTAAAGGTTGAAAACCACAGAGGTAGTAGGCAGACGTGTGACCTATTTTCAAAAAGCGTGCCTTATATCTTTTATTTTAGATGCTGCAGATACAGATGATAATTTGAGCTTCTAAGACAAAGCCACATAATAAGATAATTGACAAAAAGCAGAAGATGCTGTGCAGCAGCCACTTTAGAGAAACTTTCAAGGTAAGACAATAAAGCTGAGCATAAATGAGCATAAATCCTAACAGAGAAAACCTGAATTGTTTGAGGGTGACATTAATCTATGTCATCAATTAGTCATTTTCAGATTTTAAAAGGAAAATAATATATTTTGTATAAATAGTGTTTTGTAGAGTCTGTCTCCTGTTTGCTCTTTTGATTTTATAGGGAATTTATCAAGAAATGTAGATTCAGCGTTAATAAAGACTTGACGTGCTTTCAAACTGCACAGTCTGTGATGTGTATTTCTTTCATAAGATATGTTTATAATCCACTCTGATCATGGTGATCAAGTGTTTCTATAAACCTCTACAGGATGACCACAGCATCTTTACATGTCTCCAAGTTTTTTTTTTTAGAACTTTCTCACACATGAAAGAAACTAAATACTATGTGCTCACACATGCACACACTAATGTCACGCTGAACATTTATATTGATAGACCTACAGAACAAAGATAAAAAAACAAGAGAGTATGTGAGTGTGGGAAGATAAGAGTTATAATCACAACATGAGAATAAATTCATACCAGGAAGCATTTTACAGATAGTAGCTTCATCACATGAGGATGTTGTTGACTCTAAAGTGCAGCATTGCAGGGTATTTTGCAGTATTTTGAGTGGGACAGAAAACCCAGGTTAAATGCTCATTAAACTTTGAAAAATATTGGCCTGGAATACAATGTAAATTATTGGAATTATTCATTATACATATTTAGCATTAGCTAATTTAGAAGAGCCTTATGAGAATTGTCACTATGGAATACAGTATTATTATCATATTATTACAATAAATTAGATCATGACCATAAACCATAAACAAAAGCAAAATATAAAATAATATAAATCTGACATGCACGTGTATGTTGCATTCATTACAACAACTGAAACAGAAACAGTAGCAGCATTTGGCAAAAATGATGACTTCAGCCTTCTGGAGCATCAAGTTACTTACATATCCTATTTATGTGACGGTATTTTCATCCTCTGTATGCTGGCCATCCATGTGTCAAGCTCTCATTGGATAACTTTGAGCAGCTCTGCCTCAAACAGCTGTTGTTGCCCACATTATATCTTAACTGTATTTTGTGGTGTTATGACAGTCAACAGCTACACAACGTACAGACAACCTTTTTCTGCATCACAGTGTGTGAGTACTGAGTCTGTGTCGAAACCTCAATGAAGTCTAAAATAATATATAGACACCACATCAATTATTTAATGATATTTCAAGATATTTTCAAGTTGCAATAAAAATAGATGGAAAAATCTGCAAATCCTGAAATAAAATCAGTAACTTCAGAGTTTTTAAGTGGAGAGATTTTGCAACACTGGTAAAAAAAAAAATGCATATAACAACATACAACATTATTTATTCACACATAGAAAAATATATTTAAGTCATTTGGTTTCACATTGTACAGATTACATTCAGTGAAAAAAAGTATTCAAGGAATAAAAAGCAATATCACAATAATACAATGCAAGATGGAGAAAAATATGCATTTTCTCTCGCTACATGTGAGCTGCTGGTGTGTTTTGTCCTGAATTGAGTTTGTCACCTGCAGGACTGACAGTGCTGACCCATGTAACATGTAACTTCAATCACTGTATGTGGAGGATGTGAGCAATAGTACAATAGCACATACAAATTAAGTACAAATCTTACCTCAAATTTATATTTAACTATGGTGCTTTGTGACCAAAACTGGTTGGTGATCCATGAGCACCACCAAAGCCACCTTTAAGAAATCAAATAAAGTCATTAGTAGAGTTATTAAACTATAATGTGGTGTATTTTTTCATGTGTCTTTAACAACTCATCTCTATGAACAGACTGTCTGTAGTTCATAAGAATATATACTGTATGTTCATCATCATCATGATTAAGGTTTATTCATCAATATTGAGCAAAATAATCAATTGTTTTGCCAAATAATTTTGGCTATTATCATGCAGCCCTACTAGGACTGTAGGTACTATTGTTGTTCATTCCATTTAAAAGGTAGTACCTGAAGCCACTTCTGAATTATATTATATATCTATGGATAGGTAATTTACTATTTTTTTATTTCACTAGTTTAATTAGCTATTCACTATTTTAATTGTGGGCATTTACCAGGAATGTCCCTTGCCCCTCACTATTTTAGGATATTGATGGAGATGTTTTATATCAAAGTACAGCTGGAGAGTCCCATTGAGTGCATCTTCTTTGTTGAATTGATGAATTAATTTTCAAGGGTCTATAATTTAGTGTAATTTACCGTATCAAGAAATAAAGATCCTCAGAAATCAAATAAAGACATTTGTAGAGTTATTAAACCATAAAGTAAAGTCCTGTATTTTTTCATGTCTATAACCACTCATATCTATGAACAGACTGTCTGTAGTTCATAAGAATATATACTGTATGTTCATCATCATCATGATTAAGGTTTGTTCATCATCCATCTCTTTTATTGGCAAACTGGCATGCACACACACACACACACACACACACACACACACACACACACACACACACACACACACACACACAAACACAAACACACACACACACACACACACACACACACACACACACACACACACACACACACGCACACACACTTTATAAACAATATCAAAATCACATCCTCTTGTTTTGCTGCTTTTTCATATCAGAGAGGCAAAAGTTATTAATCAAACATCACAAAACATAAAAACCAACATGCCCAGTTATCATTAAAAAAAGACACTATGATCTGTATTTCTAAAGTAAAAGTATAAAATAAAGCCAACTGTGACAGCAAAAAGGCTTATTTTCACATTTCTTTTATAATTAGATTTTCTTCCTCTTTAACTCTTTATTTTTCAAGAGTAGATGTTGTCGATCTACTGCTTCTGCTGCTGCTGATCAACAGTTTTTTTCCCTACTTCAGTTTTGAACTGACCACCAGAGGACGTCGTTCACTGTAATCTGACAAAAACATAGCATCTCAGTAAGTGGGGACAAAAAATTAAATCTGGGTGAAAAGAAGTTTTAAAGTGACTCAAACCTCCTTTAAAATAACGTAACATTGAGTAAAATATTTAGCTTTAATCACTAAAAAGGCTAAATCTGATCCAAAGCAAAATCAATCATTGACTGAATCACTTATACAAAGTATTATTTGTGTCATGTGAACTGACCAGTAATACAGCAACATAATGTAAAATCACAACATATTCAAAACAGGCAACACCATGCAACACAGTTATAAGAACAAAACATCATATTTCACTATAAGAAAAAAATACTTAGTGCTAAACTGAAATTCAAAGCTGAAATGCAAGCATTGGGTTATTGAAGCAACCTACTCAGCTCATTCCTCATTTTAATGTTTATTCAACCACATGTGAGCAGAGCATGAAGCGAGTGAATAAAATGTTCTTACTGTTTACTATGTTAGTGATTTTAACTGAAGACAGTTAAAAGTAAGCAAAATCATTCAGCGTCTTTGGATAATTGATCATGTTTTTCCTCTTTTTTCTTCGACTCTGAAAGTTTCCTCTGAATCTCTTCTCTCTGTTTCTTTGTCTCTTTTAGTTGTTTATTAATTTGTTCCTTGTCCTTCTCTAGTTTTCCCTTCCCTTCTGTCATTTTAATAATCATATCCTCTGTAGTCTCCAGTAGTTTCTCTGTGTTCTGTAACAGTTCCTCATGTTCTGCCTTTCTGCTCTTCAGATCCTCGTTGGTCTTTTTACGCTTAGCTTTTTTTCTCTCTTTGTCTACTATTGGTTCTTCATTCAGCTTCTTCGCACTCCCCTCTATCTGTGTCTTCACGTCCTGCAGTAGTGAGTTTAGTGTCTCTCTCTGGTTCTTCAGATCCTTCTTCTGCTCCGTCAATGTTGTAATCACTTGTTGCACATGTTGTAATTCCTCCTCATTCCTCTCAAACGCTTCATCAAGTTTTGCCATTTTCATGTCCACATGCTTCATTTCTTCTGTCAGGGTCCGCTCTCCGTCTCTTTGTCCTTCCATCAGAAGCTGAAGTTCAACATCATGAAATGTTTTGATCTCTGCCTTTTGTTGTTCAGTTTTATCCACCTCTGATCATTTAAAAAAAAATAACATGATAGAGATTACTATTTGAGACAACAACAGTGACTGAACAATAGGTTCTTATTGCTATGTAATTGAATCATTCATGTCAAACTAACCATTGAAGCAATCTGACAGTAACTTTGAATAAAGTCGTGACTTACTGTTTTGTCCCCATTTCCACACAACAAAGAAAACTGCAGCTACAGACGTGAAGCAAACAGCCAAGCAGATGATGATGCGAACAGCAGAACTAGACTGGACCACAAAAAGATCACCTGAAATGATAAAACACATAACAGACGTGACTTCAGCTGTCTGAAACTAACAATGTGATTATTAACTCATTAAACTCATTTTAACTCATTTTTCTACCTGGAACATGGATGCGTGTCTCTCTGGTCTGGTTGATGTTGTTCTGTTGGACTCTACAGGTGAAGCTGTTGCTCTTCTCTACAGTGACTCTGCTGCTGACAGTATAGAGGTCATCAGGACCTCTGACTGTCTCTGGGGGTCCAGCAGGGAGGAGGTTTCCCTCACCGTCCAACCAAAACACCTCAGGCTCTGGATACCAGCTACCAGATTTACACTCTAACATCACTCCATTACTGACTATGGAAAACTTGATGTCAGGTGAGGAGACAGAACCTAATAGAAAAGTAGAAAATCACAGCACTTCTTCAATGAACTTGACAGTTCAGGTTATACAGTATATATCCTTGTCAAACACACCTTTTCAACTGAAATATACTTTTTGTAGCTTTCTGTTGGTTGAATAAAGTTATGCTGAGAGTAAAAGTAATGTCTGCCCGTTTGATCTGGTTTTCAAGATGCTCTTTGTTAAACCATGATGTTTACAACCTAATGGGATATTCTGAATATCTCTGCTCATGTGAACAATATTGTAGCCGGACCAAACCATACTTTGAGAGCACGCAGAATCTGAAGAAGTGTGTGACTGTTATAAAAGTTAGTGTTAAAAAATAACAGTACACAAACTTTCAGTATCTGCTTGAGCATTCATTCTGAAAAAAATATAAGCTATTGCCTACATGACCACAACTATACAGAATAGCCAATAAACTCATTTTCTTCGCTGTTTGTCAATCCGTACTGGATCTAAAACTGTAATTGGTCCTCACAAAGATAGATGACTCTCATAACTTATGACTATGTTTTGTTTTTTTTTAAGTACACAATGGATTAATGCCAATTTACCTGCAGTGACCTCGACCACAGATTCTGTATGCGGTGTGGGAACGAGGCATCTGTATGCTCCTGCATCAGAGAGTTTCACTTTGGAGAGTTTCAGTGAAATGTCTCCACACTTCAGGTTGTTGATGGACAGTGACGTTCTTCTTTTGTACGATGGATTCTGCTCAGTTAGAAGTTCCACACCGTCTCGCCTTAGATAGACAAATCTGGGATCCAGGTCAGATCTCGACCACTCCACTGTCATGTCAGAAGCATCCACAGAAGGTTCCAGGTGACATGGCAGAACTATGTCATCACCAACCATTGCCACTATTGTCTGAGTTGGACCAATCAGATGAGACTGACCTGATGAAGAAACAAGTATGTTTGTTTAATTCCTACTTATTAGGATAGCATCTTTTCTGTTTTCTTAACATCAGTCAGTCCTGGCAGATTAAAATCACTATGTTAAAGTGAGGCTACAATATGTAACTGACTTTGGTGAACATTGACCACACACGGAAATTACAAGACACATTGCATCATTGCATCACATTGCATCATTTCCCAAGACTCCTTTGAAGTCTCACTGAGACCAAAAATAGGAAACAAACATGCACACCACTGCACTGGGTGACATTTTCCTTCATTATAAAGAGTTTGGTTATGTTAGTTTGTTTAGAAACGGATCCAAAGACAAATAACTACAATCACATTTTCAGCCTCTGTCTAAGGCAGACGCTACTAAGCATGTGCAGGTACTCGGTTCTGTTTACAGCTTTGCTAGCTTATTGTGCTACATACGTATAACAATGTCTAGACTTTTTACAACACTGTAAATTTCTCAAAGAACTTCAGTAAAAGGTTGTGATATGTAGCATAATCACCTAGTCAAGCTGTAAACAGAGCTGCATTCCTGCACATGCTCAGTGGGGTCTGACTTACAAGAGTCTCTCTTGAAGGTTACTATGGGTACATCCCAAGTCCCTCATTTGATCTTGCCTTACTCCTCGATCCTCACTTGAACCAGAAGTCATTCTGGTCCACCATCTTGCAGGCTGTCCCAAAGCGCTTATTTCTGCTCTGAGGAGTGAGGAACGGGGAGTGAGAAGGGATCTCTAAGGAGCCATGAGCGAGGATACACGAGAGCAGGCTTCATGGAAATGTTTTACTAGCTGATACTGCATGGGTAAAGTGGGCACATGCCCAGGGCCCAGGAGCCAATGGGGTCCCTTGGTCTTAAGATTTATTATCATCTTTTTTTTAATGTGTAAAGTACTTTTGTTTTTTGGAGTAAATATGATTCTGAAAATATAGTGTGATTATGAAATTAAGACAAAGGCTTTCATCATTTTGCTTGTGTGTAATATACCTCTGCAAGAGTGTATGAAGAGGAGGAGGAGGACAACAGCACGATGCAAGACCAAAGCCTTGAAGTCACTGAGCTCAGATTTCAGGAAGAGTTTGTCCTTCATGTGGAACATTATGAAGTCCTGAAAATAAAAATAAGTCAACTGTAAATCGTGTGAGACCAATAAAATCTAAAGTACAGTATCTCTCTATCCATTCTGAGGGGAAGCTTATTGAACAATCTGAAGACAGTGTAATTGCTCAAATGGTTCAGCCTTTCAATGAATGTTATTGATTTTTTATCAGTAATTTAAGTAAGAGGGAGTTGAATATTGTAGTCAAAAGAGGAGGAAAGCTAGGACCAAGTAGATTTCCAAAAGGACAAATATGTGAAAAACCAAAACGGTCAAAGTAAAAAGTTTAGGAAAAATCGAAACAACTTTACAGATTTTCCATTCATTCATTTCCTTTGCTTTGTTTTAGATGCAATCATTCATCAGTTTGTTAATTCCTGTTTTTTTGTACATCACTCTTGATTTTCTATAATGCAGCTTCTCTGTACATAATTCTCAAAAAATGAAATGTAACAAAAGAAATTGACCTCATTGTGTTTGCTATAACCAACTGACTGGTGTTATAAAAATCCATAAATATGTATGAAACAAGATGGCAGAAGAAGGTTGTAGCTGTTGCAGTTTGGTTTTTAATCTTGAAAAAGTCTGTAAAAATGCATGTCACAATTGTCAATATGTTAAGAAAATGTCACTAAAATAATCAGTTAAAACATAAATGTGTCCCACATACCTATTGTGTGAGTCAAAGTGTCACCTCTGAGGAAAGTACGCTGCACGGTCAAAGTCTGGAATAGAACTGCCTCTAAAAAATCATGTGTACTTTAATCCCCGCCCTCTGTAATCACATGATTTTATAGCTCCTTTACAGTTTAACACAAATGAATGTGTGCAGCTTTTAGATTTTTAGCCTGCATGAAACATGAAACACTCTATGTGCTGTGAACCTGTAGAGCTGTTGTATTGATTGTCTGTTTTTCTTTTTAGTGTAAATGGAAATAAAATGAATACAAGATGACATTTCTGTACAGAACTCAGAAAAGAAAGAACATAAAATGTATCTAGAAGTAAATAAAGCCAATAAAAGTAAACTTCTAAACACAATAGATTGACTGACTGACTTCTTGATAACAAAAGGTCAAAAAGGTTGGTCTGACATCTTGAGACTGAACATGTGTGTGTCCTTACAGCGCTTAGTACTTTCATTTTCCTTCAGGGTGTTTATTTATGACTTGCCTGTATCTTATCAGTTGAAGTTGAAGTTTGGACCTGCTGGCAGCCTTTAAGGACAAGTTGTATGAAATAAATAATAGAGCATTTATCTACAGTTAGGTAAAAGAAGGAAGTTGTGTCAGTAGAAAATGTGAATAATAAGAACAGATGTCTTTGTTAGTGAGTGAGTGAGTGAGTGAGTGAGTGAGTGAGTGAGTGTGCATGAGACAGCAACAAAAGAAAAGATATGGGGTGGAACTGAAAGAAAATACCCCCAAAAAAACTGTTATAAACTGGCATGAGAACAGCACAACAGATTGCAAGAATATGCTTGAATAAACCAAACAAATTTAAAGGAGGATATCTAACAATGATGATTAGGATGGTAATTATTATGAGTTATTATCAGTAATGTATATTTGTATGATTCTTTTCTCTAGGGGTCTATATATTCTTTAATTCCCCATTTCTATGTCCTGAAAGTGTTTATAGGTGGTAAAGCTATAAAGGTTAGCTTTGATTTAAACAGTGCTTAAAGTTACATTGTTATAGTGTGTTTACTCCGTTACATGCCATAAAAATAAAGCTCTTTGGCGCCACCTGCTGACAATGGACTTTTTCAGAGCAGCTCTCTCAGAGACCCCGGACCTGCTGCTGCCTGAATAGACACAGGAAGTGGTGTCTCTGACCTACATTATATCTTACATTCAGTCTGGTGGTCAGTCAACAGCAAGACAACATGGAGGTCACAGCTCTCTGCATCAGACTGTGTGAGTATTGAGTCTGTTTGTCAATACATTTTGCTAACATGTATAAAAAATAAATTGAGTGAATCATTTTGAAATAACACGTGTGTCTGTAAAGTTTTGTTGGTTCATGTGCAAAGTGATATTAATTATCCAAAATGCTTTGATGCTCAGTTGTAGTTCTTTGTGGGACCTTGCAGATTGATGGAAAAGCACAGTCACTATAATGTATAATAATCTAATATTTATCACTGATAAACTCATGGTAGAGCCAGACATTTACATTTTAATATATCTGATATTCAACTTTCTTCCGTTGTCTCTGCAGTGATGAATGTGTTGTTGCTGCTCGTACCACAACTGCACCTCACTTATTCTGGTGAGTAGAAATGGAAATAACAAATAGGCAGAGACCTGAATTCATATCTGTTTGAAATCTCCTCAAAACAGTGCAAATTGTATTTTAAAATTTTGCCTAAAGTAATAAGATTTCTAAGACATAGTCATTTCAGAAAAGAATTGATCTAGTTCAATACGTGTCATTCTGGGATTCTCCGTCCTAGATTTTCCTCAGGTTGTTCCAAACAGACAACAGCACTTTCAATACAAACCCATCACTGTCAGCTGTGAAGGGTTGGATGGACTGACTGGATGGAGAGTAATGAGGAAGGTCAAAGGTGTTATAAGAATATGTGCTTCTACCTGGGAGAAATCAACAGGACCCTGTAAAATTAAAACTGCCTATCCAAACATTGACAGCGGAGAATACTGGTGTGAAATAGGAGTAAAGAGAAGCAACACCGTCAACATCACCGTCACTGGTATGCAAATCGTAAAACACTAAGTATCCTTTTTTGAAAAGGTCTTATCACATATATTATATAAAGTCCTGATCTGCTATATTGGCCAGCTTTGTTCTACTTATAGCATGATTGATAACCTGTTTTCTGTTGTGCATGAAAGAAAGATTTATATGTAAAAAAAATACTTACAATATAAAACAATTCTTAACACAAATTTTTTTTCAAAACCCTTGTTGTTCAGCTGGTTCCGTGATTCTGGAGAGTCCTGTTCTTCCTGTGATAGAAGGGGAAAATGTGACTCTGCGCTGTAGAAACAAGATAAACTCCTCAAACCTCACTGCTGACTTCTGTAAAGATGACTTCATCATGGGCAGCAGCTCTACAGGAGAGATGACCATCCAGCTTTCTAAATCTGTTGAAGGTTTCTACAAGTGCAGCATTTCTGGTGTTGGAGAATCATCAAAGAGCTGGCTGGCTGTCAGAGGTGAGACACAACAGTGTTTGAAAATAAATCAAAAAGGATTTTGGTGTTTTAACAGATGACCATATCTACCAAGTTCTACATTTTAAAGCTTGGTGCAGGAATGGACACTAATTGTATAGAATTTGTTTCATTTTAAGTATTAAATGTATATTATACTGAATATATTACCCTTCTAGAAGCTCATGAGCAACCTCACTCTTCCCACCACGGCCCCCCTCATCTCATTCTGCTGCTCTGCATTAGCATCACAGTTGTGTTGGTGGCTCTGCTGCTGTTGGTGGGACTACTTCAATGTAGGAAACGTCAAACAATCATCACAGGTACAGACAATGAAAAAGAGAAAAAACACTCAAATCAGTGACACAAACTTGTAGAATATTACATTTTTTTTTGGTTTTTTTGCTTTGTTTTGTTTTTCAGGTTCTGAAACAGGTTCCCCAACCTCTCCTTCCTCTGTCCAGCCATCCTCTTCTCCACAAACAGGTAAGAATCACTAACCTCCTTTCAGCATAACTGTGGATTTGTATTTTGCCACTATGGAAATTATAGGTATTAGGTAGGAAAGTTGACTTGGGTAATTACCCCACCCTCCTTTCTATCATACACTGAATCCCTATTTATTCTGTTAACAGTTTTTAAAGTTATATACATTATTCAGTTGTAGCAACCTCTTAAACCTAAGCATTCCCAGATGCAGACCCCTCTTCCGTAAGACAAACCATGTACATATTTAACATAACACAGTAATACTACAGGAATGCCGGACGCAGACCAAATGGTTAGCCTTACAAGATGTTTAGGTTGGAAGGGTTAAGGCACCATGAAGTATTGCCAAAGTTCGATCGTGGAATGATGCCGGAAAACAGATTTACACATTAATTTCAAGCAGATAAAACCACTTGCGCTCTGGCAACTGTGGGAATTAGGCTGCTTTCAGACTAAATCAATAAAAGCCTTAAAACAATGCAAGAGGTTGTGTTGGTGGGGATGTGTTGTTTAAGGTACCAGTGAGAAAATTAAATACAGTCCAGGAAGTCTAGTTGGAGTTACAGTTTTATATATTTAAAGACTTATCAGATGCCAAAACACTGCACGGTGGTTTGTAGTACTCAGACAGGATTTTACAATTCTGGAAAGTTAACTTTTTTATCTTTCCTCGCAATGATCATGAGGTTAACAGCGGAAACACAGCGTTCACATGACAAAATAATCCACCAGGAATGTGCGCTTGCATGTATGTGATTGACCAAAGCAGCTCCTTGTTGATGATCTTGCGTTGCACCAAAAGTTGAACCTGGTTCAGCTTTTTTGCTGGTCGGTCCGAATGCCGCCTTATAATTCCTATCAGTCTGGGGAAAGAATGAATATTATATTTTTTATATTTGTATTGGGGGGGTTTACAATAAGTCATGATACTTCAACAACAATGTTAAGTGTGCTAAAGAAGGCCCAAGGTGAATATGAGTCTGTCTATGTACTGTACATATATTTTCTACTTTATTATGTTTCAGTGTTTGGACAGGCCAGTGTTGCTGAACCGATCCAGGCAACATATGCTGTCATCACAAAACCCAGGGGTGAGAAAGGTAAATTACTTGACACTGATGGAATGTGCACTTGCATGTATGTGATTGACCAAAGCAGCTCCTTGTTGATGATGTTGCGTTGCACCAAAAGTTGAACCCGGTTCAGCTTTTTTGCTAGTCGGTCCGAATGCCGCCTTATAATTCCTATCAGTCTGGGGAAAGAATGAATATTATATTTTTTATATTTGTATTGGGGGGTCTACAATAAGTCATGATACTTCAACAACAATGTTAAGTGTGTTAAAGAAGGCCCAAGGTGAATAATAGTCTATGTACTGTACATATATTTTCTACTTTATTATGTTTCAGTGTTTGGACAGGCCAGTGTTGCTGAACCGATCCAGGCAACATATGCTGTCATCACAAAACCCAGGAGGGAGAAAGGTAAATTACTTGACACTGATGAACACATAATGCAGCAAAACATGCAACACCTTTGATTGGGTAAAAAAAAGCTACTAAATGAAAAGTACTACTATAACAGATGACCTCCCTTCAGGTTAAAGCTTTCAGCAGTGCTTGTGAACAGTAGTCGCTTTGGTGTCACAACCAGAAAATGGAAAGAACTACTGAATGACTACATTGACATTTATAGAATTACACTGCGTCTGTTGCCGGTCCTTTTAGCCCTAGTGATAGTTAGAGCCTCTTTTTTAGCGTCTCAGACAAACCCACACGAGAAACCCACAAACAGAAACACGTAGATGGGCCCCTCTGCTCACCGTGTAGCAGCACTTCTGTGGGGTGAACTTACATCTTGAGGGGACGCTGTCTAAGTTAAATATACCACCACCACCATAAAAATACTACATGACAATAGAATAATTAGATAAGAGCAGCAAGTACTCTAAACCACTTTGCAGCCTCAGAGCGAGCAGGTACTCAGTGTTTTATAAATAAACTATGGGGCTAGATGAAGTATATTTGGACCCTAATTTTCTCACAGATACTTTCTGTTCTCGATGCACATGACATTACAATAAATAACACGGAAGGGGACTAAATGTATGAAATAGGGCAACAATTAATATAAAATTCAAGTAAAAGATTTGACTCTTATATGCAAGAATTTTAACATGTGGACCTTTGTCAAGATCAAATGGCCAAAGTTCTCTTTCATGCTGAAATTTTCAAGAATTGTGTTAAAAAGAATCTGTTTCTGTCCCCTCTTTAACTGCACCAAGGCAGTCATTGAATACATTTTAGCACAAATATTAAGTAGGTCATGATTCAAAAACACAATCTGAGCTGTGGACAGTTTGTCTCAGGAAAAAATATTTCATAAGAAAAAAATGGACAATAATTAAGTGCTGTGGTACCCCGCAAGTAGGCAACAAGACACAACCAGATATAACCCTCCAGTGCTTAAATGATGCCCATGCTCAGTCATTTATTTATGTATTGTATATCTCAGGCTCTCTGAAGTTCTTTTCCATCAGATAAAAATGCATCCTTGCTTAGACCTGTATGCCACATCTGGGGCCAGATGTATAAATAATGCATACACCATTTCCATCACCATAATTTTATTCATGACACTTTGGAGAAGGTTTTTAAACAGTACGTAGATTGTAATGTTAGGAAATACAATTTTCAAAAAAATGTGACTGAGCAGTTGCCGTCTGTTTTTTTTTTTTTTTTCCTGGAGGAGGAGGTATCTAAAATCACGGGTCCCACTGTGGTTCAGAATCTCACTCATTCATTGTGTTATTCTCCAACAGCTCAAGAAAAAATGCAATCAAGAGACTTCAGTTATTTAGGTAAATGAAGGACTGATATTTAATTTGTCTCTAAAACAGACCCAGGATTATCCAGTTGCTCAGCGACACGAGTTCCCACTCGTACTGACCCACTTTTAAGAGAAGAGGATCACCTTTATTGTGCAATCGATTAGGCAAGACTGAGGGTAATACTGGTCTCCAGTGTCTCTTTGCTCTATTTTAATGCCATCTCGGTCTTGCTATAAAGAGAGATGGTGGAGAAGGGGGTACATTACTTATTGATGGGGGGTTGTATATCTTAAGTTCAAATGCATTAGCACAAACGTGAATGTTAATGTTGTAACCATGTTGAAAGCTATAGCCTTTGTATCATGTGTGTCTTGCAGGTTACTTAGAGACACCTGACTGAAGGACGGAGGAGAGACTATTTTAAGATCTGTTATATGTGCATGGGAGAAAGTCATTTGGGCACACAGACAGCTGGTGAATTAATGAACATTTTGTAATATTTCACCCAAAGTATTTTGATCTGTTGCATTTTAATCACTCCAGTACCAAAAGAAATGAACTGGGTATGGCCTTAACAGCGATGATTCAACACCATCCTCTGAGCGTGAGAGCTTCGGCCAATTCATGGAATCAAAACCTATTTTAAGAGGTTGTGGTTTTTATAGTGGAACCACCTTGTTCTGCTCTGCCTGTTCATGTCTGAAGACGCTGTTTACAAGAATAGAGCTGCTGCAGATTATTTTAAATACACTCACTGTGGCCACACTATGTGAAAAATGTTAATGTCATATTGACCTTTTAACTATTGGTTGAGATGAATTATTATATTTAACAGGTATGTGTGTTTTCCCCCTGCATCTCTGTCTAAATGTTTGCTCTGAAAATCATTTAAAAATTTCACCTACCTGCTCCATGTAGATTTTTGTGTCATAGACTTATCCTTACTATGTTTTTCTCCTCTGTGGTCAGTTTTAGGATATTCTATTCGTGATGATAATACAACCATAATAGGCCGCATATGAAAAAGCCATAACCATCGCAGGTTGACTGAAGTATCACAATTCAATGTATAGAGAACTGATTTCTGAAAAATGATTATGTAATTTTTTTGCCAGTTACCTAGCTGAGCTTCTATTTGATACTTAACAGCTTTTTAATGTCATGCTGCATCTTAAACATTCTCTTTTTTTATTTTTTATGCCTTAATGATACAAAGAAAATCCACAAGGGACTTGAATTCATGATTATAATGGCTGAATCTGAATGTCTGGACTTCAATGCACTTGCAGACTTGTGGACTTAACAGACGTGTTGCTGGAAAGTCTACGAGTACTGAGAGCTCAAAAGCCACAATATATCAAATCCACAAGGGGGCTTTATATAAATAATAATTCAATAACAATATTGAAAGCAGAACAACCAGTCTGTTACTAGCTGTTATATTTACTTGTGAAGACATACATTTTTTATTGCTGATGTCTGAGTTCACTGATGTAGTGAGGTTTATTTCAGTATATTTCATAAATTATTTACCATTCAGAAAAAAAATTAAAAATGTGTTACAGGGTCAGGAGTTTTTAAATTGAGTGAAGTCTAAATTCCTGTAATAGCACCTTTTATCCCCTCATGGGCCTGGTGCCCTCACAGACTTGATGCAATAACAATGAATATGCCATGGTATGTGTGACAAAAGTCCACAAGTACATTTTACTGATAATACTTTTGTACTTTTACTAAAGGAAACATTTTAATAAAGTACATTTTTCTCCTTTTGTGTCATGTGCTCCTCTCTGTCACTTTTGTCCATCATTCAGAAAGTGAAATTCTGCTCAGTCGCTAGATGTTGCTCTCTCTTTCTCCCATAGATGCAACTTGGTCTGTGTAATGCAAAAGCGTAAAACTGCATTTATTTTTAATTGCAAGCCTGATGTGTTTTTTTTTTTCCACTGTTGCCTTTTGTTGATGTCCAGTTAACTCAAATAAGACTGAAGCACAGTAGAGATGTTTTTGCATTCAAGTTATAGAAACATATCTTTGTATTGTAAACTACAAAATTATATTACTTTTTTAAAGATTCACATTGTCAGGAACTGAACAACAGCTTGGACTCAAATGCAGACAGACTCAGTTGGCAGGTTCAAAAATCAGTCCTTTAATCACAGCTGGGTCGGTACACAGGTGATCAGTCAGCAAAACAAGATATCCAAATCAGTAGGCTAAAAGGTCGAAGGCAAAAACAGGTCAGGAAAACTAGAAGGCTCACAAGGAAAAATAGGCTGGAACACTGTCACACAGGAAACAAGACGAACTGGCACAGAAGGAAGGGAACACTGAGACTATATACACACTGGGGGAGGGAAGACAACGAGACACAGGTGAAACACATTAGGACAAGGCAGGTAATCACACAAGACGGAGACAAACGAGGGCAGGAAGTGAAGGACCTGAAACGAGACAAGAGGTGAGTATCAAAATAAAACAGGAAGTACAAGACAAAGAACACTGGGAGAAACAAAAAGATAACACAGCCAGCCGGGGCATGACACACATTTGAATACACTGTAATAATGATGTCTTATATTAAAAATGAATTTTTCATTAATATTTGATATTGCTTTGTACTGAAGTCCTTAACCACACACACATATATACACACACACACACACATTATGTATACATATATACACGATAGATAGATAGATAGATAGATAGATAGATAGATAGATAGATAGATAGATAGATAGATAGATAGATAGATAGATAGAGATAGCCTGGAACAACAATGTGTGTCTTTCTGCTTTTTTTGTCACAAAAGGGAGGTGAGTCCCTGCAATGTGACTGTGTAAACAGTTGTCCCCAAAAGAGTCCCCTCAGTTTGTAGAGAAGCTCAGGATAGAACAACACCGTTATTAAAAGCATGGAGAGGAGACAGGGGGACACTGCTAACTTGCCTCTAAAACTAATTTAGGACTAATTGAGAACTGCTATTACACTAAATCCATATTTTGCAAAGGCCTAGTCTTTTACTAAATGTGGACATTAAGCATTTTATAATTATATAATTAATGCTTATTTTTCAAAACACACTGTAGTTTTGAAGGTATAAACTTGAACTTGAATTATGTAACTGTAGCATCTGACCGTTGTGCGGTCAGTGCAGGTTAAATTCCCCAGTCACATTACCTGTTCCACTCCCAGTTTACACCAAACATCTCTAGTATGAACTGTATCTGTAAAATATTTTGTTACATAGGTGGAATAGGTGGTCTGGGGTGTATTTTCAGCAGCAGAGATGCTACTGAATGGTCATAGAAATATTGTAGGTATATTATAGGAATACTACAAGCAGCAGAGTGTCTATGATCCTCTCCCTCTTCTGTGACTACACATTGCTTCTTGTGACTTTGATCATGAAGGTCACACTACTCTCTAGAGTATATAGGCTACAATATAGTACAGAATTGACTATTTATAGTATATATTTTTGAGAAAATTATATATCCAAGACAAAATTGACAGAAAGGCTGGATTGAGAGAAAACAGCCCAAGTACAAATCCATCTGCTACTTCATCACCACGGACAGCACCATGGATTTATCCATACACAACATATAAATATGTACATATTTATATGTACATACATATATGTGTGTACATATAAATATGCACATACATATTTTAACATACAAACATATAAAACACATCATCTGTTTTACTAAAATGCAGACCTGAACAGTAACTACAGCTGTGAAATAAATGTGATGCCGTAGATGAGTAAAGTAGCAGAAAATGGAAATATTCAAGTAAAGTACCTTTAAATTGTACTTAAGTGTAGTACTTGAGTACATGTACTTAGATAAATTCCAGCACTGAGGCAGAACAATGAGGAGGTGTGGACGACTCAGACTGTAATGATCGAAACCTGTTTACCATCTCTGCTCCTGACTGAACAGCCATCAGAAAGATCAGGGACATTAAAGTCTCAATGTGCTTCAAACAAAGTACTCGTCAGGTCGTCACACAGAGTCTGAAAACTCCTCAACACCTCACACCTTCCTGAACTCATAGTCGTTGAATCCAACAATTCAACTATTTCTGGAACTTTTTGAAGCTTTTCTCTTTCCCAAGACTGTAAACTGAATTATTTGGGGATTTTCTACTGTTGATAAGACAAAAGCAAACTTAAAATACATCAGCTTGGACACTAAGAAATAATAATGAGCATTTATAACTATTTCAAATTGATGAATAAATAATAACAGACTGTTCTCAAATGAATTATAATCTGAATTTTATCACAGGTCAGTGTTTTCAGTAAAACAGAACATCAGATAATGTGGAATTAACATAAATTCCCTTAAATATCCTACATAACTAAAAGAGGAAGCAGCTAGCTTAGCATATCTCAGTAGCTGCTATCTCAGTTTTTGACTTTAATGAGAATGAACAGCGCTCCCTTGAAAATTTCAAAATGGAAGCACCACCTTCCAGATTAACGTAGAAAAATGAAATTCACAGGGCATATGTATCATGTCAAGACGCACAAAAAACCCTCTTGGAGCCATATTGTAAGTCCTACAGGAAGTCGGCCATCTTGGAAAAACTGGTCAATTTTCGCTTTTTTTTGGCCATTTCCAGGGCTCTTGTTTTAACGGACTCCTCCTACAGAATTCATCATAACGACTTCAAAATCAGTGTGTGTCATCTAGGCTATTTCATGATCAAAAGTTATTAAAGGATTTCATTATCATTGAAGCGTGTGGCTGTGGCATGGTGTTGAGTTTTGATGTTTCGCCATGACAGAGGAAATTGCTATAACTTTAGTGTACATGGTTGGATCTGCCTGAAACTTCAGGTTTAATAACAGTCCAAGCCTTAACACATCTACATGCCAATATTCAGTCGGTGATGCAAACTGGCTCCATAGCGCCCCCTACAACATTTCAACACAGTACCCCCAGCAGCAGGTAAAATAGTGGACAGAGGAAGTGATGTTTATCTCCTTCTTGCACTGTCTGAAAACAACCCAGGTCTGGAGACATCTACATGCCCGTGACAGAAGCCCTTCAACTGCCGCATGCCACGATGTGCGCAAGGGTGCGAGGGCCCGATCATCGCTGCTTGCAGCTTTAATTTGTTATTGACATTTTAGCATAGTTTCCAGTGAGATATATGAGTTTATATAGTGACTTTGCTGTTGTAAACATCACTGTTGCTATTCAAGAAACAATGTTTAGTTATATTTGAAATATCCTTTCATCCTCCTCTGAATATATTTTTTTTATAATAATATATTTTTAAAAAACAAGTCTTTAGTAATGAAAAGGGAGCAGTAAGGGAACCCAACCAATAGGTAGTATCGATAAAATGACAATGATACCCATCCCTACTCACAACACTCTGCTATCACCACTCTACTGCAAAGTTTGATCAATGAGGCACAAACCATCACTTTTGGTTATATCAAGCAGTTTATTCTGGTAATAAAAATGATATCAGCTCTCACACAGTCAGTTTCATGGTAACAAATTCTACAAAACACTAAAACAATGAAAGAAGTTATGGAAGATTTACAATGAAGCTAAAATCAAACAAACACAACACAAAATAAATCAACCACATCATCAAAAACGGTAGTTGCTGTGGTCATTGGGAGAACATACAATATACTTTTACCATAAAAATCAAACTTACTAAGATGTTTTTAACTGAGTTTATATGCATCAACCTACAACAGTGAAACAGCAGACTGGTAACAGAATTAGGAGCCCAGCAGAGGGCGCTCATGTTAAACATGACACATCAGATCCAGTGGTGAAAAAACTAAACAGTACACATAATATCAAAATATAAAGGTAACTAATACTCAATCAATTTACAGTAATATCAAGAATAGACTAATAATGGCAAGTGGAAGAATCAACTATTTCACATTCACAACAAATCAAGTTGCTGCCTGTCACCATCTGCTTTGTTCACGATAAAACTGCCCCCTTATTAGTAACTACTCTATTGTTCTCAATCTAAAGACATTCCATTCCTGTAAGCTACTGCTGGTGTATAATCACATTTTGATTTCTTAAACTATATATAATGGAGAAGAAAGCTATTTTAATTATTTTATTTATTTTAACTTTTTGGTATAAAACCAGTCTGTCTAAAAAGGCATACAATTACAAAATTACAACCTTTCTATGTGTTATGTGACACATTGCTGACAGCGGTGATGTTTGAGTCTCTTTCTTCCTGTTTGTTTCTATGGCAACAGACAAACAGCCTGTCATCATCTGCTTTGGCTGGTTTGTTTATGATCAAACTACCCCCTTATCAGTAACTATTCAGAACTATAATTTATTGACACTCAACACTATGTTGAATTTAAAACCAATAGTGATCGAGAAAATGTTCACAGAAAGACTTTAAACTCAGGGCTAATGTCAGCTGTTCAGCTCGCAGCCCTTTTGATTTTAATGTTGAGTAAAGAAAGCTCACAAAAATGAAGCTGTAAGGGAAATTATGTAGCTCTGAGTCATTTACTCTAAAACATGTTCAACACAATACTGAGTGACTGTGTTGGTGGACTTTTAGGGAATTCCTGTAAGCAAAAGTTTTCCCACATTGTTCACACCAGTGTGGCTTCTCTCCAGTGTGAATGCGTTGGTGAACTTTTAGGGTACTGCCTTGAGTGAAAGCTTTCCCACACTGATGACAGCTGTATGGTTTCTCACCAGTATGAATGCGTTGATGGGTTTTCAGACTATTGTCAGAAGTGAAAGCTTTCCCACATTGCTCACACCAGTATGGTTTCGCTCCAGTGTGAGCACGTTGGTGACTTTTCAGGCCACTGTCGTGAGTGAAAGCTTTCCCACATTGTTCACAGCTATAGGGTTTCTCTCCGGTGTGAATGCGTTTGTGTTTTTTTAGATTACTGTCTGTAGTGAAAGCTTTCCCACATTGGTCACACCAATATGGCTTCTCTCCAGTGTGAATGCGTTTATGTGTTTTTAGAGCAGTTTCTTGATTGAATGCTTTCCCACATTGGTCACAGCTGTACGGTTTCTCTCCAGTGTGAATACGATGGTGGGTTTTTAGATGACCAGCATGAGTGAAAGCTTTTCCACAAAGGTCACAGCTGTACGGTTTCTCTCCAGTGTGAATGCGTTGGTGAGTTTTTAGATGACTTACACGAGTGAAAGCTTTTCCACAAAGGCCACAGCTGTATGGTTTCTCTCCAGTGTGAATACGATGGTGGGTTTTTAGATGACTGGCATGAGTGAAAGCTTTTCCACAAAGGTCACAGCTGTACGGTTTCTCTCCAGTATGAATGCGTTGGTGGGCTTTTAGATGACTGGCATGAGTGAAAGCTTTCCCACATTGGTCACAGCTGTACGGTTTCTCTCCAGTGTGAATGTATTGGTGGTGTTTTAGATCATTTTTATGAGTGAAAGTTTTCCCACATTGGTCACAGCTGTACGGTTTCTCACCAGTGTGAATACGTTGGTGACTTTTTAGATCACTGTTTCTCGTGAAAAATTTCCCACATTGTTCACAGCTGTATGGTTTCTCTCCAGTATGAATGCGTTGGTGGATTTTTAGATGACCACTTAAAGTGAAAGCTTTCCCACATTGATCACAGCTGTATGGTTTCTCTCCAGTATGAATGCGTTGGTGGACTTTCAAGGCACTTCCGTTGTTGAAAGCTTTCCCACATTGATCACAGCTGTATGGTTTCTCTCCAGTATGAATGCGTTGGTGGACTTTCAAGGCACTTCCTTTGTTGAAAGCTTTCCCACATTGGTCACACCAATACGGCTTCTCACCAGTGTGAATGCGATTGTGGCTTTCTAGATGACTGTATTGAGTGAAAGTTTTCCCACATTGCTCACAGCTGAATGGTTTCTCTCCAGTGTGAATGCGTTGGTGGATTTTTATTTGACTGTATTGAGTGAAAGTTTTCCCACATTGCTCACAGCTGAATGGTTTCTCTCCAGTGTGAATGCGTTGGTGGATTTTTAGATCACTGTCCATAATGAAAGCTTTCCCACATTGGTCACAGCTGTACGGTTTCTCTCCAGTGTGAATATGTTGGTGGGTTTTTAGATGACTGGCACGAGTGAAAGCTTTTCCACAAAGGTCACAGCTGTATGGTTTCTCTCCAGTATGAATGCGTTGGTGGGCTTTTAGGGTACTTCCTTTGTTGAAAGCTTTCCCACATTGGTCACAGCTGTGAAGTTTCTCTCCTTTGTGAATTTTCTGATGAATCTTTAAATGTCTTGAAGTTGTGAAGGCTTTGTCACAGTGCTGACAGCGGTGATGTTTGAGTCCCTCTCTCCCTGTCTGTTTCTAAACATACAGAGAAAGAGAGAGAGATTAAGTGACATTGCATGATGGAATGAATGATCTCTAACTGAAAGTAACTGTTAGATCATGTTTGTGGAACATAAACCACAGTGCTCAAATTAGACTAAAGCGTGTCTAACCAGCTATAGGAGCAGGTCCACAGAACATTTGGATTATTACATTGACAGTAATAATGACATTCAGTTGACATACAATTCAGCATATTGTTTCTTGTCTCTCTAGAGTGAAGTAGAGATGATAAGTAACTTTGAGTAACATTTCACAGTGAAATTAACGTAGTAATACTGTTATTTTTACTAAATTGAATTGTCCCGCCAGAGAGAAAAGTTAAGCTGACCAACATGCTGAATCTTGTTTTAAAAGGTTTTAAAACTATCTATTTAAAGCATTTGTAATTTCCCCATGGTAGATGACATCCAGTAACTTTAGAGATTTGAAGATTAGTGTCAAAATAATCAGCAACTACTTTGATAATTGATTAATCTTAATTTTAGTCATTCTTTAAGCAAAATGCAACACTTACTGGTTCCAGCTCCTCAACTGCAAACATTTTCTGCTTTTGTGTGTTTTTATATACTGCAAAATTGAATACTTTTGGGGTTTGGACTGTTGGTCAGACAAAACAAGACATGTGAAGATGATAAGGTCCTATTCAGGGTCCAAAATTAACACCCTCCAAGTGCCAAATGCAGGTAAATTTGGGGTTTGGTTGAAAAATAAATTGGGACAGGATGAAACAAACTTTAGTTTTTTTTTACTTAACTCAACTATGACTGCTCGCTGCCATAAGTGGAACAAAATCCGCCAGTAAGGGATAAGATACAAGCAATTTATCAAGCAGAACACTTAAATACATCTTCTCTTTGCTGCTTATACTCATGTGCTTCTACTTACTTGTAATGAAGTATTTTTACATTCCTGTATTGGTACTTTTAAAGGATCAGAATACTTCTTCCACCATTGCTGATACATTAGAAACATTGAATACAAGCTGCCTGTTAGCAGTTAAGCCACAATGAAGTTCAGTACTGATATTAACTAGAAATCCTCTTCAGAAACATTTAAAATGTCTGATTTCTGTTTTTTCTTCATCAAACACAAAGTAAACGGAGGTTATTTCTAGCTCTGTTTATATTACTCACAACAAGGTGAAATCATGAAATACTGAGACTTTTTTGTATTTTTTACTGCTGAAAAACTCTGTGAACACAAAGCCTGGAAGTGTTTTAGTTCTCTTTTTCAGGACTTTCCCTCCAACAACACAATGAGACACAGACCCTCGAGACTCATCCTCGTGTCTTTAGTCTCATTATGAAGCACTTCTCATTATGAGAACTTTGCAGTTTTTACGCCCAAAAAACTGGTTTTATCATGAAGCCATGAACACTGACCTGTTTATTGGTGGAAGCAGAGGCTGAGTCTGGTTCTTCTCTTTTAACAGGGTTGTTGGTGTGGTGCTCTGTGTTCTGGTTCTCCTCCATTCTGCTCTTGTAGTGATCTTGGTCAGTGAAATCCAGCAGGTCTCCTCTCTGACTGATGGTGTGTTTCTGTTCAAGTTTAAATATCAACTCTTGTGAGATTACTGGATTTTGACCCCGCCCCCTTAGTCACTGTTGCTAAGTAGCAAGATTTCCTACCAGACTGTTGTGAAACAAAATGGCTCCTTGATTTCAAGCAGAAGGGGACAAAAGCAGCTTCTACTTTTTAACTTTACTGTCCGATTTTGCAGATTAAGCTTAGCTCTGTGGTAACATTTTAACAAATACACATTAAATATTTGAAGATGGACATTTCCAGTTGAAAATCTAATACACATACATATTGACCTTTTAACTATTGGTCGAGATGAATTATTATATTTAACAGGTATGTGTGTTTTCCCCGCATCTCTGTCTAAATGTTTGCTCTGAAAATCATTTAAAAATTTCACCTACCTGCTCCATGTAGATTTTTGTGTCATAGACTTATCCTTACTATGTTTTTTTCCTCTGTGGTCAGTGTTAGGATATTCTATTTGTGATGATAATACAACCATAATAGGCCGCATATGAAAAAGCCATAACCATCACAGGTTGACTGAAGTATCACAATTCAATGTATAGAGAACTGATTTCTGAAAAATGATTATGTAATTTTTTTGCCAGTTACTTAGCTGAGCTTCTATTTGATACTTAACAGCTTTTTAATGTCATGCTGCATCTTAAACATTCTCTTTTTTTATTTTTTATGCCTTAATGATACAAAGAAAATCCACAAGGGACTTGAATTCATGATTACAATGGCTGAATCTGAATGTCTGGACTTCAATGCACTTGCAGACTTGTGGACTTAACAGACGTGTTGCTGGAAAGTCTACGAGTACTGAGAGCTCAAAAGCCACAATATATCAAATCCACAAGGGGGTTTTATATAAATAATAATTCAATAACAATATTGAAAGCAGAACAACCAGTCGCTAGATGTTGCTCTCTCTTTCTCCCATAGATGCAACTTGGTCTCTGTAATGCAAAAGCGTAAAACTGCATTTATTTTGAATTTCAAAATGTTGCCTTTTGTTGATATCCAATTAAATCAAATAAGACTGAAGCACAGTAGAGATGTTTTTGCATTCAAGTTATAGAAACATATCTTTGTATTGTAAACTACAAAATTATATTACTTTTTTAAAGATTCACATTGTCAGGAACTGAACAACAGCTTGGACTCAAATGCAGACAGACTCAGTTGGCAGGTTCAAAAATCAGTCCTTTAATCACAGCTGGGTGATCAGTCAGCAAAACAAGATATCCAAATCAGTAGGCTAAAGGTAAGGTCGAAGGCAAAAACAGGTCAGGAAAACTAGAAGGCTCACAAGGAAAAATAGGCTGGAACACTGTCACACAGGAAATAAGACGAACTGGCACAGAAGGAAGGGAACACTGAGTCGTAGATGTGTAAAGTAGCAGAAAATGGAAATATTCAAGTAAAGTACCTTTAAGTTGTACTTAAGTGCAGTACTTGAGTACATGTACTTAGATAAATTCCAGCACTGAAGCAGAACAATGAGGAGGTGTGGACGACTCAGACTGTAATGATCGAAACCTGTTTACCATCTCTGCTCCTGACTGAACAGCCATCAGAAAGATCAGGGACATTAAAGTCTCAATGTTCTTCAAACAAAGTACTCGTCAGGTCGTCACACAGAGTCTGAAAACTCCTCAACACCTTCCTGACCTCATAGTCGTTGAATCCAACAATAAAACTATCTCTGTAACTTTTTTTAAAAAAGTTTTTCTGTGTTTCATTTCAGTAAACTCAATTATTTTTTACTTTTGATCTGACAAAATTAGTCATTAAAATACGTCACCTTGGACTCTAAGAAATAACAACGAGCATTTTTTCACTATTTCAGATTAATGAATAATGAAAACAGTAATTTGTTGCAGGTTGTTGTATTGGTGAAAAAAACCCTCATATCTCAAAAAATACAACAGAATAACAAAACTGGATCATGTGGAGTTATTTTGATTTCAATTTCTCACAAATATAAATTTGCTTAAATATTCCCCATAACTAAAGGAGGAAGCAGCTAGGTTAGCATATTTCAGTAGCTGCTATCCCAGCTTTTGACTTAAGTGGAATTCATGTCATGTTCTGCTTAACCAACCTTTAAATCACATATTTAAATGTATTAAACTCTAAACCAATGTGTTGCATTGATCTCAATCTAAATCTAAAGACATTACATTCCTGTAAGCTAAGAAATATATTTTAATGATTTTATTTATTTTAACCTTTTGGTTAAATTACAAAATTACAACCTTTCAATGTGTTATTTGTAAAAACCTTAAACACACCACACACATATACCCTCCTAAACCAGCCCCTCCCTCTTCTACCAGTGGTATCTGCAGGCAGCTCTTCTTTCTAAACTTTACTCAGTATTTCAATGTAAGAAATATTATTTATGCTACTGATGTTTTAGATTAGTTTCCAGTGAGTAATTATTGAGTTTATATAATGACTTTGCTGTTGTAAACATTACTCTTGATTTTCAAAAAAACAATTATTTAGCAATGAAGAAAAACTTGAAGAAAAATATGGATAAAGAACGGAACTGATTAGGAGAATTCATAAAATTCTTACAATACCCATCCCTATTCACAACAGTCTACTGTCACCACTCGGTTTCATGGTAACAAAAGCCAGAAAACGCTAAAACATTGGAAGAAGTAATTGAAGATTTATTGTGAAGCTAAAATTAAGCAAGCACAATACATTAAAACTAACTACATCGTCAAAAAAGCAGTTGCTGTGGTCATTGGGAGTACATACAATATACTTTTACCATAAAAAATTCTTATTAAGGTGTTTTAACCAAGCTTATAGACATCAACCTACCACATTGAGTTTTATAAACAAAACAACAGTACTATCAAGTGACGACACTAGCAACATGTAGAATCAAGATTTGGCAGGAAAAATAAAAGTTAAAATATTGAAATTATGTAAGAGAAAAACAGGAGCTAGAGGGTGAATCTAGATAAAGATGTGATGTTTCTGACAGATTTGAATGTTGTAATTATTTGAATTTCTTATTTAAGAAGGGTGAGTTGGTAGATATATCATGTTCCATTTCCTTCTTAAATATAAAATGAAACCTAAATAATAAGTTTGAGGTAAAGGAAAAGCTTATTAACAAGGGAAAATCAGGGAAGGACGTCAATTTCTTTGAATTTGCAGAGTAAATGTCAGAAACATCAATATCTCAATATCACTTCTGATTTTAGGATAAAAGGATGAATTAAGTGAAAACCATTGTCTTCCCCCTCATTATAAATGAAAACTGCAGGACCTCAACAACTCTGTCTATATTGGAGTGTAATAATTCAGATGTGTTAAATGTCTGATTTCTGTTTTTTTCCTCATCAAGCACAAGTCAACTGATGGACTTCATTTCTGTTCGAATTTAAATACTATTTCTTGCCAGATTACCAGATTTTGCCCCCTTAGTCACTGTTCACTGTCTTGTTAAAAAAGATGGGTTCTATTACCTCAAAAACGTAAAACAGCAAATTCACGGGAAATGTTTGAGTTATTTGTGCAAATTTCCAATTTTAAGTGTACAGCCCTTAACCACTTTACACTGTAAAAAAAAAGTTAGTTCACAGAAATGTATTGTATTATTTTACAGGGTTTTTTTTCTACATTAAGTGTAAATGCCATAAAACACAGTAAATTATTTTTTATTAAAAATATTCACCATAAAATAAAGGCTGTAATCTGTAAATTAATATAATAGAGTATTACAGTTTTTTTAACAGGATTTTTCAATTACTCAATGGTCTTGAATATTATTATATTATAAAATAATCAGTGCCACCATTGACACTGACCACCACAACAAGCCTATAGAGACTAAATGAACAGATTGTTTTTGAAGTACATTGCCGGCATTTCTTTTGAGCAAAATCCTGATTATGCATTATCCAACCGAATGGTTTTCATTAATCAATTCTCCCTTTTTTTCTTAATAATAGGCAGCTCAAAACTTCCTATTTCATGCCCATGTCACCTCCACAGACATTGTGAGGAAGATGACTCTGTATTCATGTCCAGAAACTGTGGATAAGCTAAAAACTATGATGAAAGAAAAGGTTAAACTAGACTTTGACTTCAGCCCATCATACCAAGATCCAGATTTTGATGGACAGTTATGTTCCCTTTTAGACATTGAGGAACTTCCACAGAAGCCTGTGCTGAAAATGATCAGGTCTGAGAGTGATGCCAGTTCAGTAGCAACAGATGACACAATAATATTGAATTCTTATTCAATGACGGAAATGCTGCATATGACAGAGCAAGGAAAACTCTTAAGTTATCTAGGAGACAAAAGCATGACATTCTTGAGACCCTTGTTGCCACAATGCATAGCTTCAAAGCATACCCCGATGATAAGGAAGTTTCAATGGTAGCAGAAGCACTTGTCACTAAGCATCCTTGTCTAAAAGAGCCAGGATCTCAAATGGGATGATGTTGTTGAAAAAATAGTCTGAAGTTTGAGATGAGTGACAAGAACCTTCCACTGATTGGAAAATTAATGCAGACCACCTTTGCCCCATGGTGCAAAGAGGTCATCAATGATGATCCCCCTGTTAGTGAGATCCTGGAACTCTGGCCTTAGTCACAGGTAAAAATATTTTTCTTACTACACCTATTTGAGCAGATCTATTAAGTGTAATTCTTTTGTATGACTTTGTCTGTGAGAACTTGGATAGTTTTACTCATATGTAGATTAAATTACCCCACATGGGTTGGTAGTGCCAGTTTTTTCCAAAGCTGACAAGTGGTCATAGAAGAAAGTCAGTGTTTTGCCGTTGACAGACATTAGTGTGGCATTTTTCATTGCTGTTTGTCTTATTTTTCCTTTTCACAAAGGACACTATACTCTACTACTACTTAAATAGTCATTTTATTTTTTTGCAGATCTGTGCTGAGTTTCACAGAATCTTGAACATCAACCTGAAGAACTACTTCTATGCTGAGTTGGACCATGTGCCCCTCGTCTTCAGAGCTTGTTCAGGAGGAAAGCTGCACACAGGGAAAGCAGCCGAAGTCCTTAGTAAGATCTTCAGGATTTATAACCTCCAGGTAAGCTGGTTAAGCTTCTTGGTGCTTGATAATGATGTTACAGTAGACTTTGGCCGTTTACCAGCCATGGTAAGGCAAGAATATGTTCTCGCTCCCAAGTTGGTGTCCATGTCGGACGTGTGGGATAGAAGTCAATATATTTATTTATTTGGTCAAAGAGTTACATTTTTTTATTACTCTAATCCAGTACATCTCTATTTTTACAATTTAAAAATTTCAGAGTTTGAATATTACCATTAACATTGTAGTCATCATAGGGTATAAATCAGAAAACAAGCACGTGTTGAAGATGCTGTCCACTTATAGATGTCTTTGATATTGAGCTTTTTTTGCCATACGTAATGACTTTATAAAATAATTCATTAATTCAATTATATAACTAATTTTGGTTCCTGGGCCTCAGAATTTCAGCTGCTCAGTGTTGCTAGGCAACATCTAACTAAACAGGAAAGGGTTCACAAGGCTGATGATTTACTGATTTATGCGCGTTTTAAATTAAATTTGCTTGGTACTCACTAGGTCATTATTTATCTTCTTTTTATTGATGGTGGTTTTCACAGATAACCCTAACTGTTTTACTGTTCAGTCCTTATTTAGTGCATAATCCAACAACTACAGGATGGATTGCTATGAAATTTGGTACAACCATCTGTGTTCTCCAGAGGATGTTGGTGATCCATTGACTTTTCCTCTGGCGCCAAGATGAGGTTGATATTTGTGGTTCAGAGGGAAATATCTTCAAAACTATTGGATGGATTATAATGAAATTTGCTACAGATATTCAATTATAAATTCTAGCGACTTTGGTGATTCTGACTTTTTGAAATACTTAACAAGTCTTAATAAGCTACTTAAAATAACTTAATAAGTAAGTCTTCATAAGTTACTTAAAAGTCAAATATTGGATGGATTGTCAAGAAATTTGGTACAGACATTCATGGTCCCCAAAGAGTCAATTGTAATAACTTTGATTCTCTGAATTTTCATCTAGCGCCATTGATAGATAAAAAACTGAATTAGATCTCTATCCTTCTGCATCATCCAGGAAACAGAGGTGGTAGAGCAAACTTGATGGAGGCCTTTAGAAAATCACGTCAGTATCAGAGATACATCACGAAATTCTAATAAGCACAGGATGGACGAGGGGTTATATAATATGCTTACTGTCTTTCTTTCCTTTATTCGGTCAGTTACATAGTTAGCAAAAACTTAGGGAAAACAGGATGGAAGTGCATATAAGGCATGTAGTGGAACAGACAGACACCAAGGTCACAAAGGGGTCACGTTAGTGTTACCGGCGCCAGACCTAGGGGAAATCTGGACCGGCAGCAAAGGTTACACAGGCAAGGGTGCACTGTGTAGCCGATAAACACATGGTCTGTGGACTGTGGATTAATAAGGGAGAGAGCCAAAGTTAGCGTCTTGCTCTAGCCGATGCTCATTTAATATTGGCACAACAGTATAAAACTGTACATATTTATCAGTTACGTCAGTTTCCTGAAACCTACAGCTACAAGGTTCATATTTCACATTCACACCTAAACATGTTACAAAAATAAAATAAATGTTGAAACCAAATAAACAATAAACAATATAAAACATTTTGTCTAAAGAAAAATAACTTCATAGGAATTCAAAATATGACTTACATTTCTAAATAAATAAGAATAGGCTTAACTACAATATAATGTAATATATGTATAAAATATAATCTAAGATATATATATATATATATATATATATATATATATATATATATATATATATATATATATACATACATATAAAATATATGTATAAAATATAATATACAGCACAAAAATTATATCACCCAAAACGCACATTTACTTTACTGACATTACTACAATCACTCCTATTTTAACACATACACCACACTTACACTCATCCTACACTGATATAACGTACACAAATCCTTTCTGCAACATTAGCATAACACTCCTTTGCACTTGCACTTAACCTCTTAACAAAATGGCGCGACTCTGCCTTGTTAACGAGCGACCGGAAGTGAAACTGGTTTGAATATAGCATCTCTATTTACCATTAACTCGCGACTGACTGGCTTATACTCTAAAACAATCTTTTAAGCACATTTTTATATGTTACCACATGCAAAGGTCTGTAACTTTCACTGACAAAATAGTAGAAAACCGAAATTCACGGAGGTAACTATTATCAATGTCGGCGCCCACGAAATATACAGCAACAAAAATACGTTCCAAATACATCTCTAAACCATGTCACAACTTCACAGAACGATTTACAATGCATTTACATTAGTTAGTAAAGAGAGCTAATCATAGAAAAGCAAGTTTTAACATACCTGTGGATTAATAAGGGAGAGGGCTAAAGTTAGCGTCTTGCTCGAGCCGATGCTCATTTAATATTGAGCTGCGCATGAGCAGAGCAGATACGAGTGACCTCCCTCAGGTATCCACAGTGGCATTAGAGCGCTGCCTACTGACATCTTTGAGTATTGACCTGATGTCAAAACTGTATAAACAGAGTTAGATTAGTTCAAATAATTAACAAAAAACTAGGGGGTGTCTGTTTACATAAAAACTTTCCATTTCCAACCCATTACATTAGAGTGTTGGCATTTCCAGGACATAAGCTGTGTAGAGGCCTCCCTTCCACACTTAATATAAAGAAGGGACAACAGCACACACTGTGGCATCTCAAGGTTCAGAATGTCTTCCACAAATCTTCCCTTAGCAAAGTTATACATCTTTCTCCATCAGCCATCATCAGGTCAAAATTTCAATTTGACAAGTACTTTGGTTTATGACCAAATATCTACAAAACTAAAGATATTCCCATCAGCCTCAGCTGTACTCTGTGTTTAGTGATAATTAGCACATGTTAGCATGTTAACACACTAAGTTAAGATGGTGAACATGATGAACAAAACAGCTGCTAAACACCAGCATGTTAACATTGTCATTGTGAGCATGTTAGCATGCTGTAGTTAGCATTTATCTCACAGCACCACTATATCTAAGTACAGCCTCACAGAGCTGCTAGCATGACTGCAGACTCTTAAGTCATGTTTAAGCCTTGGTGATAGCTAGGATATTTATATTTTCATCTATATTTTAACCAGAGATCCTTTTCTTAAGTTTGCTTTGTTCTTTGGCTCCGCCCACTAATACAACACAACCACTCAGGCTATTTCTGCTACATAAGCAGCTCCGCCTTTCAGAAAAAAAGCTTCTCAAACTAAAACACGTATTACAGAATCATCAGCAGAAATAGGCCATACAGGAAGAGGTTTCCCACCTACATTTCACTTCAGTCTGATGTTCACACAGTCCGCAGCAAGACAACATGGAGGTCGCAGCTCTCTGCATCAGACTGTGTGAGTACTGAGTCTGTCTCCATTTACTGTGACAGTTACGAGAAAACAAAATGATAAGTTGTTTAAAGTTTAAGATAATAATAATATAAATAATAATTTTGCAGTTAGAGGTTCTCGCAGCAAAAACGAGATAACACAGGTTTGTTTTATACACGGGAACATCTCGGTGATGTTTCAAAACAAAACAAAAAGACTGTAGAATGTGTTTGTCTTTACCAGTTATATTTTTTAGACACACTGCTCTTCAAAAGTAGTTATAGACCTGAGAGTAGCTATTATTGCTTTAATTTAGCTTTAAGATGTTGAGCTGACGTTTCTAGATCACAAATATTCAGAAAATTCGAGCAATACACTCACAGATTTTAGCATCTGAATGGTTTATCTGTGTCCCTACAGTGATCATGTATCATAGTTTTAAGCAAGAGAACAGAAATAATACAAAGCATATAGGTGCTATAAATAAGTGTCTGATGATGTTGAGCTCTCTTCTATTTTCTCATCAGTGGTGACTGTGGTGACCCTGCTGTGTGCACATGCTCAGAAAAATGGTAAGTACCACTGACTTCCTCGTTGATATGAAAATTATTTACCGTTTTGAACAATACATTTTTGCTGGGAAGTGTTTGTGGTAAATTATTTGAGAAAAGTAGGAAAATATGTTGTGATTTTGGTGAACCTACCCTTTTTGAAACTCAAAAAATAAACGTTTGTTTGATCATCCAAGGATTGGCGTCACCTATATCCTTTATTACACTTATGTAATAATTTGTTTTAATTTTATTGTTTGATTTTAGAGGCGTTTCCCAGTCATTTATATTCAGTTCATGTTCATGTTTCAGTAGTTTTGTATGGATCAAATGTTTTAATTGACTCTTTCTTCTTCTTCTTCATCTCAGATCCAGTTATCTGTATCGTCCCAAACAGACTGCAGTTCTTTCAATATGAGTCTGTAACTTTTCATTGTGAGGAGTTTGATGGTTCAACTGGATGTAAACGTGTACATGAGTCCAAAGGGAAAATACCCCCATGTGGTACTAATAGGGTGAAATCAGCAGGTTCATCCTGCGACATTGTTAATGTTTATCCAGAGGACAGTGGTGAATACTGGTGTGAAGCTGGAGGGGGGAGAAATAGCAGCATCAACATCAATGTCACTGGTATGTTCACAATACGACAAGATATTTTTCATAAATGTATATTTAACATGAAATAAATATCAAACACTTGTTGCTCAGTTGGTTCTGTGATTCTGGAGAGTCCTGTTCATCCTGTGATGGAGGGAGAAACTGTGACTCTGCGCTGCAGAAACAAAACTACTTCTGCCAACCTCCCAGCTGATTTCTATAAAGATGGACTCTTCATCAGGACTGAGCCTACAGGAAAAATGACCATCGTCAGTGTTTCCAAGTCTGATGAAGGACTCTACAAGTGTAACATCTCTGGAGCTGGAGAATCACCAGAGAGCCGACTGGCTGTCAGAGGTGAGACACTGAAGGACTTTAAGTCAAATTAAAATTATATTTTTCCTTTCGTATTGTGTGACACTCAGCAAATTCATGTCAGTCTGTTGAGTTGCTTTTTTCTTCATTAAGTTTTAAAACAACCAATTATTTTATCTTGCATTGATTCTTAAAGAGGACATATTCTGCACATTTCCATGTCTATATTTATATTCTGGGGCTCTACTGGAATATCTTTGCATGATTTCCAGTTTAAAACTCCTTATTTATCTTCTACTGGCCCTTTATGCAGCCCCTCAGTTCAGCCTCTGTCTGAAACAGGCAATTTTAGTTCCTGTCTCTTTAAGGCCCCCTTCCCGATGACCCCACTGCTTTAATTTAGCTTTAAGATGTTGAGCTGACGTTTCTAGATCACAAATATTCAGAAAATTCGAGCAATACACTCACAGATTTTAGCATCTGAATGGTTTATCTGTGTCCCTACAGTGATCATGTATCATAGTTTTAAGCAAGAGAACAGAAATAATACAAAGCATATAGGTGCTATAAATAAGTGTCTATGTGATGTTGAGCTCTCTTCTATTTTCTCATCAGTGGTGACTGTGGTGACCCTGCTGTGTGCACATGCTCAGAATGATGGTAAGTACTACTGACTTCCTCGTTGATATGAAAATTATTTACCGTTTTGAACAATACATTTTTGCTGGGAAGTGTTTGTGGTAAATTATTTGAGAAAAGTAGGAAAATATGTTGTGATTTTGGTGAACTGACCCTTTTTGAAACTCAAAATATAAACGTTTGTTTAATCATCCAAGGATTGGTGTCACCTATATCCTTTATTACACTTATGTAATAATTTGTTTTAATTTTATTGTTTGATTTTAGAGGCGTTTCCCAGTCATTTATATTCAGTTCATGTTCATGTTTCAGTAGTTTTGTGTGGATCAAATGTTTTAATTGACTCTTTCTTCTTCTTCTTTGTCTCAGATCCAGTTTTCTGTATCGTCCCAAACAGACTGCAGTTCTTTCAATATGAGTCTGTAACTTTTCATTGTGAGGAGTTTGATGGTTCAACTGGATGTAAACGTGTACATGAGTCCAAAGGGAAAATACCCCCATGTGGTACTAATAGGGTGAAATCAGCAGGTTCATCCTGCAGCATTGCAAATGTTTATCCAGAGGACAGTGGTGAATACTGGTGTGAAGCTGGAGGGGGGAGAAGGAGCAGCATCAACATCAATGTCACTGGTATGTTCACAATATGACAAGATATTTTTCATAAATGTATATTTAACATGAAATAAATATCAAACACTTGTTGCTCAGATGGTTCTGTGATTCTGGAGAGTCCTGTTCATCCTGTGATGGAGGGAGAAACTGTGACTCTGCGCTGCAGAAACAAAACTACTTCTGCCAACCTCCCAGCTGATTTCTATAAAGATGGACTCTTCATCAGAACTGAGCCTACAGGAAACATGACCATCTCCAATGTTTCCAAGTCTGATGACGGAGTCTACAAGTGTAACATCTCTGGAGCTGGAGAATCACCAGAGAGCTGGCTGGTTGTCAGAGGTGAGACACTGAAGGACTTTAAATGAAATTAAAATTATATTTTTCCTTTTGTATTGTGTGACACTCAGCAAATTCATGTCAGTCTGTTGAGTTGCTTTTTTCTTCATTAAGTTTTAAAACAACCAATTATTTTATCTTGCATTGATTCTTAAAGAGGACATATCATGCACATTTCCAGCTCTATATTTATATTCTGGGGCTCTACTGGAATATCTTTGCATGATTTCCAGTTTAAAACTCCTTATTGATCTTGTACTGGCCCTTTATGCAGCCCCTCAGTTCAGCCTGTCTGAAACACGCAATTTTAGTTCCTGTCTCTTTAAGGCCCCCTTCCCGATGAGCCCACTCTGTTCTGATTGGCCAGATTCAGAAAGCTTCCTCTGGTTGCAGAAGCTACGTAAACAAACTATAGTCATTCTTTACTCAACATATAACTTCTCAAATCCATCCATACATGTTGGTGCTGAATCAGATCTGAAATATGCGCAACACATTGAGCAACAAAGGTTACGGAACAGACGGCTGTTCGTGGGCATGTGCAAACAATCTGACCTCAGTTCAGGGAGGAAGTAGATGTAACTTTGCAAACAGAGCATCCAGAGCAAGTGAAGCCCTGCCTTTTGACTTGCAGGTGGAATTTTTATATACATTCACCTCAAGTTTTGGAACTCTGACCATGTTTAACATTCAACATTATATCAGTATAAAAACAATAGGAAAAGTCACAAAAAGCATGATGTGTCCCCTTTAAGGTCTGCCACTATGCTGGATTGAAGTACCAGTACAACAAAATACAGTTTGGTAACTATCCAGATATACTATCCAGCCAGCCATAATGTGTAATAGTATTTAGATTGTTAAACAGTTTACCAATAACTTGTTTCATTTAATTCTCATTTCAAAATAATAACGATGAAGAAGAATATGACATGTTTAGGTGACACTGGCTCATGCAGATACTTTCTGTCATCTTTGCAGAATTTCACGAGGACACTTGTCCGTGCTTAGATCACGGCTGTCATATTTACCTCATCCTGAAAGCAGTGTTCGCCTTTGTGTTGGTGGCTCTGCTGCTGCGGCTGGAACTACTTCACTGTGGGAAACTCGGAGGTACAAAAAATAACTCGCATGTAAACGTAACTTTCAAACTAAAGAGGACAAAGGAGTAAATGACAGAGAAGTGAACTGAAAGCTAGTTTGGTCACAAAGATAATAAATATCCCATCATGCTTCATCTGAATGCTAAATGTCTGCCCTGTTCATTTGTTCATGTTTTATGGTCTGTGTTGTTTTATATGTATATATTTGATCATGTATATATTTGATGGTAAGAACGTCTCCTGCTGCTCTAAGGTGTATTTTTCATTGATTAATTGATTTTGTACCTTTTTTTTTTCTAAGAGTCTAAAAGCAGATGTGTTCTGTGTTGTGTGATTCTCAGAAGTCAAACAAAGACGTCTGTAGTCTTTCAAAACCACACAATCAACAAACTATTAAATCCACAATCCACTTTGAGCTCTGACAAACCTTCTGCAGAATAACCACAGTATCTCTACACCTCTATGAATAGACTCTCTCAGGGTGTTTATTTAAATGTACTGCATGTATCATGTAACAATATGCTTTTAATGCACCTTGGTGTGTCACGTTTCATTTGCTGCTTGCTTTCACTACTACCCTAAAAATGTAATGAATTTGAATCAATAATAATTGAATTATTTTCATACTGTTTCATAATTTTTGAAAGGGACAATTTTATAATATTATTTCATATTCTTAATGCAAATAAAAGACCAATATCAAACAAATGTATGTCTAATTACTATATTAAATACTTCTTTTTTTTTTAAAATATGTGCATTTACGTAACATTTATGTTTGGGAAAGCATGTTTATGATGTACAGTGAATGATGCACTGCAGGTGGCAGAGTTGGACTTGTGAAATAAATGAGTTCTATATATGCATGCTATGCAGAGAGAGTTTAGAGAGAGCCATAAAAAATAAAGGAAGAGAAAATCTTGAACCACCACTGAAAACATATTTTAACAGTTAAATTCTGGACAGATGTAACTGCACAATTTAAACTTCATAAAAAAAGTAAACATGCAGACATAAAAGAGGTCATGGAACCAAAAGAACTAAAGGTGTCTTGGTATTTACTCCACACAATACTAGAAGTTCAGTGAAACTCCTATAAACCTTGCTGATACCTAGAAAATTATATTTTCTTCTATATTTTAACCAGAGGTCATTTTCTGAAGTAAGTTTGCTTTGTTCTTTGACTCTACCCACTGATTAAACTGAACCACCAAGACTATTTCTACCACAAGAGCAGCTCCTCCTCTCAGAAAAAGGTTTTCAAACTAAAACACTCAAAATATTATAGCATCATCAGCAGAAATAGACCATAGAGGAAGAGACTGTTTCCTACCTACATTACACTTCAGTCTGATACTCACTAAGGTTCACCAAAAACAAGATAATGTTTCACACGTTTCATATAAAGGAACATCGTGGTGATGTCGAAAAGCTTTCAGCCACAAAAATGTATTTTTCTGCACCATAAAGATTAATCACACTAGCTTGAGGTTAATATTTGTGGTTCAGAGGGAAATATCTTGACAACTATTGGATGGATTATCATGAAATTTGCCATATACGTTCATATTCCACAAAGGATGAATTGTAATAACTTTGATTCTCTGACTTTTGATCTAGCGCCATCATCAGGTCAAAATTTCAATTTGTCAGGTACTCTGGTTTATGTTTATCATATATTTGTTTATCTAAATAAGACATTCCCATAAGCCTCTGCTGTACTTGTGTTTAGTGCTAATTAGCACATGTTAGCATGCTAACACACTACGCTAGAGCAGCACGTCATCTCAGAAAAAGGTTACCTAAAGCAAAATTAGTGTTGCATCATCAGCAGAAATAGGCCACACAGGAAGAGACTGTTTCCCACCTACATTTCACTTCAGTCTGATGTTCACACGGTCCGCAGCAAGACAACATGGAGGTCGCAACTCTCTGCATCAGACTGTGTGAGTACTGAGTCTGTTTCCATTTCCTGTGACAATTACGATTAAACAAAAGGATGAAGAAGTTGAAAAATTTACAATAAAAATATTCAGTTATAGATTCTGGCACCAAAAACAAAATGTTTCACAGGTTTCATATAGAGGAACATCTTGGTGGCGTTGAAGGGCTTTCAGCCCCAAAAATTTATTTTTCTGCAGCAGTTTTTTTATTTTTAGACAATACACTGTCTTCATACGTAGCTATAGATGTAAGAGTAGCTATTGTTGCTTTGATTTAGCTTTCAGGTGTTGAGCTGACGTTTCTAGATCACAAACATTCATAAAAACAGCCAGCAGTACATACACAGATTTCAGCATGATCATCTATGTCATAGTGTCCCTACAGTGATCATGTATCATAGTTTCAAACAAGAGAAGAGAAATAATACAAAGCATATAGGTGCTATAAATAAAAGTGTCTGTGTGACGTTGGGCTCTCTTCCTTTTTCTCATCAGTGGTGACTGTGTCGACCCTGTTGTGTGCACATGCTCAGATAAATAGTAAGTACCATTTAGTTCCTCGTCAATATGAAAATTATTTACCATTTTGAGCAATACGTTTTTTGCTGAGAAGTGTTTGTGGTAAATTATTAAAGAAAATATGTTGTGATTTTGGTGAACTGACCCTTTTTAATACAAAAAATAAATGTTTTTTAATCATCCCAGGAATGCTGTTACCTTTATCCTTTATTATGCACATATGTAATAATTTGTTTTTATTTGTTGTTTGATCATTTTAGAAACATATTCCAGTCATTTATATTCAGTTCATGTTCATGTTTCAGTAGTTTTGTATGGATCAAATGTTTTAATTGACTCTTTCTTCTTCTTCTTTGTCTCAAATCCAGTTTTCTGTATCGTCCCAAACAAACTGCAGTTCTTTCAATATGAGTCTGTAACTTTTCATTGTGAGGAGTTTGATGGTTCCACTGGATGTAAACGTGTACATGAGTCCAAAGGGAGAATACCCACATGTGGTACTAATAGGGTGAAATCAGCAGGTTCATCCTGCGACATTGTAAATATTTATCCAGAGGACAGTGGTAAATACTGGTGTGAAGCTGGAGGGGGGAGAAATAGCAGCATCAACATCACTGTCACTGGTATGTTCACAATATGACAAGATATTTTTCATAAATGTATATTTAACATGAAATAAATATCAAACACTTGTTGCTCAGTTGGTTCAGTGATTCTGGAGAGTCCTGTTCATCCTGTGATGGAGGGAGAAACTGTGACTCTGCGCTGCAGAAACGAAACTACTTCTGCCAACCTCTCAGCTGATTTCTATAAAGATGGACTCTTCATCAGGACTGAGCCTACAGGAAACATGACCATCTACAGTGTTTCCAAGTCTGATGAAGGACTCTACAAGTGTAACATCTCTGGAGCTGGAGAAACACCAGAGAGCTGGCTGGTTGTCAGAGGTGAGACACTGAAGGACTTTAACTCAAATTAAAAATTATGTTTCCTTTCATATTTTGTGACACTCAGCAAATTCATGTCAGTCATAAAGAAATTCCAAATATTTTTATCTCTTTGCCAAGGAAAATGGCTGCAACATTGTGTTGAGTTGCTTTATCTTAAGTTTTTAAACAACAAATTATTTTATCTTGTATTTATTCTACTCTATCTTGAATGATTTATAGTTATCTATCTTATTTATCTTGTACTGGCCCTTTATGTAGTTCCTCAGTTCAGCCTCTGTCTGAAACCGGCTGTTTTAGCTCCTGTCTCTTTAAGGCCCCGCCTCCTGATGAGTCCACTCTGTTCTGATTGGTCAGCTTCAGGAAGCTTCCTCTGGTTGCAACTATAATAGCATTATAATTCCACTTCTTTTCTCGTTCTTTACTCAAAATATGAACTTTTCAAATCCATCCATACATGTTGGAGCCCGATCTGATCTGAAATATGCACAACACATGGAGCAAGAAAGGTTACAGAACAGACGGCTGTTTGTGGGCATGTGCAAACAATCTGACTTCAGTTCAGGGATGAAGTAGAGGTAACTTTGCAAACGGAGCATCCAGAGCAAGTGAAGCCCTGCTTTTTGACTTGCAGGTGGAATTTTTCATTCATTCACCTCAAGTTCTGGCACTTTAACCATGTTTAACGTCCAACATTATATCAGTATAAAAACAACAGAAAAAGTCACAAAAAGCATGATGTGTCCCCTTTTAAGGTCTGCTAATATGCTGGGATAAAGTACCAGTACAACAAAATACAGTTTGGTACCTGACCCTGACCGGACATATTATCCAGCAATCCAAAATTTGAAATTTTATTTAGATTGCTGAAAAATTTACCAATAATTTGTTTCATTTAATTCTCATTTAAAAATAATAACGATAAACAACAACATTTATTTGTATAGCACATTTCATACGGAAAACATCACAATATGCTTTACAAGAACACGAGCAATACAATCCTCCATATCATCATACATAAAAACAGACAAACATACCAATACATACATGGACGCGTAGGTAATTAAAATGCAGAAAGATTCAGCTAAAAACAGGAACAGACAGTTGCTTGACTTAGTTAAAGACAACAATAAAAAGAACTGTCTTGAGTCTATTTTTAAAGGAACTAAGCATCGGTGCTTCTCTAATATCTCTAAGAAGGGCAGTCCATCTATATGAAGCATAGTAACTGAATGCAGCTTCTCCTGCTTTAGAGCACACAGGTGACAACAAGGAGACCACTGGCTGATGATCTGAGGCTTCTTGTTGGTTCATACGGCACAAGCAATTCCTTAATATAATTTGGAGCAGGGCTATTCAGCGCCTTGTAGATGAGTAGGAGGATTTTAGAATCAATTCTAACAGTTATTGGAAGCCCATACAGTGATTTAAGAACAGGTTTGATGTGTGCATATTTCTTAATCCTGGTTAGAATACGTGCAGCAGCATTCTGTATAGGCTGCAGTCGCTGAACAGTTTTTTGGGGAAGTCCAGAAAAGAGACCATTGCAACAGTCGAGTCTGCTTGTGACAAATGCATATGCTAGTTTTTCAGCATCTGAATTAGACAGAAAACCTCTGATTTTTTGATTTTTTTTCTGAGGTGATACAAAGCTGATCTCGTGACGTTATTGATATGACAGTGAAAGTTAAGATCAGCATCTACGATAACACCAAGATTACTGGCATTTTCTTTGCTTTCAAGGGAAAAGGAACTGTGGTGGGCTGTAATTTCCTGTCTCTTTGCTTTTCATAAAAAGGATATGACATATTTAAGCATTAATGTCTCATGCAGATACTTTCTGTCATCTTTGTAGACCTTCAGATGGACACTCATCCACCCTCAGATCACTGGTGTCATATTTACCATGTCCTGAGAGTAGTATTCGCCTTTGTGATGGTGGCTCCGCTGTTGCTGGTGGTAGGACTACTTCGCTGTGGGAAACTCAGAGGTACAAAAGATAACTCGTGTCCACCCACATGTAAATGTAACTGCAAAACTAAAGAGAGCAATGGAGTAAATGACAGAGAAGACTGAGTGTCCTAAAAGCTAGTTTGATCACAAAGATAATAAACATCCCATCATGCTTCATCTGAATGCTTAATGTCTGCCTTGTTCATATTTGCTTGTTTTATGATCTATGTTGTTTGATATGTATACATTTGGTCTGCTGTTCCGTTTTTATACAGTTCATACTGCATGAAAATCCACTTTGAACATAACTCTGTCAAACGCACTCATTTTAAATACAGTGTGTTTGACAGAATGGTGGTAAGAACGTCTCCTGCTGCTCTAAGGTGTATTTTTCATTGATTAATTGATTTTGTACCTTTCAGAAGATTCTCAGAAGTCAAACAAAGACGTCTGTAGTCTTTCAAAACCACACAATCAAAAAACTGTTAAATCCACAATCCAATTTGAGCTCTGACAAACCTTCTGCAGAATAACCACAGTATCTCTACACCTCTACGAATAGACTCTCTCAGGGTGTTTATTTAAATGTACTGTATGTATCATGTAACGATAATCTTTAAATGCACTTTGATGTGTTGTTTCATTTCCTGCTTGCTTCTTCTACTACTTAAAAAATGTTATGAATTTGAAACAATTATAATTGAATTATTACCATATTGCTTTGTAATGTTTGAAAGGAATGATTTTATAATATTTCATATTTTTAATGCAAATAAAAGACCAATATCAGTCACATTTATGTCTAATTAATTTACTAAATACTTTTTTATTGAAACGTGCTTTTTCATAAAATTTATGTTTGGGAAAACATGTTTATGATGCACTGCAGGTGGCAGAGTAGGACTTGTGAAATGAATGAGTTGTTCTGTAAATGCATTCTATGCAAAGAGAGAGAGCGTTTAGAGAGAGCCATGAAGAGAAAATCTTGATACTGAAAACATTTTAACAGTTAAATTCTGGACAGATGTAACTGCACAATCTAAACGTCATAAAAAAGTAAACTTGCAGACATAGAAAAGGTCATGGAACCAAGAGAACCAAAGGTGGTTTGGTATTTACTCCAGACAATACTAGAAGTCCAGTGAAACACTTATAAAGACATACATGAGTATACCCATATATCTGGATGGATGAGGGTGATTCTTTGCCTCTGCTGAATCCATTACAATCATAGAACACACAACCTTAGTGGGCAGACTTTGGTTGTACTGGGCAGCTTTCAGGTGTGAATGATCAGGTAATTCCTGCAAAAGAGAAGCAGAATAACAACAATAATAATAGAAATATGATGAGTAATAACAAACAGCAGCAATAGCCGGAGAAGGACACCAACAGGACCGTGCCACCGCTCCCACGGCAAAGGTTCACAGTATTTCGGGGTTTCCTGCAAGATGAGAAAGCACAAAAAAAACTCTGGGGAAGAAGCCAAGTTAGTAACATGCATTAATGGTACATGAATGTATACAGATGGAGAGGAGGAGAGAGGAGCTCAGTGCATCAGATATCTTGACAACTATTGGATGGATTATCATGTAGTTTACTAGACATTCAAGGATAAATTCTAGGGATTTGGGTTCTGACTTTTTGCCACTTAGCACCATCATGAAGTTGACATTTTTGTTTTTCATTGAACTTAGACAGATATCAGGTGGACCGTCAAGAAATTTACTATAGACATTCATATTCCACAAAGGATGAATTGTAATAACTTCGATTGTCTGACTTTTGATCTAGCGCCATCATCAGGTCAGAATTTCAATTTGTCAGGTACTTTGGTTCATATTTATCATATATTTGTTTATCTAAATAAGACATTCCCATAAGCCTCTGCTGTACTTGTGTTTAGTGCTAATTAGCACATGTTAGCATGCTAACACACTAAGCTAAAATGGTGAACATGATGAACAGCTGCTAAACACCAGCACATTGTCATTGTGAGCATGTTAGCATGTTGTAGTTAGTGTTTATCTCACAGCACCACTGTGTCTAAATACAGCCTCACAGAGCTGCTAGCATGGCTTAGACAATTAAGTCTTGTTTAAACCTTGCTGATACCTTCTTCCATATTTTAACCAGAGGTCTTCTTTAGTAAGTTTGATTTGTTCTTTGACTCCACCCACTGATTTAACCACTGAGGCTATGTCTACAACAAGAGCAGCACGTCCTCTCAGAAAAAGGTTAACTAAAACAAAATTAGTGTTGCATCATCAGCAGAAATAGGCCACACAGGAAGAGACTGTTTCCCACCTACATTTCACTTCAGTCTGATGTTCACACAGTTCGCAGCAAGACAACATGGAGGTTGCAGCTCTCTGCATCAGACTGTGTGAGTACTGAGTCTGTTTCCATTTCCTGTGACAGTTACGATTAAACAAAAGGATGAAGAAGTTGAAAAGTTTACAATAAAAATATTCAGTTATGGATTCTGGCACCAAAAACAAAACACAGTTTCACAGGTTTCATATAGAGGAACATCTTGGTGGCGTTGAAGGGCTTTCAGCCCCAAAAATGTATTTTTCTGCAGCAGTTATAATATTTTTAGACAATACACTGTCTTCATACGTAGCTATAGATGTAAGAGTAGCTATTGTTGCTTTAATTTAGCTTTCAGGTGTTGAGCTGACGTTTCTAGATCACAAACATTCATAAAAACAGCCAGCAGTGCATACACAGATTTCAGCATGATCATTTATGTCATAGTGTCTCTACAGTGATCATGTATCATAGTTTTAAACAAGAGAAGAGAAATAATACAAAGCATATAGGTGCTATAAATAAAAGTGTCTGTGTGACGTTGGGCTCTCTTCCTTTTTCTCATCAGTGGTGACTGTGTCGACCCTGTTGTGTGCACATGCTCAGAAAAATGGTAAGTATCATTTAGTTCCTTGTTGATATGAAAATTATTTACCATTTTGAGCAATACATTTTTTGCTGAAAAGTGTTTGTCGTAAATTATTAAAGAAAATATGTTGTGATTTTGGTGAACTGACCCTTTTTATACAAAAAATTAAATGTTTTTTAATCATCCCAGGAATGCTGTTACCTTTATCCTTTATTATGCACATATGTAATAATTTGTCTTTATTTGTTGTTTGATCATTTTAGAAACATATTCCAGTCATTTATATTCAGTTCATGTTCATGTTTCAGTAGTTTTGTATGGATCAAATGTTTTAATTGACTCTTTCTTCTTCTTCTTTGTCTCAGATCCAGTTTTCTGTATCGTCCCAAACAAACTGCAGTTCTTTCAATATGAGTCTGTAACTTTTCATTGTGAGGAGTTTGATGGTTCAACTGGATGTAAACGTGTACATGAGTCCAAAGGGAGAATACCCACATGTGGCACTAATAGGGTGAAATCAGCAGGTTCATCCTGCGACATTGTAAATGTTTATCCAGACGACAGTGGTGAACACTGGTGTGAAGCTGGAGGGGGGAGAAATAGCAGCATCAACATCACTGTCACTGGTATGTTCACAATACGACAAGATATTTTTCATAAATGTATGTTTTACATGGAATAAATATCAAACACTTGTTGCTCAGTTGGTTCTGTGATTCTGGAGAGTCCTGCTCTTCCTGTGATGGAGGGAGAAACTGTGAAACTGCGCTGCAGAAACAAAACTACTTCTGCCAACCTCCCAGCTGATTTCTATAAAAATGGACTCTTCATCAGGACTGAGCCTACAGGAAACATGACCATCTACAATGTTTCTGCGTCTGATGAAGGACTCTACAAGTGTAACATCTCTGGAACTGAAGAATCACCAGAGAGCTGGCTGGCTGTCGGAGGTGATTCTTTCATAATATCCCATCCAGGTTGGTTTTGACCTCATCACTTTTTCAAATATTCTTATCTTCCCTTTAGTTTAGTAATTTTGCAAACATTGATTAAGTAGCTATGTATATTTTTTTATTTGTATTTGTTTTAACTTTATAATCAACATTTTCACTTCCAGTATCTAACAGTAACACTTCCAAAATTGTCCCATGGATCATTGTGACTGTTTTACTGGTGGTTCTGTTGTTGGTGGTGGGAGTACACCACTTTGGCAAAGATAATTTGTTCAGAGGTGAGAAACATAAAATAAATGATTTCACTAACACCTTTGCTGCTATAATCACTCCCTGCTTTTGCTGTGCTGCTCACGCTCACCTGTCAGTCAAAATGTAGGTGGCTTGTTGTAGGATTCTGTATTGAAGAAGTTTGAGTGTCTGTTAGTGACACCCTCTTATTTTCTAATTCAGCCATGTACTAGTTATCCTGTTCTGCTTCTGTTTAGTCCAAACAAACTAGAAATCTACAACAGATGACAATCTGTGCAGCAGGAAAATGCACTTTTCCTTAATGAAAGCCCTGCATCTTAAGTGCTTTTGTTCTGTTATTTTATGTATTGAGATCAGGCCCGAAGGAGTGAGTCAACAACAATGTAGGCTCAAAGCAAAGATAATGAACCCTTCACTAACAAAACCAACCAACAGAACTCAATGTTGACACAACCTGTGGGTACATAGTGTGTAATGCAGATTTCAACCAGCACACTGGCGTTTTTTAGGGCAAACTGAGGTTTTTTTTATTCACCTTCAACTCAAGATTTGATCAGTTTGACACTGTGAGGGGAGTGCAACTGACAACTCAGCAAGAACATGACTGTTCATTACTACTATTGCTACATAATAACTAATACACTATTAATGGCCTAAATAATTTGAGGAGATGCACACTCAATCCTCTAAACTCCTCCAAAACCTTTTATGTTCTGAGTAGAGATACTAGAAATGGCTGCATTATCCCTCTTTTGCCAAACTGTCTCTGCAATTTATTTCCAGCCTTATGTTGGTCTCTTATTTATATATAATACATTTCGTTACTGCTCTAGCAGGGGCATAGCAACTATTCTCTAATTAGGGTACCTCCTCCCAAGCTAATTTAACATCCTCTGAATTTGGTGTCTTGTTCACTCTGCCATAGGCACTATTGATGATTCTGCAGCTTTTGCATTAGGACTGGACCATGAGAAAAATGTTTTCTGTCTTAAAACTTCCTCCATTGCTCTCTTCTATCATCAAATGTCATGCCATGGTGCACTAAATGGTGCTGTTAATGGTTGTTCAGAATTACATACAATGGACAGCAGCTACATTTACTTTATCATTTGATTTTATCTTTTTTTTAATTTATATTCTCCTCTTTTTTTCTTATTTTTCGACTGATGCTGTTACTTTTTTTTTTTTTCTTACTGCAGTGTTGCTCTGCTTGTCCACACCGACACTCGGATCAGGTGCAGCTGAGGATCAAACAGGTGAGAACATAAACCATATACTGGTATTTTCAGTATACTGGTTATTTTTGTTGGGATTAAAGAAATAACGTAGAAATGTAAAGTGAGATTATTATCCTGCTGTCCTACTTGCATTTAGTCTAGCACTGAGTCTTAAAATCTTTTTCTCAGTGGCTGAAAGTTTGCTTTATGATGTCAGTGACCTCTTGAACTACAATGCAGGTTTGAAAATCCTGGTCTGTAATCACTGTTAGTAATTGTTGAGTCATTTGTGGTATCAAAAAGGAAATCCCCTAGCTATCTATTTGTTTATAGATAATATAATTCACACTTTGATTGTTCCAATTATGTTTATTCAAATATTTATTAAAACGAGACTGACCCTTGACATCTGTAAAGAAAACTAGAGTTGTTAGACTAAAGGATTGATGTATGGATGTCAATAAGACCAGTGGAACCAGTAACACAGTGATGGGGGTTGGACAAATGAGTGAGTATGGCATGAAGCTGCATATCAAGCCAATTAGGCCCTTCGCTGTAGTTTTGTCTGAACTATACAATGTAGATATAAGTAGGGATGACAGCTGGACCTACTGAGCTACTTGGCATTCAGATGAAGCTGCCTATCAAGCCGGTGGGGCCATCCACAGCAGTTAATCTGAGCAGATACAACGTAGATATAAGACCGGGCAAGCTGCCGAGTATCTGCTCTGTGCTTGGGTGAGAACAGGATTTAAAGGCAGCTAAAAGGTAAGTTAGGTCAGGGCTAGAGGATGGAGTTGCCTGTCATGAGGCCCAGTAGATTTATGATGGCACAGCCTGATACTCACTACAGGGCCTCTTGATAGGTCAAAACATCTTTTAACATAAATTCTGAGCTTCAAGAGGAATCCTCACCAAACCTTTGGCGCATTTTACTATGTATTGATAAATAACTATGCGTGTATTTGTTTACCTACAGTATCTGCTTTTTTTCAGTGTCTGTAGAATCCCATGCAGCTGATGCAGACAACGTGACATACGCTTCTGTAACAAAAACCAGGAAGAAGAAAGGTACTTCACTTGACATGTTATTGTCTTACTACTTAATGTCAAGTACAGACCACAAAAAGCATGTAACACAACAGCTACATTGCATACTTGGAAATCCTCCAGCTTGCAAATGAATGCTAACAATAGCAATAGTGTAAAAGATGTTACTGCAGTGAGAACAGTATTTACGTACAGTAAACATGTTCAGTCTGTTACATGTGTACATGTTGGCAAGAAATGTGTAGATGCTGGTGATAACTTGAGCTTCCTGGACTCAAACCACACCAGAAACCACAGAGAAAACAATGTCGAAGGGCCCCTCAGAAGTGAATGTAGAGTAGAGGATATGAGTTGGATTTATACAGCACAAGATGTTAACTTTTGGATATAATATAACTTGACATACCTATTCAACACAGTTCACATTTTTTCCGATCTCACACACTTAATGGATCAAACTTAGATAAGTTTAACAAAAAATATAAATTTGGTTGTCATCTACATAATCATTTAAAAAAAGAAAAAGTACAACTAATGATAAAAGCAGTCAAAGTAAAGCAAAAACAAAATGGACCAAGAATTGAGCCCTGGGGCACACCACAGCACAACTCCCTACGTTTTAAGATAGATACAAAGAAAAGCATTGAAGAGAACAAACATATATTCTAACACATCCTTCAGTTCATCAAGAGCATTAATAGTGATTTCGATATATTTGTCTGACTTACAATCTCTCCCCTTCAGATGAGGATGAGGATAAATTCTCGTCTGTACCTATTTACTACACCTTGGGCCTGGATGAGACTCAACAACTGGGTGAGACTTAAAGGGGAACTTCACCATTTTTGTTAGTGCTTCCAATGGTGTTATCTGTGTCTTTGTGTCTCCAGGTTGAGCTTTGCGAAATCTGATAAATTGCCTCGAGTGATGTCACTTGAGTCAGCATCAATTGGGCCTTCAGACTTCAAGTGAAAGAAATTTGGGGGTGAGGAGTTAGAAAGAAGTGAGGTTACCAGACCTGATTTTAATCCTTTTTTTAACTGTCAGTTGTGAGTTTGACAATGTGAGTGCAATGCTAAATTGTTGGAGTAATCTTTAAATGGGGCTGAAAAGCTCTATTAGAGGTTAGTTTGATTTATAACTTTGTTAATACCATGAAATAACCAGAGACACTGGTCCTACTGGACTCTTTTATACTTCTGTAGGAAAAAAACACCAGTTTGACTATGCTGCTAAAATATTTTGGGGAAATATTACACTTCTAAGTGAATATTTTGACAAGAAAATGACATAATTTCATCTATTTTCAAAGCAGAAACCGGAGTATCCATCATCACAACGGATGCAGCTCCCTCAGCAGACACCAACTCACGTTTAACAGAGGATGACTTCTATTCTACCATCCAGTAGGTAAGACAGAGGAAAATACTAGTGTGTCGCCTCTCTTTTCTTAGACAATTACAGTATTTTAGCTAATGATTGATCCACCAGTGCACCACTTACAACAGCATCTCCTAAAATATGAATAAACATTTATAATTAAATGTTTTCACACTTTTCCAAATGAGAACATTAGATTTTAAAGGGATTTTATTTGGGAATTGTCATCTAAAATCAGTATTTCCTGTTTTGGTATTTTGTTTTTTTTCTGTTTTTTTTTTTAGAATTGTTGCAGTTCAAAATGAAGCTGTATCTTAAAATGTATCAAATCAATCAATCAGACTTCCAATGTATCATGAAATGGCTTTAAAATTGTCATTTTCTTGTGTGATTTTAACAAAAAGATGAGTCTTTCTTTAATTTTAGCAAGTGGTTTCGTCTTCTTAAAAATAAGATTTTTGGGACCTCTATGCATACTATATTATTCACCACCTATCTATATATTTTATATTATTTATATATGTACATCATGTGTGTCTTACAGGTCTTTGAGAGCAGAGACGCTGACTGAAAAAGGGGCTTTAAAGAAACATGAACTATGTTTAGTGTATCACAAATGTACTTTTTTCATTGTTCCAACAGTAACAGATGAACTAAATTACATTTTACAGAACAAAAGCAGCATTGCTTGTGTCAGTTGAAACAGTGCAGTCTTCATGTCTTCATGTTATGTATCTGCACAGATATTATTTAAAGTTCATGGGCAGGTTAAAATATACTTATGTGGTTCATCTTGCAGTCTTTGTCTGAGGCCTTCATCTAGTTCACAGCGTCAGAATCTTTTTTTAAAACCACCTTTTGAAACCACCTTTTCTCTGCTCTTCCTGTTCACATATCTGTGAAACTGCCTACAAGAATAGAGCTGCTGAAAAGCTGCAGCAGCTTTATTTTCACTTTGACTTGATCAAACACTCTGAGTTCACAGTTAGCAGTTTAATAATCCTGTGGACACAATGTTTTATGAAATTCTAAGGAATGGTGATGAGAAGACATGGAATCTGTAATTACAGTGCATATGTCATTTTTTTTTACACATAATGTCACATTTGTATTTTTGTGTTTGTTCTGTAATAAAAAAAACATTATTTTCTTTGAGGTTCCTGTGATTTTGACCACAGATTGATGACATCCTGCTTTAAAACAGTCTAGTCTTACGTGACACAACATTGCAGTGTGTGCAAAGACTGTAAGATGATTCATTTTGAAAAGGGAAGTTGGAACATCTGAAAATAGCTAAAAACACGGCACTAAAGAGTGCCCGTTAGGGAGAGTTGATTGTCTTACTGTAAAATTTGTTCCTCTGCCCTCCCCCATCCCCCCACATGGTTTCGGAGTGCACAATGCCAAAGTCAACAACTGGAAAAAATTAAACCCACTAATGTAAATTGTCAGATGCAACATTGTACTGCACCACAATGGAAATAAGCCGTAGAGCTTTTTTTGTGTATCGATTGATTGGTCTATCTATCTATACCAGTGGGATGGTTGGTCTTGCATAGAGGCAGAGAGGTGTCATGTCAGATTAGACCTGTTTGGTTTCCAGATACAGTAGGCTATACCATTGCTGAAAAGCCCATCTCACAGAGATATAATAAGTGGATGAGATGTAAAGCCATACTCATAGTTTTCCTCAGATTTCTTGCTTTAGACTTTTCTTCCCTTTTGACTCTCTTCTGGCTGTTTCTTAATGTGAGCCTCTTGGGAATCTGTGTTTTAACAAATGAGAAATAACTTCAGCTCTCACCAACTCAGTAATTCAGGAGTTCAACATGTTTCTAAAAAAATGTGTGTTTTCATTTTATATGAAACCTGCATTAACTGATTTTCTGGCCACTTTGAGGCACCAGTAACAAGAACACTGACATATGGTTTTAAGCTGATATGTTGAACTTGTTAGCAAACTGTCTTATTTCCACATCCAGCAGTTACGGAGCAACATTATCATTCATTAGGAGTCATGTTTCTGTCCACCTGGTGAATGTAAGTCCAATATTCACTCTCTTTTAGCTCTGTTTTTGCTCTCTACCAATCCTTAGGGAAAATATCTGGCTCTGTAGCTGCTAAATGCTCCACTATGTTCACCAGCTAGTCTACAGCTAACTGTGTCTGTTTGCCGTTTGGTGCTGAGCAGGTGAGAGACTGAACCAAAACAGTAAAGTTGCAGCCGGACAGATAAACAATAAGCTGAAACTCACTATAAAGCTCCATAAAGCCAAGAGGAGCTGCAGAGTCACTGATAATTCTCTGTAGGTTCATCACTACGAGCCACGCACAGCACATTGTCAGCTCATACAATGTCACAATTAAAAATATAGTATGCTTCCTGTGACCAGAAACCCCCTTATTAACAATCACTGCTGTAAAATACACCTGATCAATTTGTAAAAACCTCCTAACAGATGTTCTTTATTATCATATATTAATGCCAACTAAATGATTCATTGCTCTAGATAAGTAAAAAGAAAAAAACTGCCCTTAAACACCACAGTGTAAAAGTCAAAACATTAAGGTTAAAGTTGTCTTATTGCCAGTGAAGTGCTGGAGGATCCACACCCTCATCTGACACAAACTGAAAACATGTCTGAGTGACAATCATGTGATTAGCAAATGAAAACCAAAATGAATGATTTACATCTATTTAACAGCTTTGGCAGGGTCACCATAAAGTAACAGTCATTCTTCTCGATAATGGTGTTGAGTAATATTAAACTTTTCCCTCGTAAAATGAAACCTGACTGTTGATTTCAAGGAACTGGTGTTTACTGAATACGAGGACCAAACCCTGATTACAGATAAAGGGAGGAAGTCATGCTAGTCAGGAGAGAAACAATGAAATTCCAGCACTGATGGAAAGTATGTAAGAGAGCGCGATTTTAGAATTAGTCATTTCATCTGATGTTTAAGCCTCTATGTCTGTCATTAAAATCTCACACTGAATGTTTTGAGTCAGAGTTAATTTCTGAAACATTTCATGAATAGAACAAACAGTAGAAGACAGTAAAACTGGATCATTATGAGGAAATTGTAACAACAAAACCAAATGCAACATGAATGTAATATATATCAAAGTGTCGTAATGCAAGCAAAGAATAGATGCTGCAAATTGAAATGTAAAAAGAGAGAGCAGAGCAGCAAGTTCTGAAAAGTGAAAATGTTACAAGTTATAAGTCAAATTTTCAATACTGTGCATTTGGCATATACTTATTTATGATTAGGAAAAACCAAAATGTAATTTTTAAAAATATTTATCGTCATAACTATACATTTTTTCATAATTTTACTGTGTAGAAGATGATTTTATAAAATATCGTACTTCTTAACAGAAATTATTTACATCAGAATAACGTCATTACATTCTTCTGAGGAGCTCCTCAGGATTGCTGTTGCTGAATTCATCCCGTGTCACTTAATAACATCGTCAGCTAAATGTACGGATGTTTTAGTCAGACAGAGAAGTCAGGACTTTCCAGGATTCAAACATTTGGATTCTATGTATTTTTCCTCTTCCTCTTGATGTCACCAAAAGGGAAAGAAGAATCATTTGCGATGAATCTGCATGTGGTGAAATGGAAATTTTGTGAGTATTTTCTTACAAACTTTAACTCTCTTTAAACCAATTTATTTGGTGATCATGTGTTATTGGAATTGTCAATCAGATCCAGTTTCTTAATAAATGTGCCGAGGCAATGAGTCCCAGTATACTGAGCAACTCTCACTATGTGTCTTAATGAAGAAGGGTGTTGTCTTAAACTGTAATAAGACTATTTACTGAAATTCCACGTACTCTAGTGAGTTCCTTGATCGTCTCTGTCTGTGGTCAATATTTCAGTTCTGCTTTTCTGCAGATTTATGTTTGTACACTTTGTGACACAAATTTCATCATACACTGTATGATGAAATGAGGCTGTTTTTATTGGACTTAACACAAGCAGATTTGAACGTACTTCTGTCTGTGATTTTCAGAACTGAAACTTTTGTGCAAGATTATAGAGGGCACGAAAGGCTCACCGTTTACTACAATGTGTATATATTCACAAATTCTGGAAAGATGTTCTTAAAGAAAAAGTGAACATTTCTCCTTCATCATGCATTCTTCCTAATCCATTAAAACTCTTCCTCCTCTGTGCTTGTATTTAAAAGAGGAAACTTTTCAGTTTTATAAAGTTTGGAGTCCTTTTACAACTTACGTAGTACCTGATTGTTTTCAGACGATAACAGCAGGACTCTGTGGTCTGGTGTGGGGACAGTAGATGTTTTATTTTCAAAGCATTGTGTCATCTGTCAAATCTGTCAGGAACTGTAAACCTGTCAATGTTTTAAAAAAAAAACAAAAAAAACCTGAAATTTCTTCACTTCTATTCTCTTTTTTACAATAGCATCAGCTAAATGTCTTTAAATGTGAAGAAGGAAAGCTGTTTTCTGAAAACAAACAACAACAACAACAACAAAACAGGCCAAGTACAATGAAGAGTCTAATCTCTGGTTACTCAACTAGACTTTGGCTCAATAAACGTATCACTTAGGTGACCTAAGTCCTGCAGGGCAGAGAGCAAGTGGTCTCAATCCAATATCCCGAGGTTAATAACTGCACTAAATATATTTCAGTGAGTTCCTTTTTGAAGTGTGATTTTCATCTTTGTGTGTTTTCCAGCTGTTGTCATTGTACCACAGCCGCGCTGCTGCTGTCAGCCTGAAGGAACATCTGGCTGATTGTCTGGAAGACAAAGACTATGACGAGCTGCTGCAGACTGTGGAGAACGGCCTTCCACACATAAACACCTCTCATCATGTGGTTATTGTTGGAGCTGGCATGGCCGGACTGACGGCTGCCAAGTTATTGCAAGATGCAGGACACACGGTACATTCAACATGCTGTTACCTTATATGAGACCTGATGTCCACCGCCTCCCTCACCAGAGAGTCTCGCTTGCAACATATTCATGGCTCTTTTCTTTTCTTGTCTCTGAAGCGTCAAAAATTCACTTGTGAATGTATATAAATGCTTGTATTTATTGGCAATTGACTACGAATGCCCTTTTAATGATATTTTTGATTTGTTACTGACTTTGTCTTAAGAAATATACAGCAAAGCTAGTTTTTGTAATCACTGTAAGAGAATACCACCTGTACCAGCAGATAAAATCATTATTTTATGATCACAACATCATCTGACAAAAATATAAGTTATGGACATTTAAAATTAGAAATTTTAGAGAACGTAACAGGCGACTTAAGGTTTTCATATTGAAATCTAGCCATAAAACATTTGGAACCACATCTAAATGAGCTACAAACATGTATTCAATGTGCTTGTAAAACATGAAAAATGTTGGCAAAACAACTCAAAACATGTCCTGGTGACTTGGAAACCACCGTGGAGACAGTCTTTTCAAATGTATTTTTTTAGAGAGGAAGTCACTTTTATTTTAGGGAAATTTAAGTTTGGATCAAAACCAAATTATGAGTTACTTTTAATAGTGGTAGTAGAAGTAGTAGTATTGGTTACGGTATCAGAAACAGTAGTAGCTGTGGTATCAGTAAGAGTACTAGTAGTAATGCAGTAAAAGCAAGAGTAACAGCTACAGTGGCATATTTGAATCTGTGTATTTATCTGTCTGAACAAGGTAACCATATTAGAGGCTAGTGATCGCGTTGGAGGACGTGTGGAGACCTACAGGAATGAAAAAGAGGGCTGGTATGCTGAACTGGGAGCCATGAGGATCCCAAGTTTTCACCGGTGGGTTTACGGGATTTACAGTACTGTATTATGAAATAACAAACCATCTTCTCCCAACCAAAAGTTAACTCCAACACCATCACCTTGTTCTTCAACAGCATCGTCCACTGGTTTATCAAAAAGCTGGGGGTGAAGCTGAATGAGTTCGTCATGAAGGATGGCAACACCTTTTACCTGGTTAACGGGCAGCGTAAGAGGACAAATCTGGTGGAAACAAACCCTGATGTCCTAAAGTATAACTTGTGGGAAAGTGAAAGAGGGAAGTCAGCAGATGAGCTTCTACAGCAAAGTTTGCAGAAGGTAAGAGGGAGTGTCTGGTCACCCCAGGAAGTTGCACAAATTTGTGAAATTTGTGACATTTGTGAAATAGGTGGTATTGAAATATCTTTTGTCGAATAAAAGAACTGTCCAGCCAAGTAAGTTCTCATAAATCTGGGTGGTGCTACGCCACTAATATGGTAGCTTCCTTAATTTTGGGGTCTCTGGGTCTCTGTTCCTCCACGACAGTTTACAGTTGGTCAATGGCACAAATTCAACATTCAAAAAATGGGAAGTTTGCAGAAACGTTGATCTTCATTTGTTAAAATAAATGTATTTGAGTTATGAGTGTGCCTGCAAGCTAGCACCTCACTGGAATAGGTGTGTGTTTTTAGGGTAAGTTTTTTTTTTTTTACATATTCAAAGTTCACCAAAATTGAACTCTACAAGACGGTCATGTGGATGTACTTCTCCAAAAGCAAATCCATTAATCATGTTGGTCTTACTGTTTACCAAGTAGCAATTTGACATGTACAGATGGTAACATGTAGCATTTAGCATCTTAGTCAGGCAATCACCAAAGCAAATTATCCTCTTGGGACCAAAACTCTTTATCAAATTCTGTTACCATTGTTGAATACTCTGCCGCCCCTTTAGCCATGCTACTAGTTTGTTGGTCATGGGCCAAATCCCCAAGAGCTGCCACTGGTTTGCTTTCTGTTTCAGGTTTGGTCTGTTTCTCTTCTACATTGGTCTCAATGGATGCCACAGTTAACTTCCTCTATATGGGCATACAAGTGACCTTTTTCTTTTCTTTTGTAGGTGAAAGATGAAGTGGAAGCTCACGGCTGCAAAGCTGCACTGGAAAAATACGACCACTATTCTGTGAAAGTAGGAGATCTCATGAAGTATTGTGAAATGAGCACACATATGTGAATGACTGTTTTAGTCTATTACAAATAGGATGAATTGAGCGTGTTATATCCAACTGTTAATCATTAAAAACAGTCAACTAATGGTTAACTCTTATGAGGAAATGGCTATGTGTAAAGAGCAGGTTTTCCTGCACATATCTTATTATTTTATGATAGCGAGTCACATAATGTGGCCTGGAGGAGTAAACCAAGCCAATAGGTTTAAAAAGATAACATGAGACAAATTTTCTAAAACTAGACAAGAGAAGACAGAAACAGTTTTTATATTTCATTCTGAAGCAAAATATAGCACAAACTGTCAAACGGTTCTGGTGGAGTGAGCTGGCCAGAGAGAGCAAAACCAAAACCATGATGAAGCTGTTAAACTAATTGGTAACCGTCTCCAGAAGAGTGTCAGATACAATCCCTGATTTTTGAAAACATGACAAGTGAAAACATTTCAGTTAGCGATGACGTTTCGGCAAATTTTGCTTAAACTGAGCAATGTGGAAAATATATGTTTGACAGGAGTATCTGAGAGAAGAAGGTGATTTGAGTCCAGAAGCGGTGAGGATGATCGGAGACCTGCTGAATGAACAGAGCCTCATGTACACAGCGCTGAGTGGGATGATCTACGACCAGACCGACATCAGTGACAACGTCAGGTAAGGCCTGGAGTCCCACATTGATGCCAGGTCAAAATGAGTCACTCTTTATGTGGAAATTGTGCAGCCTGAGCTGTTAAAAATTAAATCCTTCAGCCGGAAACAGTGACAGATATAAAAAGTCATGCGATACGATTATAAATGTTTTTATATTCACAGTTGTCCCTTAAAGGATCTTGCACCAGTTTTGTTTTCCCTTTTATCTGAACATGTGTTCATTGATTTCTAAAGGAGACCAGAAAGTTTAAATCATCCAACTTAAAAGTCAAATTAAGTACATTTGGGGTCTGTTTCACTAAATAAAACCATCAGGCAACAGTAAAACAGACTTTATTGACCCCCAGTCATGGTTAGGCTACATTTAGCTTAGCTTACCTTCATTGTGGTGATGGATGCTAGAATTAGCACATATTTCATTGCTAAATTCTGTAACAAGACATAAGTTGAACTTTATTGCTTTGATTTCTTGACAATATGAAGCAGAAAATAAAGGCAATGGCTGATGGAGATGATGTTCTCGATTACTGGTGTAACAGACTTTGAATTTAACCATCTTTAAAACTTCACAGGAATAATAACAATACACTATTTTCTCTTATCTTGTGTTAAAAGCTCTATTTAAAATCAGTATCCCAGACTTTTAAAACTACTTTCTTCTTCCCCATCTGCTTTGCAGATTGCTTACTGTCATGCTGGTTGAAAAATTGCCAATTCAATTGTTTCACTGCATGAATGCAATAAGAATAGACATTTTTCTTTTTGTTTTTAAGGTACGATGAAGTGACTGGTGGGTCAGATCTTCTCCCGAAAGCTTTTCTTACTGTCCTGACAGACCTTCCTGCTGACGTTGTTCTGGTAACAACCACAGCCAAAGCAGCCCTCTTCATAGACTTTGATCCACCTCTCTCCATCAGAAAGATGGAGGCCCTGAGGGCAGTCCACTACGACAGCTCCACTAAAATCCTCCTCACTTTCAGTGAGAAGTTCTGGGAGGAGGACGGCATCCAAGGAGGCAAGAGCATCACCGATCGGCCCTCTCGTTTCATCTACTACCCCAGCCACAGTTTCCCAAGAAATGAGACCATCGGTGTCCTCCTAGCGTCTTAAACCTGGTCTGACGACTCCCTCCTCTTCCTAGGTGCAAGCGATGAAGAGCTGAAAGAACTGGCTCTGAGAGATTTGGCAAAGATCCACGGCAAGCCCATCAGGTCTCTCAGGTCTCTCTGCACGGGAGTCGTAGTGAAGAAGTGGAGCCTTGATCCTTACAGCTTGGGTGCCTTCGCTCTCTTCACACCCTACCAACACTTGGAGTACGCTAAGGAGCTCTTCAGGAGGGAGGGCAGGGTGCACTTTGCTGGCGAACACACAGCCTTCCCTCACGCTTGGATCGAGACATCTATGAAATCTGCAGTCAGGGCCGCTACAAACATTAACAAAGAGGCGCACAAAGAGTCAGCTAGAACTCAACACCGAGACGAGCTGTAGGGTGTGGAGAATTTAGTCTAAGCATTAAATGCTTAGTATGAATAAAAACTCAGTGTCATATATGTAAATAATATTGCTAAAGACAATTAAATCTGAGATGATAAAAGCAAAATTATGAGAGTAACATGACCAGGAGGAAGTGCAACAACATAATAAAACTGCTTTTGATGTTTATGGCTGTTTCTTAGCTGAAATGAAACATGTCACAATGAGTCCAATTTTCTTAACAACAGCCATTTTAGCTGACATATGCAGATTCCAGAGAATAATAGAGCAGTATATGTGTATGTATCAGCTACATATACTGTATCGTATATGATACAACATATGTAGCTGATGTTATAAAGATGTATGAAATGTCTAAATGCCACATTCAATGAATATTATACAATAAAGCTTGCATGTCCAATATGAAGTGTTTGTTTCACAATTTTAGTGTACACAAAGACAAATAAGATGAATATGAATTTAATGTAATAAAATATAATATTTTATATATAGAAGACTGAAAAAAGAACTTAATACACATTTACATCCAAATATGTGCATATTAGACAATACTTTTTTCTTCTTCATTCCTGTCTAGAAATTACATCAGCGACTGAATTGCAACAGTAAATACATTTTGCTAGTAAAATAATGCCAGCTGAATTATATTTTATCTATTAATGGCCTTATTTGGCAAGTTGCAAAAATGTTGATACTGAACGTATGAATGAAATGTTTAGCTGACAATTTGATCATAAATAGTAACTACAGCAATTATTAATGTTTTTTTTGGCACTGGCAGCACTTAGTTAAGGTTAGGGAAAGACAGACAATGAAAAATGTCGCATTTTATATAAGTTGCAGGTTTGAATTTGAGATTTTGATGTACTGTTTATAATGTGGTAGCTATCGCTTTGATATCTCTGCCTGTTCTAGGCTATTGTGGGCTGATTTATGGAAAAAATAGATTTTCACATGATTCTCAGGTCAATGCTGGATGCTGAGTTAGCCAAGAACTGACTTCCAAAAAGAGACACTACAGTTTACCGACATATATACCTATATATTCCTTGGAAGAACACTGCCTTCATATCAGGCATTCAAGCACTACAAATTTTAAACGAAATGAGTTTCATGAGGAATGTAATTGTTTTATCAGGTTCTGTTTTGTTGTGTTATTTTGTTGTAAATGTGTGTTAATAAAATATGTAATGTATGTTTTGGTCAGATCTGTCTTATAAAAGATATAATGTATCTAAAGAGACTTAAATACAGGTTCAATTAAAAAGTGGATGAAGTGTGATGAAGGATTTTGTCATTATCAGGCACTCCTACTGGAATAATAAAAGACATTTTTAATGTTTACCAAAGGAACATATAATTCTCCAAGAGCTGACATTAAACAGAGAAATGTATTTTTTCTAAAAAAAAAAAAAAAAAGGGGGGGGGGGGGGGGGGCAGTCCAAATCACCCCTCAAATTTATCTGGTGACCCTTTGGAGGTGTCAGGGATCAGGATATGCAGGAGTGGACCCAAATGCAGAGATGACGAAAAACTCTTTAATAGTGGATGGTCACGGACAGGTAAACAGGGCTGAACAGAACTAGCAGAAGGCACAACACAAAACGATCCAACAAAGACTGAACAGAAAACCAGAACTTAAAGAAACTGAACTAACAAGGAGATGAGGTGCAGGTGGGGAGATGGGTGGAGAACTCGAGAGGGGAATGAACATACAGGGAGCTGATTGGCTGAGGACACACAGGGAGCGGGGCAGGGCTGACGAGGCTAACACAGGACAGGTGTGGGGAAGACAGCAGGGCAGGGCTAACGAGTCCAAATGCAGGGCAGGTGTGGAGGAGTACATGAACACACAAATGAAACAGAACAAAAACCCAGAAAACAAACTGAATGCCATCTACACTAACCCATCCAAAACCAAACACAAACCCAGGCACACAACCCAACAAACCAATGATGCAGTGATGAACCGAGGGACTAAACAAACGTGCAAAACCAGGAGACCATACAGAACACAACATAACACCAAAAAAACACCTTAAGTCCAGGCAAGATGTGACAGGAGGGGCCGAACCCCTAGGTTGGGAACCACTGGACTAAACTAGCTAACTGTATATAAAGTAGTTGAAACTAGCTCCACCTCCAGCAGCTACAACAGTAACATGCTGCACTAACACTGATGCTTCACTATTAATAATCTAATGATGTCATATATAATAATATATCAGTCAGAGGGACCAAACCACTACTTTTACTGCAATACTTTAACTACATCAAGCTCAGAATACTTATGTACTTTTACTGCAGTAGGATTTTTCATGCAGGAGCATTTTCACATTGCTGTATTCATACTTTTACATAAGTAAAGGATCTGAATACTTCTTCCACCACTGAGTGAATCTGATATTGAAAGTATTTTTCTTACTTCCTAAAATGCTAACCCAGGCGGAGATACCACACCTCCATGTGACTGTGGGAATGACAAACATGTGGTCAGCACATGAAATAAAATGAATGAATGAGTGATCTCTTGTATTTCCTCATTGCCGTTCTTTTTGGCAAAGACCTCATCAGATGACATTGATCTCCTTGGTGATGATGAGTAATAGTAAAAAAGAATTTCTAAAAAAAATCCAATCATGAGACCTAAACAGTTATTGTAGATCACCTGACTGATTGCATGAGCTGGTGAATAATGAAACCAAAAGATAAACCCTGATCAAAAAACCAAACAGGAATTCATGCCCTTTATGGTCACGGCAGTCAGGTGGGAAAAAATTCCAGTTTAAAAACAAAGTCATGTATATAAGGCAATGATTTCACTTGAGGTCACTGTAACATCCGAGCTCCTTGAAAGGTAGGAATCTTTTGTTTCATCCAGGATTATCAGAATCTCACTATGAATGTTTCACTATAAAAAACTATATGTAATTGTTTTTTCTATTTTGTAAATGAAGAGTTTATTTCCAAAATGTAGAAATTTTGAGACTGTCAATTCAGAAACTCAGGATATTTGGATAAACTCAGACAATATGGACGTCTTATGCAAAAGGATTTATGGACAAACACAAACTTGATCAATCAAAGAGAAAGTGTTTCCAAACTTTTGACTGGTACTGAATGTGCAAAAAAAAAAAAGCAGCAAGACAAAGAAAAACATACAACATAAAATAATACATAGAATAAATATATACATGAAATAGAGAGTATTTGTAAAAGTAAATATTTTAAATATAAAATGAAAACAACACATGTAAAATTTAACAGTATATTAAAAAATATTATTAACATATTTTAGTGTAAAGTGTAAAATCATGTTAATATATTATGAATGTATGTGCACAGAAATTGTAGACATTTCATAATAAAATACTGCAACCCTTACTAGAAATTTGCTTTGAGAATTCAGTATTTGGTGTATTTCTTATTGTCTGTTTCAGGTTTTTTCTGTCAATGAACTGTACTATTAAGAAAATCATATAGAAAGCAACGTAATGAAAATGATATCTAACTGACTGAGACACAGCTTGTCACACGGAGCAGGCAGGAGTTTCCAGGATATACACATTTTGTCCCCTGAATGTTTCTTTTTCTCTTTCTTCCTCTTTTGCCACCAAAGAGATGAAGACCCACTTCTCAACTGAGATGCATCCACATGCAGTGACGTGGAAATTATGTGAGTATTTTGCAGCAGTATTGTTTTCTCTCATTTACACAAAATAGAGGTGATAAGGATCTTTTATAATTCCAAAAAAATCATTAATAATCTGAATTAAACTATCAAACTGCCCCTCTGTGATGTTTTACAGAGTGGTGGAGGCTTAAAGGTTTATAAAAGTTGGTTTTGCAATTTGATTTTATGTCTAATTATGTGCTGTGCGTGCAAATTTCACTGTCGTCAGTTTTTTTGAGCTTCCTCCTTGTCTGCGGTTTTGACCCAGGAAAGAAAGTGGCAGTGAACTTCTGCTTTTTCAGCCTTATTTCATCACTACATGATGAAATAAGGAAATATTATTTTTGACTGAATTTCACAGGAGTAGATACAGTATGTGTCACTGGAACTTTTTCATTTTTTTTTGACTCATTTGAAATAATGCCCACTGCTGTTTGAATTCAATCATTACACAGAGATCCAATCCATGTTTGTTGACACTTTACACTTTACACTTTACAGATCATTATCAATGCAACAGTTCAAGATGGACTAGCTGTTCAAAGGCTGTACAATTATTTTGGCTAATTTTAAATCACCTTGTGGCAAATGTTTTAATATCTTTAGTATGACCAAGTAGGATAATGTACATTACAGCAAAATAAAACCATTTGGTAGACACAAGATTCTTCATTCGTGGGTCACATTGTAGGGTCTTAGAGTGATAACGCACTACAAGGTGTGTCAAAATAGAAAAAAATATTTTCATTCAATCAATTAATCTGCTGATTTTTTTCTGGATCCATCAATTTAATCTATAAAATGTCAAGGCAGCATCTTCAAATGTCTTTTGAGAAACTGGAACCAGTAAAATGTTTGATGTTTCTGCTTAAAATACCAATATGATGAATCAAAATAGTCATTGCAGCTCTACAAAGAATGCCACTCAGCTTTACATTGTGGAAAATCCAGCTTTATTTCTCAGTTGCAGTAGTAGTACTGATTTCATGTTAAGGAAGAATTGCTTTTAATGGAAAGACCCATGAATTTGTTTTTCTCCTGAAAATAAAAATGGAATTAGTTATGTTTTCCATGTAATTACTACACATTACACAGTACTTTTTACAAAAATTCCAAGGAAATTATCAGCACATTACATAATCATAAAATAAAGCAACAACAAATATATGTCTGTATTAGTATTGACATTAAAACCATGTGAAATATATACATATTTTGTATATTGCACCGTCTCGTGGAATAATTGTAATTCAGGCTTTTTTTTAGTTTCTCACCACACTTTAAAACTACTTGACATGACTTTGGCTTTGTAAGTCTTGATACAAGTTCCCTGTTAATGGTGAGTAAGTGGTGTGATTTTCTCTTTGTGTGTTTCCAGCTGTTGTCAGTGTGCTGCTGCTCACATTGTACCACAGCTGCACTGCTGCTGTCAGCCTGAAGGAACATCTGGCTGATTGTCTGGAGGACAAAGACTATGACAAGCTGCTGCGGACTGTGAAGTCCGGCCTTCCACACATTAACACGTCTCATCATGTGGTTATTGTTGGAGCTGGCATGGCGGGACTGACGGCTGCAAAGTTATTGCAAGATGCAGGACACACGGTACATGTTGATACTTTAAAGCTGCTTTCATCTTTTGTTGGCCACTAGGGGGCAGAAAGATATTAAAAGACATGATATTAAATGTGAACGTGATGACAATTTTTGAGAGTCTTATGTATGACTAAGCACACATCACTTCGCATAAATTCCAAAATGCAATCTTACCAAGTGGGACGTAACATTTCCATAGCACTTTTAACATGGCACAAGTCTAAAATTCATGTTGTTACATTAACATGAAGGCTACAGCGGGTAAAACATGCACAGAGGGATGTGAAATTCCCACTTATGTGCACTGCAATTAATTGATCATTCATAATTATCATCTTATGCAAAAGGAAAACAAAAGAAAACATTATTTTCATGTCAAATCAGTAATTTTTACTTCTATGCCAACTGCATGGAGGATTTTATGAATATACTACAAAATGCTCTTGATACAGTATTATATCTTATATTATATATATATATATATATTATATGTTATATATGTAATTCCATACATACTGTATCACATAATATAACAAACCAGTTATTTATTCTTTTATTAATGTCTCATTTGACAGAAAACACCCAGTGCTAACTACTTATTTTATCTGTTAAAACAAGGTAACCATGTTAGAGGCCAGTGGTCGAGTTGGAGGGCGAGTGGAGACCTACAGGAATGACAAAGAAGGCTGGTATGCTGAACTGGGAGCCATGAGGATCCCAAGTTTTCACCTGTGAGTCAAACCATGTCTTAAATTTCGTCTGTGACTGTTTTGCAACAATTTGCTACAAAAACAGTTGTGTTCCAACCTTTAGCTATTCAAAATTTCAAAATTCAAATTTCTAAATGTAATATGAAATAAAATATATAAAAATACTTAATTTCAAGTAAAAGTATCAAATTCAAAGTCTTATCTGAGTCAAACCACTGAGAATTTTAATTGAAAAATGTGCTTAAAGTATCTAAAGTAAAACTATTCTACTTTAGACACTACTAATTTAACATCTGTCCAGGGACTACAGATGAAAAATAGCCTCTTGGATAATTCTGGTGCATTTACAGCAATGTTTATCAATGTGCACTGCCCTTGTTAAATAAACAAACAAACTCTTTATGCAAAATAGCCCTACTCCAGTGTGATATTTATTATATGTATACACAGATTTTCTGTAAAGAGTATCAATGGCCCTTGCAATTTTTCATTTTTTGATGTCTTAAAACATTGAATCAAAGAGGATTTAATGTTGCTCTTTTGACACTGTTCAAAGTGATAACAGGTATCTACAAAATGATCAAAATTGATTGATTACAAATATTTAAAAATATATAGAATACATAATCTGTAAAATCAGCATGTAAAATCTAGATGAAATGTACCCAGTAACTACAGTACTGGGGTAAAAAGGGGAATATTTCTGAACCGTGGTAGAATGGAAGTATAAAGTAGCATAAATTAGATGTACAAATATTTCATAATTGCACTTAAGTATAGTACCTGAATACATTTTACATTCCATCATTGGCCATAACTAAATAGAGAAACTCAATCATCAACAAGAGAAAATCCAACACTCTTTCATATATAATGCTTTGGAGGTGCACAGTGCAGAAGTGCCACACCAATAAATTCTTATAAGTGATAGCTAAATATGAATAAGTGATGCACAAACAGTCTTCCAATCTACTTACTAATGTGTCTTTTAGATAACTAAAACTAGACGCCATCCTTTAGTGTCTTGCTCAAGCAGCTGTTTTACAAAAGTAACGTTCACTGTCCTAGCTCACATCTTCCAAACTTCAGGGATTTTCCAGTCACAAGTTATTATTTTGTTTCTTAACAGCATCGTCCGCTGGTTTGCTAAAGAGCTGGGGGTCGAGCTGAAGAAATTTGTTATGGAAGACATGAACACTTTTTACCTGGTCAACGGGGTGCGGAAGCGAACAGACGCTGTGAAAGCAAACCCTGACATCCTGAAGTATCAACTGCCAGAAACCGAGAGGGGGAAGTCAGCCGATCAGCTGCTACAGCAAGCTTTGAAGAAGGTGTGAAAGGATGGAGAAATATTTCTATGTATACTAGGAGTGTCTGATACCAGTAGGAGATGAAAGACTATATCCAAAGCACACATTTATTCCTGCCTGTTTGTGTTTTTGAGTTTTGACTTTATTGATACTGTACATCCCTCTAACTGTCACCCTTTCTCTCTTCCCAGGGCTGAAAGCAATTTTTCTGTGTGTGCGTTTTATTAGATTATTATTATACACAGCAAGTTTCGAGTAAGCATTAATTTGGGAATTTGGAGGTCAAAAGTCATTTTGTCTTCTAGGTTAAAACTCACCAAAATTTGTCCGAAAGGTTTTTTTTAGATGTTTAGAAGACACAGCAGCATTAAAAGCATTTATCCTACATACAAGTTGGAATATAATAAATGAAAAGTTCTTTAATGAACAATTAAATTTGTAACCTAGGTGTAAAAGAAAAAATCAACCAAATTTAGCCTAGTTTTAACCCAGACGTCTAGACATGTTTTGACCTGCAAATCACCAATTCAATGCTTAATTAGTTACTTTATTTCCTGCATTGCCGTAAGCATCTATACAACACAGTATAACTAAAAGAACGTGTCTCAAATCCCAAATCTTCAACAAACACATTTCAAAACTCAGTTTCGGGCCTAAACAGACCTATGAAATTAGGTGTAGGTAATGTGTGAGTGGGTGTTTTCATGTAAATTATATTTTCTTTAGGTGAAAGATGAAGTGGAGGCACACGGCTGCAGAGCGGCATTGAAGAAATATGACCGCTATTCATTGAAGGTAAAGCACAATATGATATCATTAAATCCTATAAAGAAGTCTTGAAACACAAGACTGTGTGATGTAGAAAGTAATTGTAAAAACGGTGTTCCTAAAACAACAAATTGGATTGTTTGTGAGAGTATATCAAATTCTACAGAGCATTTAAAGGTTAACTAATGTAAATTTTGAAAATGTTTAAGATTTGTTATGAATGAGGAATAGAGCACTGAAAGTATAAAATAATAATGTTTTGTTTAACAGGAATATCTGAAAGAAGAAAGTGGTTTGAGTGCAGAAGCGGTGAGGATGATCGGAGACTTACTCAATGAACAGAGCCTAATGCACCTGGCTCTGACTGAGGTGATCTACATCGAGAGTGACGTCAGCGACAGCACCACGTAAGATTACCTGATTTAATGCATTTTTGCATTTACATTTGGCCCTAAAGATGTTATAAAATAAGTCCTTTAGTTTAAAATCAGGGCATGCTTGACAAGATCTAGTTCGTACGAAGCATTATCCAACCACATATTAACGCAAAAATGTTTATGGACATGCTCGCATGTGGGATTAAAAGTGCGAAACAAAATAAATAATTTATAGGACAGGTTCAAAATTTCTGTCTTAAAACAACAGTCAGGAGCCCAAATGAACATTGAAACATGTTTTCTTGCTGTAATCATTCCTCCTGTTCATACTGACCGTTAGAAGATCCCTTCATAATGCACTTACAATGGAAGTGATGGGGGACAAAATCCACAGTCCTCCTTCTGTGCAAAAATGTATTTAAAAGTTTATCTGAAGCTGATATGAAGCTTCAGCGTCCAAATGAGACAAATCAAGTAGATATCTTTCAGCGTTACAGTCTTTTTAATGCCAAAGGCACTCTTTTTGTTACTATACTTCCACCGCAGCTCAACAGGGAAACACTGTCCGAGGAAACACAAGGACGGAATTTAATGCTAAAAAGCCTGTAAATGTACCTTTCTTATCTCTGCACACCTGACAAACCACACAGCATTCTTTATGATTGTGTTGTTTTAAAAAGTTACAGAAATTGTTGGACACAGTCCCCAGAATTTCAATGTCAGACAGCTTGGGGAAAGGGTTTTCAGGAGATCCAAAAAGCACCTTATTTGATGTATTTGAATGCCTCTATTGAGTCAGTTTTGAAAAGGATTCAAAAAGGATCATAACTTTTCCACATTCCCAGCTAAACCACTTTTGCACACAAGCTATAGTTACCCTCTTTGACAGAGCTGTGTGATTTCTCAGATGCTGCGCCTTGGAGACTTAAAAGTACCATCAGTTGCCAGTTTTACTGATTTGCTTTTCTGAATCTTTTATGGGTTTATTAATTCAGCTTTATTGGAACAAAGTGAAACAGTGGCAGGCAGGTCTATCTTTAGCTCTGCTTTACTTCATTGTTGTGTTGAATGCTTGATGCTTTAACAACCTGCATATACAGAGTTTCTGCAGAGTTCACCAAGACTTCTTAAGACCATTTTAATAGAATGCAGTTTAATACCTTTTTCACTTTGGTCATACAGGCTTAAGTATAAAAGTATAGTGGAGAACTAGTACAGACAATATGGCCTAGAATCATGTATTATCAAATCACAATTCTTAGCACATTCCAGCAGTATGTTACAATAATTCCCAATGAGATGATTAATAAATGAATGTGACCCAGACCCAGAAAAACAGCAGAAAATATATGAATGGATTAAACAGTGAAAAAATATGAATTCATTTAGATTAATTTAAGTTTATAATTTTAGTTTATAGGTGTATAACATTTGCCTGCCAGCAATCTGAGACAAAACATTTTATAACTTACATTACAGTCTAAAGCAACCAATGAAATTCATTACTTTTCAGACTTTTTGATACCTTCTAAGGATTTCTTTTTTTGAGAAAGCTAAAGCCAATGCTTTTTGAGACTTTTAAAGACCTACATTTTTACTTTTTATTGCACCCTTGTGATGTCTGCCAGGGAACAATCAAAGCAGCTGGCTGGGATATCATAAATTAAATGCTGTAGTTGCTGTAGATTCATGCTGAATGAAAGTGAATGACCATAGGTAGAATCTGCTGAATGGTTCATCTAATAGTATTAACACTACAAAATACATACAAACAACACACGGTAAACATTTATGATCATTTTAATGAGAATAAAAATATGTCTTTTTGTTTTGAAGGTATGATGAAGTGACTGGTGGGTCAGATCTTCTCCCGAAAGCTTTTCTTACTGTCCTCGATGTCCCCATCCTCTTCAACTCCAAAGTCAAACACATCAGGCAGTCACATAAAGGTGTAATCGTGTCGTACCAGACAGACAACCAGTCCTCTCTGACGGACCTTCCTGCTGACGTTGTTCTGGTAACAACCACAGCCAAAGCAGCCCTCTTCATAGACTTTGATCCACCTCTCTCCATCAGAAAGATGGAGGCCCTGAGGGCAGTCCACTATGAAAGCTCCACTAAAATCCTCCTCACCTTCAGGAAGAAGTTCTGGGAGGAGGATGGCATCAAAGGAGGCAAGAGCATCACCGATGGGTCCACTCGTTACATCTACTACCCCAGCCACGATTTCCCGAGAAATGAGACCATTGGCATCCTCCTGGCGTCTTACACTTGGTCTGATGACTCCCTCCTCTTCCTAGGTGCGAGCGATGAAGAGCTGAAAGAACTGGCTCTGAGAGATTTGGCAAAGATCCACGGCAAGCCCATCAGGTCTCTCAGGTCTCTCTGCACGGGAGTCGTAGTGAAGAAGTGGAGCCTTGATCCTTACAGCTTGGGTGCCTTCGCTCTCTTCACACCCTACCAACACTTGGAGTACGCTAAGGAGCTCTTCAGGAGGGAGGGCAGGGTGCACTTTGCTGGCGAACACACAGCCTTCCCTCACGCTTGGATCGAGACATCTATGAAATCTGCAATCAGAGCCGCTAAAAACATTAACAAAGAGGCGCACAAAGAGTCAGCTAGAACTCAACACCGAGATGAGCTGTAGGGTCATAAATCTGTATTTCAGGGCCACTGGTATTATAGTGGTGACAAAATGATAGAATCACATCTGTGATTCAGAATGTAGGAGCTTGCATGAGTACTGTTGGACTCATGATGGACAGATTAAAGACTCAAGACTCAAAATTGATGTAGCAGAACCAGAGATATTCTGTGTCTTCATTCTATGCATCCATCCACACCCCCAGATTATTGTTCCTTATACTACTTTTTATTCACAGACTCACTTGTGTGCCAGCGTTACTCATAACTGTCTCTAATAATCAACTTCCATTGTCAATGTTCAGACAATAAACTATAAAATCTCAGCAGAAACAGAAAAAGCTTGTTGTTTATGTCATGGTTATTTCTGTCTGCCATATTCACTAGGTGCACAATAACAAGAACTACCACTAACTTTTCCTAACTTTTTTTGTACATTTTTCAACTCATGCAAATAATAAGAAGTGTTCAAGCAGACTAAGACTCATTGATATCAATTAAGACAGCCTTCTGCTGCTAAAGCATGTCCTGTATGACTGCCTCTTCAATAAATCTATGGTTAAATTGCTCTCAGATTATTAACAGGCAAGAAGTGCTCTATGATTTTTGTCAGTCTATACAACAATTTTAAATGCAGCTTTGACATTTTCAAACCTGGTGTTTAGAGGTCATTACATAAGTTGACTTGTGTCTGCCTGCCACCGTGGTGTAAACATTTAACACTTTTCTGTCACACATGATCAGCCGAGGGACACATAGCTTTATTTGTTGCATCTGTCAGGATCTTTCACCTTTTCAGAAGCCACTCAGTCCACATGCAAACTTCGGCAAAACATGCTAATATCATCCAATAAATCATAATATTCACAAAACCACAACAAATGGCTTATATTTTGATCTTAATATTTTATTGCATTATTAAGCGTGTGTATGTAGCAACAGACAGTTCATAATAGTGAACATGCATGATAGATGGTAAATACAGAGAGAGCAGGCAAATGAGGAAACAGATCAGAAAGTTAAGAGCCATTTTCCAAAACATTCATACAGAGCCCTGCAAATCTCATTTGTGTGTACAAATTTGTGCTCTTCAATTAGTTAATTTGTCTTCTCATTTTAGCTCACTTGTTTGCTCAGATTAGTAGTTTGTGTCATTTCTATGCTTAAATTAGAAATTTGTGCTCTAAAATTTGTGCGCCTGAATTACTTAATTTGTGTGCACTAATTAGTAATTAATGTCCTTGTCCTCTCAAGACTCTTTTGTTATACGTCTCAGCAATTCTGGCCAATAGGCAGAGATAATTGTCAGGCAATGGACAATTGATCAATATGAGAATATTAGTTTTAATATGGGTTAATTACATTACTGACAAACATTGATATACTAAAGATTTTGCATGTTAAATGGCATTGTTTTTGGGTCACGAAAATCACAACAAAACTCTAAGACTGTTGTATATGCAGATAATATAATGTGCTGTTTTTTCTTGTTTTATCCACTGACGTCAAATCTAACTTTCTCTGCCACAACTTGCCATAACAAGCTCTAATTTACTGTCTGCAGTCCTACTATAGGGAAATTTACTAGGGAATTGACTTTGCTCGAATCCAATCCAGCCCTCGTCTTGACTATTTGCTCTAATGGCAACACATCAGTTTTCCTGCTCTGTGTAGAAAGAGCAGAGGTATCACCAGACTGCTGGGCAGATTAAACCAGATTACAGATATCATCACCACACATCTGTCACTGTGGTTCAGCAGTGAGGAGGGATTCACAGCAAAAGCAAAGAGCCCCAGGAACCACAACCACAGCACCACCATTATGGCTGTGATGGTGTGGAAAGCCCTCTGCTTTGATTGGTCAACCTTCTCTTTCTCCCCACCCACCTCCCCTGGCCTGGGACGAATCAGAACACAGAGAACAGAAAGGCTGCAGAAAGTGATGACAATTATAAAGAAAGCCAAAAGGCAGAAAAATTGAATGATGGGTAAATTAGGGTAACACAAAACTGATATGCCCATCCATCCAAAGCACAGCAGCCAAGCACACCCAATGCTGATGTTTCTGATCCTGACCCCGCCTGTCTTTTTCAGGCCCAGGTAGATGATGGGGTGAACGACAGCCAGGTAGCGCTCCAAACAGGTCAGACAGTGAAAGGACAATTCTCCAGGAAAAACAATGGAGGATGCATAAGACCCCACTGTCATCACCTCTAGGTGATCAGTGAACGCGCCATACAGGTAGAGGACATGCGACAACACAGAGGTCAGCCCAATGGCAGCCATGTTGTAGGTGAAGATGTCAGAGTGGGTCGTTGTTGTGAAGGAGCGCTGCTGCCGCCATTGTTGGTGACCAAAGTAGAGGACGAGGATGTAGAGAGGGAGGAGAAGGAGGGTTTTGGTGACTCCAAAAGCTATCAAGGTGTGCAGTACAGCTCTAGAGTCAAAGCAGTAGTATGAAAAACCAAGGGAGGAGTTGGAGGAGGAAGAAGAGTTGACTGACATATCTGTTTAGTAGCCTGAGGTGGAGAAAAGAAAAGAAGACAAGTTGAAACCAAGACAATGTCGAAATACTGAAAAAAGTTTATATTTTCTTCATTTTCAATCTGAAACACAACAATGTATTATTTATTTAGCCACTGCACATAATTCTTGTCTATGACAACATTGACTCTGTGTATGACAGTATCAGTGATTGATTTCTGTGAAATTTTGTAGACATTCATGTTCCCCAGAGGATGAATCCTGCTGACTTTTGTGAGCACCTGATTTTTTCCTGTAACACCACCAGCACGTTTACACTTGTGTTTCAGAAAGAAATACATCAACGTTGCAATGAAACTTAATAAAAATATTCAAGTTCCTCAGAGGATACATTCAAATGACTTCTGTGAGGCTCTGACTTTTCATCCTGGTGTTGGACGGATTGGCATGAAATTTGGTACAGACATTCATGATTCCCAGACGATGAATCCTACTGACTTTGGTGATCCTCTGATTTTTTCTGTAGCAGCACCATGAGGTTGATTTTTTAGTTCTTTCTTGAAATATAAAAACAACTATTTACACATTCATGTTCCACAAAGGATGAATTGTAATAACTGCAATGAGTTTTTCATATAACACCATCATCAGGTCAAAATTTAATTTAGTGCAATTCTTTGCTTGAAAAACTAATAACCTTCCCAATATGAACACTGTAGACTCATAATATATATATATATATATATATATATATATATATATATATATATATATATATATAATTATATTCTTATGTATATTGTTTTTTATAAGACAGAATTGGTGAATTTAAACCCTAAGTTATTATGAAGACGGCGGTTATTATGGTTGAAAAGGCACAAAAAGGATGCATATACAAACTTATTGATAGAAAGTTCCTTCTAGAGATGAAAGGTCATAAAAATTACATTTGAGATTTATTTGCACTTAAAATGTATTTTCAGAACCACCAAACTTATTTAATGCAGTATCAATTCAACATCACCACGAACTACTGTAACTACAGAATTACCGTAAATCAACAACTAACTATCAAAGCAAAGTTAAATATTCGACTGAGATATGTCATAGATACATCTTACTAACAATATTGTGTGTATATTGTGTGGAGACATTCAAAAGCCTGAAATATGAACAGTGTTAATTCAAACAAGGAATGGATGTTTTTTTATTTTTTGTTTTTTGTTGTTGTCTCCAGTCTAACTTAGTTAATATCTTGTAATTTTAGCTTGGAAAATAACTGCAGTGGAAATAAGAGACAAAATTAAAATCACCAACATTTTTATAAACATCAACACAGTGTTTGACAATGTTCATGTAAATGAAAGCTTTAGGCCAATGTCTTTTAAAAAATATGAACTGAAAACTATGAAGTTGTTTAAGAACACCCACCTTGTTAGCAGTGTTTGCTCTCCGGCGTCTCCAAACACACTGACTGCTGTTCACACATAATGCTCCAAATATACATAAACAATTCTGTATGTCAATGATGCTCATTTGTCAGAGAGACAGGAGGCAGCAGTACCGTGGGGTTGTTTGCATGTTACACTACAAGTAAAAGCAGATTTTCAACTACTCAATTATACTGCAAGTCGCAGCAGGCAAATTTTCTTTCCACATTAGACACAGTTTACCTCATGAGGCAGCTGGATTTGCAAGATCACAAGAGAATCCATCTTGTCAGGCTTGTCAGGCACTGGTGTCAGAACCACCGGTGGTTCAGACCAATCAGCGGCCTGTTTCCAAAGACAACTTCTCAGATGGTTCTGTGTTGCTTTTGCCTCTAATGTTTACTTTTGTAATTATGAGTTAATGTTATAATAATGATTTAGTTATTGTTTTGTTTACTCCTTGTCACGTTTTTTTATTTGTTTGGGGTCATTTCATTTGGTTTTTTGTTTTTCTGTGTATTTTTTTTGTATGCAACACCCAATCGCTGGTCCATTTTGAAAATGAGATCATGCATCTCAAGAGGCTTTCCCTGTAAACAATAAAATGTATTCAAAGTTACATAATGGGGGAGATCTGTGGGTATTCTGTTAATAAAACCTCAAATATTTAATGTCTGAATGATGTCAACAGTGATGTTAATATATTACTATTTCCATAAATGTAGTTATCATTCATTTTCTCTGATAAATAAAGGTTGACAGGATTCAAATGACCTGCAAAGAAAGGCTGGTGTTTATGCAAATGAAAGAGTGCCCTGCAGACTGTGTGTACACAGGTGTGTTACTTTATTTTTTTTACATCTCAGACAGCAGTTTGGTGGAAATTTTCTGTCAGCTGCTTGATAATTACTGTAAATACAAATTATTTTAGTGTGTGTGACCCCAGCCAACTGTGAATGAAATGAGTAGCATTGTTAATGATGGAGCCATGCTTTATTTGTTAAATGAGTCACTGCAGTATTGACTGTACCTGCATACACATGTACACGCATATGAATACATTCTGAGGACATGCAAAAATAATATGTGAAAACATGTTGGTATTGATATTAATATTAAAAACACAGAGGTGTTGATAGTTTTAAGTTCACACATTGTTCAAATGTTCAGACATTCATCGAGACCTTTTGAGATTTTTGTCAATACCTTTTCCAAACTTTATTTTCATATGGGTTTCCTCCCATTACATACATATGTACACATTATAAAACTACATGTATAAATGACAGTGAAGCAGACTAGGCAACAATTCATCAGTAGGATGCAAGCCTGGCTTCAATGAAAGCCACTAAATCAAATAAATAACATGAAATAAACTTGCACACATAAGTTGTTTATTCAACATTTCATTCTATATTTGTATTCATATCTATGGATCTACAGTGTATATACTTCACAGAAAATGAAAGGTCCAAAACAAACCATTTACGTATTTAAAAAAAATAAATGCAGACAAGAGAATGAGTTTAAACCACAACTTATATATGCATATATTCTGGTTTTGCACTTAGTATTAAGAGATGAAACTGGAAGACAATCTTTTGGAGACTATAATAAATGCCTCAAAATAACCACAATTTAAGTGAGAAATAGTCTGTGAAACAGAGAGTGATGTCTATCAACTGAGACTTGCAGACTTCATCACAGAGTTATCAAAATAAAAAGAACAAAGCCAATAATTGAGCCTTGAGGCACACAGGGCTCAATCACAGGCAGATAGCAAAGCTCAATGAGTGGTTATCTAAAGGTTAAGAAAGAGACACTGGGCCATCAGTTAGCAGCACAAATGTACAAAAGAAAAATGCAATCTTGACAATCTTAAATGTATTAAATATTTTTGAGTAAGTAATAGGTTTGCTTGCCAGGCAACACATTCTTCTTCATTCATCCTGACACTTTTCAGCACGTTATTTCTCCACAAACATGGATTAGTTGGCATGATTTGGCTCAAACCCACCCAAACTTTACTTTAGTGTCATCCTTAAATCTATAAATGCCATTCTAACTTTAAATGGATCACCAGACCTTGTAAAAGAAATCAAAATAGCTCATTTAAACCAATAAAATTCCATTTCTGAGACTTTCTCAGGCTTCAAAATAGGACTTCATAATTGGCTTCAGCATAAAAATGCAGTCCTATATTGGTCACTCTTCATATACAAATTATAGACTTTTCTATACTCTTCATACATAATGTAATATAATATTATACCTCCTCTCACTCAAAAACTTAAAATCTACTGCAAGTGACAGGACCTTTTGAACTTTGACCTTTTTAATTCTGTTTCACTTCCATGGCTCACTCAGTAGTCCAGCCATCATCCTGCTTATCTAGCTCCACTAGTCTTACAAATACTTATATCAGCATCCTTTAATCCTAAACTCACACAACCAAAGAGCCTTATATCTACATTGTATCTGCTGAGGCTAAACTACAGTTTCTGGCCCAACTGGCTTGATAGGAAACTTCATCTAAATGCAATGGCCCACTCAGTTTATTGTGTTGTTCTTGTCTAATTTTACACTCTAATGTGATCCACTCATCATCCAGATTCAGTGTTGTGTTTACAGCCTGGTAGTTTTCCTGCCCTGTGTAGAAAAAGCAGAGGTAACACCAGGCTGCTGGGCAGACTGAACCAGAGTGCAGATACTATCATCACACTTCGAACACTGTCTCTCACTGTTGGTGAAAACCTTATCACATAGCAAACAAGACTCCCTCCAAACCTCAACAACAGCACTCCCATTATGATTAAGATGGTGCAGAAAGCCCTTTGCTTTGATTTTTCAACTCGCAACCTGTTAATGCCCATCTCCCCTGGTCTCGGGCGAATCAGAACAGAGAGAACAGAGAGGCTGCAGAAAATCATGATGATTAAACACACAACCATATAGCAGAAACTTGGTATAAGGATGTACTGGGGGTAGTTTATCATTACTAACACAAAACCTATCCCTCCAAAGCCCTGCACCCAAATGGACCCAGCGATGATGTTTCTGATCCTGACCCCACGCGCCTGTCTCAGAGTCAGGTAGGTGACGGGGTGAACAACAGCCAGGTATCGATCCACACAGGTCACAAGGGGGAACAGCATCTGTCCACTCCAGGCAAAAACCCCAGTCATCAACCCTATTATCACTGGTAGTTCAGAAAAGTTGCTAAAGCAGCCAATGACATTTCCTAAGAGCCCAATCAGCTCTATGGCAGCCATGTTGTAGGTGAAGAAGTCAGAGTTACTTATGATGGCTGCTGTGGAAACAGAGCACTGTTGTCTCCATTGCTGATGCCCCACATATAGGACAAAGATAGAGGGAGGGAGGATGAGGAGGATGTCAGTCAAGGTGAAGATAAAGTACATGTACACACTAATGGAGTCAACAAACAAGGAGGTGTTGAAGGAGGCAACGTGAGGAGGGAGGGAGTCATTAGTGGGGGACGACATGTTCATAAGGTCACAGAGACAGAGATGGAGGAGAAATGAGATCTAGAAACAGAGAAAGAAAGAAATTAGACACAGAAAATCACTGGAATCAACTGAGATCCCTTCATAAAGCACTTACAATGTAAATGATAGGGGACAAAATCCATAGTCCTCCTTCTGTACAAAAATGTATTTAAAAGTTTATCTGAAGCTAATATGAAGCTTCAGCATCCAAATGAGTCAAATCAAGTAGATATCTTTCAAAGTTACAGTCTTTTTAGTGCCAAAGTCCCTCTTTTTCTTACTATACTTCCACTGCAGCTCAAAATGGAAACACTGTCCAAGGAAACACAAAGAGGGAATTTGATACTAAAAAGACTGTAAATGTGACAGATATCCACTTGTGTAAAAAAAAGTATGAAACAAAGTTGTAGGATAATGTCTTTTAAAAAGTATCAACTGAAAATGATGAAGTTTTTTAAGAGCACCAACCTTGTTAGCAGTGTTTGCTCTCCTGCATCTCCTGACTTACTGACTGCTGTTCACTCATAATGCTCCAAATATACATTAACAATTCTCTATGTCAGTGATGCTTGTTTGTCGGAGTGAAAGGTGGCAACAGGACTGTGGGGTTGTTTGCATGTTACAAAACAAATAAAAACTGATTTTCAATTACTCAATTATACTGCAAGTCACAGCAGGCAAATTTCCTTTCCACATTAGACACAGAGGCTTTAGCTTCTCATGTTTACTCTTAATTATGAATTAATGTCATAATAATGATTTAGTTATTGTTTTGTTTACTCTTTGTCACATTTTTTTGTTTATATGGGGTTGTTTCATCAGGTTTTTTGTGTTTCTGTGTGTTTTTTGTATGCAACACCCAATCGCTGGTCCATTTTGAAAATGAGATCATGCATCTCAAGAGGCTTTTCCTGTAAACAATAAAATGTATTCAAAGTTACATATTAGGGGAGATTTGTGGGTGTTCTGTTAATAAAACCTCAAATATTTAATGTCTGAATGATGTCAACAGTGATGTTAATATATTACTATTTCCATACATGTAGTTATCATTCATTTTCTCTGATAAATAAAGGTTGACAGGATTCAAATGACCTGCAAAGAAAGGCTGGTGTTTATGCAAATGAAAGAGTGCCCTGCAGACTGTGTGTACACAGGTGTGTTACTTTATTTTTATCACATCTCAGACAGCAGTTTGGTGGAAATTTTCTGTCAGCTGCTTGATAATTACTGTAAATACAAATTATTTTAGTGTGTGTGACCCCAGCCAACTGTGAATGACATGAGTAGCATTGTTAATGATGGAGCCATGCTTTATTTGTTAAATGAGTCACTGCACTAATAACTGTACCTGCACACACATGTACACGCATATGAATACATTCTGAGGACATGCAAAAGTAATATGTGAAAACATGTTGGTATTGATATTAATATTAAAAACACAGAGATGTTGATAGTTTTAAGTTCAGACATTGTTCAAATGTTCAGACATTCATCGAGACCTTTTGAGATTTTTGCCAATACCTTTTCCAAACTTTATTTTCATCTGGGTTTCCTCCCATTACATGCATATGTACACATTATAAAACTACATGTATAAATGACGGTGAAGCAGACTAGACAACACTTCATCAGTAGGATGCAAGCCTGGCTTCAATGAAAGCCACTAAATCAAATAAATAACATGAAATAAACTTGCACACATAAGTTGTTTATTCAACATTTCATTCTATATTTGTATTCATATCTATGGATCTACAGTGTATATACTTCACAGAAAATGAAAGGTGCAAACAAACCATTTACCTCTTTAAAAAAAATAAATGCAGACAAGAGAATGAGTTTAAACCACAACTTATATATGCATACATTCTGGTTATGGACTTAGTATTAAGAGATGAAACTGAAAGACAATCTTTTGGAGACTATAATAAATGCCTCAAAATAACCACAATTTAAGTGAAAAATAGTCTGTGAAACAGAGAGTGATGTCTATCAACTGAGACTTGCAGACTTCATCACAGAGTTATCGAAATAAAAAGAACAAAGCCAATAATTGAGCCTTGAGGCACACAGGGCTCAATCACAGGCAGATAGCAAAGCTCAATGAGTGGTTATCTACAGGTTAAGAAAGAGACACTGGGCCATCAGTTAATAGCACAAATGACATCCAGCAATTTTCCAGCTTTCTTAGAATATCAGAATCAGTGGTGCAACCTGCAGCTGTTCCATTTAACAGCACAGGGATAGAAAACTTTCAATCTACCAATCTATAGATTACAATGACAGGTAAGGTTTGGGATCTAAACCTCATTGATTTATTTCATGAAATCTAACATCTGATGTTTTCTACATTCTCATAATATGTACAAAAGAAAAATGCAATCTTGACAACCTTAAATGTATTGAATATTTTTGAGTAAGTACTAGGTTTCCTTGACAGGCAACACATTCTTCTTTATTCTTCCTGACACTTTTCAAAGCATTACTTCTCCACAAACACGGATTAGTTGGCATTAGTCGGCCCAAACCCACCCATTTTAAAACTGTACTTAAGTGTCATCCTTTGTAAAAGATATCAAAATAGCTGATTTAAACCATTAAAATTCCATTTCTGAGACTTTTTCGGGCTTCATAATGCGCTTCAGCACAAAAATGCAGTCCTATATTGGTCACTCTTCATATACGAGTTATAGACTTTTCTATACTCTTCATACATAATATGGTATAATATTGTACCTCCTCTCACTCAAAAACTTAAAATCTACTGCAAGTGACAGGAACTTTTGAACTCTGACCTCTTTAATTCTGTTCCTCTTACTTCTTAGAAAGCACGCACAACCTTTTATGGCTAAATTGCCTTCAGATGGTACCTTGAAGGCAATATAACTGAATATGCTTGTGATTATGGAGAAGTGTTTTGTCAGTAAAAACACATACACATTTTTAAACTGCAGTTTCAGCCTCATATCTACATTATATCTGCTCAGGCCAAACTACTGTGGCTGGGCCAACTGGCTTGATTCGGAGCAAGATCTGAATGCCATGGCTCACTCAGTAGTCCAGCCGTCATCCTGCTTATCTAGCTCCACTAGTCTTACAAACACTTATATCAGCATCCTTTAATCCTAAACTCACACAAGCAAAGAGCCTTATATCTACATTGTATCTGCTGAGGCTAAACTACAGTTTCTGGCCCAACTGGCTTGATAGGAACCTTCATCTAAATGCAATGGCCCGCTCATTTTATTCTGTTGTTCTTGTCTAACTTCACACCCTAATGTGATCCACTCATCATCCAGATTCAGTGTTGTGTTTACAGCCTGGTAGTTTTCCTGCCCTGTGTAGAAAAAGCAGAGGTAACACCAGGCTGCTGGGCAGACTGAACCAGAGTGCAGATGCTATCATCACATTCTTAACACTGTCGCTCACTGTTGGTGAAGAGCTTATCACATAGCAAACAAGACTCCCTCCAAACCTCAACAACAGCACTCCCATTATGATTAAGATGGTGTAGAAAGCCCTTTGCTTTGATTTGTCAACCCGCAACCTGTCAATGCCCACCTCCCCTGGCCTCGGGCGAATCAGAACAGAGAGAACAGAGAGGCTGCAGAAAATCATGATGATTAAACACACAACCATATAGCAGGAAGCTGGTATAAGGCTGTACTGGGGGTATTTTTTCATGAAGAACGCAAAACCTATTGCTCCAAAGCCCTGCACCCAAATGGACCCAGCAATGATGTTTCTGACCCTGACCCCACGCGCCTGTCTCAGAGTCAGGTAGGTGACAGGGTGAACAACAGCCAGGTATCGATCCACACAGGTCACAAGGGGGAACAGCATCTGTCCACTCCAGACAACAGCCCCAGTCATCAACCCTATTATCACTGGTAGTTCAGTAAACTTGAAGCAGCTGATGACATTTCCTAAGAGCCCAATCAGCTCTATGGCGGCCATGTTGTAAGTGAAGAAGTCAGAGTTACTTATGATGGCTGCTGTGGAAACAGAGCGCTGTTGTCTCCATCGCTGATGCCCCAGGTATAGGACAAAGATAGAGGGCGGGAGGATGAGGAGGATGTCGGTCAAGGTGAAGATAAAGTACATGTACACACTAATGGAGTCAACAAACAAGGAGGTGTTAAAGGAGATGATCTGAGGAGTGAGGGAGTCATTAGTGGAGGACGACATGTTCATAAGGTCACAGAGACAGAGATGGAGGAGAAATGAGATCTAGAAACAGAGAAAGAAAGAAAGAAATTAGACACAGAAAGTCACTGAAATCAAGTCACTGAAAAAATTACATCACCTTTACTGGTAAAGGACAGGCTCACAATATTTCAATTGTGTCTTAAAAAAACAGTCAGGAGCCCAAATGAACATTGAAACATATTTTTCCTGCTGTAATCATTTCTCCTGTTCATCATGACCATTAGAAGATCCCTTCATAATGCACTTACAATGGAAGTGATGGAGGATAAAATCCATAGTCCTCCTGTTCAAAAATGTATTTAAAAGTTTATCTGAAGCTAATATGAAGCTTCCAAGGAAACACAAAGAGGGAATTTGATGGTAAAAAGACTAAATGGGGCAGATATCCACTTGATATGACTAACTCAGCCTGCTGAAGCCTCATATAAGCTTCACATCAACTTTTAAATGCATTTTTGTATAAAAAAATGGCTGTGCGGACACACTGAATTTTTGCCCCCATCACTTAGACTGAAAGCACATTCGAAGAGGATCTTGTAATAGCAAGTATGAACAGGAGGAATGATTACAGCAAGGAAAACCTCTGTCACTGTTCATACGGACACATGACTTGTTTTAAGACACATAGGATGTGTGCACAAAATACTGATAGAGTCTCTTAAATCTGTTGCAATTGTGTCTTTTTTCAAATTCAAATGTTGTCATGACATTAACTTCTATGACATTTTAGCTTGGTTTGTGATTTGCATAATGCTGTGAAACTTCTGACATTGTGCTCTGAACATTTCCACTAAGTTACATGCAAATCCATCAATGTAAACTCAAATAGAATTGGTGTTTAATCAGTGGTGGAATGAGCACTAGAATATTTTACTCAATAAAAGTAGTGTTACTTTAAAGAATTTTTTTTTTTGTCCAAAACAGCAAAAAGGTAGTGCATACATAACTGAAGGTAGAAGTCACTGCTGGAGGATCCGCCATGAGAATTTAAATGGTGCATTAAATCAGTAATTAATTGCTAATATCTTCATAATAATTAATGTCCTTTCTTTTGTTCCATTCTCACACAGTGTATCATGACCTTTTCATTTGACTTTGGCTCTTACGCTTACATTGTAATGGATGTGACTTGAAATGGGCGAAGACAAATGCTTGAAATAAAAAATACGTAAGTAAGAGTCAGATTACTGATTTTTTAAAATACTGAAAGAAAAGCACAATACACAAAAAGGCTTTTGTTAGAGTAATGAGAGTAATTGAAATTTGTTACTTCCAACCCTATATTTAATAAATGTGTTTGGTGTGGCTGACAAGATTTTAGCTTAATACTCAGGTTGTTATTGTGACTATTATATACTTTATGTTCTACAGACAACGGTTACATTTACAATGCAGGCACCAAAGTCGATGGTAGTAGTTCAGAGCATTTTATCAGGAAATATTTTAAAATTAAATCAAATGTTATAAAAAAAAATGTAATAAAATTAAATATTGACATGTGTGCCACATCTTTATGTTTTTAGTTGATGTATGATGAAAACGCTGCATAACTTCACATCTATTTCCTGCATGTACATTATTGCATATCATTGTCCAATAGACTGTTGTTAGGTTTAACATACAAGCTGATAAAACATTCATTACTACATCCATGTTAAAGTGATTAAAAACACCCATCTATATACCAATACCTACCTGGTATTGTTTAGTCCTGATCTTCCTTCTCCTGTGTCTCCAAAGGCACTGACTGTTGTGTGTGGGCTGCATTTTTTCCATGTGGAAAAACCAACAATCATCAGTCATTCACTTTCTGAGACTTACCGTATGGAAATTGTTACTGTCACATTAATCTTCCATGGCGAGAGTCAGAGTGCAGGGTCAGCTGCATAACAGCATCACTGACGGTAGACCAGTGCCTTACTCAAAGGCACCTCAGCAGGGCAGGTTTATGCTGACACAAGCTTGAAAAGACAGTTTTTGTATAACACCATTTCTATTTTTGTTTTTTATGAAAAATGTGTAACCATATTACTTTGTTTGTTTTGTCCAACTGAAAAGGAAGTGCATATTTTTGGTTGCTACAGCAACATATCTGATCTGTGAATCACTTGTCCTGTGTTCTCCTCCGAGAAAAAATCAGAAACCAAAAGGGAGATGTATATTGTATATTTTCGATTCTTTGATATCATAATGGCACTCCCTGGTTTTGCATCATTTTGGTTAAATACCGTTCCATCATCTGCTTACATAACAGGAATCCTTATTTCCTTGTCCATATTTATAGTCCTTATTTCAATACAGCAAATGAAATCTTGATTAAAGCAATAATGTGTTGTTCTATCATAGGCAGAGCGTGTGAGACGGTCACACTGAGCCTGATAGCATCCTGCTACACAACACAAGAGCCACAGAACAACAAAGCACATTAGCTTTCCTGTTAAGTCTCCTTCTTATCTAACTGACGAACATGAACACACATCTTGTTCTGCAGCTTAGCTTGTTGAATGAGCCACCAAACAAACATTCACTGGGTAAAAGTGCACCACTAACGTCAGTTAACAGGCTAGATAGCCAATTAGCATAATGTCACTTCAATCCAGTTAGATGGTTTGGTTTTTACTCCTCAGTACCACTGTCTGCTGTTTGTGATTTCAGTTGGATTTTAAGTACAGTCTATGCGGTGCAGACTGTGACTAAATTATTTTTAATTATCGGATGGGTGTAGCTAACCTAGCTTGTGATTCCTGCCTAACTAGAGAAGATCTATTTACTGTTTCACCACAGTTGTGATATAAATGGCTGTATTTGTGGTCCAGCAAAGCCAGACTAAAGTCTTTTTTCATATTTACTTTTTCAGTTTTCCTGAAAACATCTGGTAGAAAACTGGCTGCACTGTGGGACTAATACTGATAGAGACAGTATGGAGGACTAAAAGGGTTACCACTGCATACAGTAATGAAAAGCTTTGCAGCTCATGCTTCATGCCAGCTGTCCATTGAAGTGGATGTTTGACTAGATTCAAATGACCAGTAAACTAAATCTGCTGCTTATTCAAATATGCACACCTGCGTGTTTAATCAATCTGTTTGAGTAATGCTGTTTTATTTTGTATAATTCTAAAATGTAGAATAAGGTGAATGTAGAATTTTAGCACTAATAATAGTTATTATTATTAAAACTACACTTAAAAGAATGTTATGAAGTTCCTCACTAAATTAATAAGAACAAAATGAGGAAATAGATTTTGATCACTTCAATAAATATTGTATAATAAGTAAATAAGTGGAGTCCGATACACAAGTGTGACGGTGTGAAGACTGAGTTCAGCAAAGTTTGTGTTTGGTATAAGTTGCACTATACATGTTCTGTTAACATTATAGAGGCTAATACAACAGGAGAGTATACAGTATTGTTTAACCGATTCTTGTAGGGCTGCAATTAATGATTGTTTTCATTATTATTTAATCTGTTGATGATTTTCTTGATTAATTGGTTGGTTGTTTTGTCTATAAAATGTCAGAAAATAGTGAAAGATATCAATCACTGTTTCCCAAAGCCCAAGATGCAACCTCAAATGTCTTCTTTTATCTCAGCCAACGGTTCACAACCCAAAGATATTCAATTTACTATCATAGAAGACTAAAGAAACCAGAGAATATTGACATTTGAGCTTCTTAAAAAATGACTCAAAATGATGAATTGATTATAAAAATAGTTGGTGATTAATTTAATAGTCTGCAACTAATCGTCTAATTGTTGCAGCTCTACTTTCTTGTGAAGAAAGAAGTATGTAGTTTGTAGCAGAAAAAAGATGTGTGCCAAACAAAACTTTTCACCACGAAGTCCGTAGCAACACATTCGGTTAGTAGTGGAGACACATATTCTACTATGTTTTCCTGTTTGTAAACTTGTATCTACACCAGTTTTAACTCATGAGAATGTTGGACTTTACATCAAATATGAATCCAAACAAAAGTAGAATAAGAAGCTTAAAGCAAGACCATTTTTCGGTGGAGACCACAGTAACTGGGGGTTTTCCCATTCATCCAATATTGACATTTCCTTCTGGAGAACATCTTGGGAGATTGTTTTTCTTTTTTTAAAAAAAGAAGCCTGCTGTGTCACAGCTGTGTCACACAAAATTATTTGTTTTGCAATATGCAAAAAACTCCACAGTCCTGCTGCCACAATGTATTTTATAGCAGGTATCAGTGGAACAGCAGCTGCTGAGGTTGAAGACGCAGCAGGACAATCAGATAATACAGGTGAAGACGTAAGTGTGATTTAATGTCTGTAATGTTTATCAGTTTAGATTTTTGAACTAATAATATACTAATTATTCTTGTTGTTCATTAGTTATTACCAAACATTTTCTCCTGAACAGTGACAGTCATGTTTCAAAGCTGGAAAAAAAAGGCATAACCACTACATCATGTACCTATAAGACACAAGACTTCATTTAGTAAGGAACTTTATTGTCATCTCACCACAGTTACATTTATACTTTTCAGTTTCAAATGCTACCAGTGAAGACATGAAATTGCATTTCTTTGGCTTGGTGAAAAGGTAGCATAAATGCAACAGAATGTACTGTGCAAGATTGAAATAGGGGGGTTAGGGGCATGAGGAGATGTGTGTGGGGCAGAGAGTCTCTCTAAAAGTATCTGTCAGGTGCTGGGGGAGGTAGCAGGGTGTTGAGGAATCTCATAGCCTGGATGGGGGAGGCTCTCTCGCTAGCCAATCCCTCCACAATGGAGCTACCAGTGTGCAGTGTGCATATCTGAACAATTATTGAATGGATTGCTGTGAAATTTGGTACAGACATCCATGGTGCCTAGACGATGAATCCTACCAACTTTGATGATCATCTGACTTGATATTTGTGGTTTTAAGTGAAATGGCTCAACAACTATTGGATGGACTGTCATGTAATTTGATTTTCAAGTTCCCTTCAGGATGAATTGTGCTAACTATTGTGATCCCTTAACTTCCACTAGCACCATCATCAGGTCAAAATTTAGTTTGTCCTCTACTTTGGTTTATGACCAAATACCTGCAAAACTGATGACTAAAAACTACATACAACTGTGTGAAAAAATGAGTACAAACTGTTTAAAAATGACTAAAATCATTGTACCGGGCAATTTGATGCTGCTGTGCAACCTTGTGGGTTTTTTTTTACATTGCACATTAAAATAAATCAGTCAAATCAATGTGTTTCCATGAACCTGTAGTTAAAAAGATCTAGTTAATTAATTCACTGCCAGTTAATATAGCCTATGCTTCCAAACCCAAAACAAATGGCATCATCACTTGGCAAAACTCCATATGGATGCAGTGACAGAGACAGAGTCTGTGTAGCAGGTAGAAAATTCTGCACCGACTCAGGCTGCATCCAGACTATCTCTGGCAATCTGGTACTATGATGCAGGGGGCTGCGGTGTTGGGGGCGTGTTGTTTGAGGTAGTGAGAGAGTTGGATGATTCATAAGGCTGTAGTAGATGTGACAGGTGTGAGGGATAATGCCCACTTTGTCAGATCTTAGATATTTAAGAAGCCAGTAAAGGCAAGCTAAAAGCGATAACTTGTTAAATTCTTACGTGTATTTACTAGACTCTCACATTGATGCTGCCATTCTTATTCTCTCTCTACACCTTCTTTATCTCTTTCCCTAACTTTCTCTCATTCTCTTCTATTCAGCCTCCCAGACAAATAGATATGTCAGTCAACTCCTCCTCCAACTCTTCCAACTCCTTCCTCCATCTTTCACCAGAGGACTGCATTAAATCCAAACCGAGCATTTTCATCTTCAAAGCTTTTTACATCACCGGCATGCTCCTCACCCTCCCTCTCATCATCCTCGTCCTCTTCGTGGGCCTTCAACGATGGAAGAAACAGCGCTCCATTTCCACAGCAGCAACAAGTCACTCTGACTTCTTCACCTACAACATGGTTGCCATGGAGCTGATCAAATTTGTTGGGGCTTGCTTTTACTGGTATGGTGCCTACACTGATGTCCACAGTGTAAAGCGAGTGGGGAAGTCTCTCTATGTCCTCACCTCACCTGGACAGACTATGTTTCACATCCTCACCTGTGCGGAGCGCTACCTGGCTGTTGTTCACCCCATCACCTATATGCGTCTGAGACAGGGGGGCGGGGTCAGGATCAGAAATATAAGCAGTGGGTGCATTTGGCTGCTGTGCTTTGCATCGCTGGGTCTAAACAAACTGCTCGGCAGCACTTACAGCAGCATCACAATTTCCTGCTTCGTGGTTTTCTCCTTAATTGTCGTCTCCTTCTTCAGCCTTTCCGTTCTCTGCGTTCTGATTCACTCAGGGCCAAGGGAGATGGGCGGGGCCAGCAAGCAAGTTGACCAATCAAAGCAGAGGGCTTTTCACATCATTGTGGCCATACAAGGAGCACTGGTGTTAAGGTTTGTGGGAATCCTGATTCACATTGTGATCGGTGGTTCAACAACACTGACCCCCACTGAGTGTGTGGTGGAAATGTCTGCAGTCTGGTTGACTCTGCCCTGCAGTCTGGTGTTACCTCTGTTGTTCCTGCACAGAGCGGGAAAACTACCCAGCTGCAAACACAACACTGAATCAGGATGAAGAATGAATTAGAATATCAACAATTTAATGAGATTAAAGTCAATCAAATTAAATTACTACCAGATTACAACATTTTTTAGTAAAATAGGTCCAATCTGAAAAACAGCAGTTGAAACATTTGAAATTAGACTAACAAGAATAAATTAAAATATGTTAAATATGATTATATTCCAAACTTCAGCTGTTATCATGATCTCTGAGTTGTACCTGATACAGTCAAGTTGTAAGGTTTCACTGCAGAAAGTTGGGGACTGAGTACAGCCTGTTAAGTGCAAATAAATAAGTAACGAATAAGTAAAATAAGAAAAATCCTACGATGATTCCAGTTCCATAAAATATTAATAAAAGAATGCAAGCTTTGTATAATAAATAATCAGCTACGATAAGGATTACTTGTAGTCTTTTAAATTAGAGTGTGGCTGTTGCCAGGGTTGTCCCTTCTTCCCAATCCCTTTTGTCATTTTCATGGAGCCATTGAGTAAGCAGATAATGCAAAATCATAAAATTGAAGCTATTGTGGCACAAGGTGAACAGAAAATGTCCCATATTTTACTGTATTTGGATGAAAAAAAACAAACTTGAGTTGGATAATATGATCTCTAGGTTAGTTTGGCAGGTTTAAGATTCTCCAGTTACCAAAACATAAAGGTGGTCTATTCCTAATCTATTCCTAGGCCTAAAAAACTATTCTTGGGCAGCACAGCTATTATCTTGCGAGGCAGCTGGATTCAAGAGATCACACAAGAATACATCTTGTCAGGCTTCAAGTTATGCGCTTGTGTCTGAATCAACGGTTTTTCATTCCAAATCTAGCTGCCTCACAAGGTAAGACGGTGATAGACAGATGGTTCATCTAATCACCTGCCAAACAGTTTCCATGGACGACTTCTCAGATGGTTCAGACCATCTAGCGTGTCAGTTTAGCACAGCCTTCAGTAACCTTCAGTCAATATCTATAAGACACACCGGTGGCATCTTGACTGAACTCATCAAGATACACGCTGTCCAATTTCCCACAATTATGAGAACTAAATGAAGGGTTTTATGGAGAAAGTACAGCAGTTCGGTTTTGCTTTGAGAAGTATCTAGGTAAGAGACCAGACACTCTTCGTGATTTTGAAAATAAATATATGGTTTATACTATATAAATTGCAGGTGGGTTTAGCTATTTCTTGTATAAGTTATAAGAAACTTTAGGTTATGTACAATGCTGAAGTATTTACTCATCTTTCTCCAAGTTTAATGTAATTTGATTAAATTTTATTTGGCTTTTATGTTGTACTTTAATTGCATTTTAGTAATATGTTGCATTGAGTTGTTTTTTTTTTTCTTTTACACTTTCTCCTCAACTTAAAATAAAAAGTTTGGAAGTGGTGGAAAACTTAATCTGTTGCATTCATGTTTGAATATTATCCAAATATTGTTCCTTACAGGACCAAGAGATAATAATAATAGAAATAACTATAAAATATAAAATGATACAGAAACATAAAACATGAGTGCAGTAAAGTGTCCTGAGTTAGTTCAAAAGGTGCAAATGGTTGAGCAAAAATGCATTACATACAGTATGTATATTCATGCACACATATACACATACATGCCCACACTTAAATATGTAAACTGTGAAATTAATTAAAATCCACACAGTTACTTCTATATTTCCTCCGAAACATTAGCTAAAAACACACCTTTTTAACTAACTTACATGGTTGTATATCTCCTGGATAATATTATAGTATTTTATGTATTAATTTTACGTAATTTATCTGGTTTATCTGCTTTTTAGTACTGTCTCTTTCATCATTAGTTTGTAAATGTGTTCAGAAAAGTATGAGACAAATAAAGTTATTAGTATTACTTGTGACTCATTTAATTATGACACTAACTAGTAATAATGATGGTTCAGTCAAACCTGCATACTAAAAACTATTTGCATTCTGGGTCATTATGAAGCACATAAATAACCTGTTGTCTACCGTAATGTGTTAAAGATAACACACAGTCTACATGATTCTACTTCATTTGAATAAACACCAGCCTTTGTTTGCAGGTCATTTGAATCCATGGAAATATCTCAATAATACTGTTGTTTCAGTAAAAACCAATGCTCAGTCTGAAAAAGCACTTCAAATAGAACACATACATGTCTTTAATAGTCCTAAACTGCAGCTTGTTGAGTCTCATATGTCATGAAATAGTACTGAAAAGGTATGTTTAAGCAGAAAAAAAAACAAAACCTCCTAACAGCTGGCTCCCTGATTATTCTGCTGTGTGTTGGAAAGAAACACAGAATCGCTGACCTCACTGTGAAAAAACAATGTGAAAAAATTTTCCTGCTGCTCAAAATTCTGCATTCCTGTTGCAACATGCAAAGAAAAAAGACCACAGTCCTGCTGCTGTCTGTCACTCTGACAGATGAGCATCATTAACACTCATACCAACCCTGTAAGCATAACTCTATATCTGGAGTGAACAGCATTCAGTGAGTTTGGAAACACAGGGGAACAAACACCACTGACAAGGTGAGTGCTCTTTAATAATCTAGTGATTTTCAGTCAATATCTAAAAATGCCTCTTTTTCTACAAAAAATACACTGTTTTTAAAGAAAAATGACCCTGATTTTAATTTGGTCTCTTTTTTCCCCAGTGACTTAAATTAGAGACAAAAAGAGACAGAAAAATTAACATGTTGTTATTCTGGATAATTCAAAAGAATGATTCCTGATTTTTTCATAATTTTCCACGTGTGTCTCAAAACAATAGTCAGGAGCTCAAATGAACATTGAAACATGTTTTTCTTTGCTGTAATCGTTCCTCCTGTTCATACTGACCATTAGAAGATCTCTTCATAATGAACTTACAATGGAAGTGATGGGGGACAAAATCCACAGTCCTCCTTCTGTGCAAAAATGTAACGTTTATCTGAAGCTAATATGAAGCTTCAGTGTCCAAATGACTCAAATCAAGTACATATCTTTCAATGTTACAGTCTTTTTAGTAGCTTTTGAATGTCATGTATCAAATACATCTCTAGCCTTTTGGGATTTTAAGCCCGTATCCTCCATATTAAAAATGTTAATCTTTTTAATATGGAAGATACGGGCTTAAAATCAATGTCAGTCAATCATTATCAATGTTATAATTACTCAATATATGAGTCTCGATTGTTGCATAAAAGTAGACATTTGTCTTCAGCTTGCATGACAATCAACATCAGATATCACATCACACACATCATATGTCAAAAAAATAGTAAGTAAAAAACATTTTGCACTCTATTAGATGTAATTCTGTGTAAAAGCAAGAAATAAATTGCAAAAAAATGATTCAAAATAATTTTAAAAATTTAATTTAAATTCAAGACCTAATCTCCATGAAGGCAGGAGGTGAAAGTGATGATTCAGTGGATGGCATTAATCCTCTATTCCCTCTACTGCTTTGTCATAGTGATAACAGATTATGTTGATTATAGCCTGATATTACGCTGCCAAGTTTAAATATTCTGGAGTGTTTGGCCTTGTTTATGACATTCAGGTATTCGAACCGGGACACAATATTGAATGTAAGAACACTTTCTAAGAGGAATTGAGTGTTGACTAACCTCAAAACTCCTCAGTTTGCACAACAGAAAGAGTCTTTGTTATGATTTTTGTAAACGTAATCCAACATGCTCAGAAAAGATAAATGCTTGATCCAAAACAGTCCCAATGTATTTAGAATTGCTCACTTGCTCCACCTCCTGGCTGTTGACCATCACAGGCTTAAATAAATGTGGTTACACCTCCTTTCTCCTCATTTGTCTCTCTCTTTTCCTCCTCTCTCTCCTCAGGCCTCCGTCTACATAACGTAGAGATGTTATGCAACTCCTCATCCCCGTCCAACTCCTCCCTCGAATATCTGCTCTACCATTGCTCCAACTCCTCTGTTAGTTTTTTAATCAGCACTGTCTTCAACATCACCAGAGCCGTCCTCCTCTTCCCGCTCTCCATCCTCGTCCTCTACCTGGGTCACCAGCGATGGCGGCAGCAGCAATGCTCCTTTGCAAAGATAAGCCATTCCGACATCTTCACCTACCACTTGCTCACCATGGAGCTGATCTGGTTTTTGGGGTTCCTCGGCTTCTTATGTGGCTCCTCTGTTAATCTCCGAGAGATGGTGATAGTGGGGTATGGTGCTTCTTCCATTGCTTTCTATGGAGAGGTGCTCTTTCATCTCCTCACCTGTGTGGAGCGCTACCTGGCTGTTGTTCACCCTATCACCTACATGGGGCTGAGAAATGCTCGCGGGGCCAGGGTCAGAAACATCAGCATCGGGTGTGTTTGGCTGATATGCATTGGATGGATCAGTGTAACAGTTTGCCGCTTTCCTAGTTTCCCCTTCATCCCACTTTTGTGCTTCCTTGTCTTCTCCTTAGTAGTCGTTTCACTCTGCAGCCTGTCTGTCCTCTGTGTCCTGATTCGCCCAGGACCAGGGGAAGTGGGTGCAGACAAGGAGCAATTAAAACGGAGGGCGTTCTTCACTATCACAGCCATAACAGGAGCCCTGTGGTTGTGGTTTGCAGGGTACCTGGTTTCCGTTGTTCTGCACAAGTCACCTCTGCTGAGCCACAGTGTTGGCTGTTTGGTTTTGGCATCTGCAGGCTGGTTCAATCTGCCCTGCAGTTTGGTGTTACCTCTGCTGTACCTGCACAGGACAGGAAAACTGTCATGTTGCTGTTACAACAATAAGTAAAGTCAATTTTATTGAATGAATATTTAAATTAGTATATTTCCATATCAGACCTGCAAATAGTCTGTTGTATCAAGTTAAATTTGAGAAATTCAGAACAGATTACATCATCTATCTGCACATATATCATAGAGTTTTGTTGAGGCTATTGTGGCTCAAACTGACTGGATCTGCAGTAGCTTTTCTCAAAAGTGCAGACAAAATGAAGTCTTTTTAAATTTTTAAATAAAAAATGCTAATAAGCAAGGGGAAAAACTAGTAGATTAAAGAGTTCAGTTTAGTAACTATGGTTACCAGTGCGGTTGCTACCGTGTTGCATGGTGGTTACTATGATGTTAGGAAGGTTGTTGGGCTATTGCTAGGGTGTTAGAAGGAAGTTTCTATGGTGTTCTCTTTTGTTTTTATGGACCTGATCAGGCTGGCCAGGTGGTTGTTGAGGTGTTACTAGGTGGTTACAAGAGTGCCTGCTCAGGGTCTTCACGTTTCCAACCGAAGTCAGGCCAGGGTCCCAATGATACTCTAATCAGGTTGGGTAGAGTCTCATTGCCACTGCCAGGTGTCAAGTCTAAGTATCAATATGTATGTCTCATGCCCAAAAGCAAGAGGAAGCATTTTTGCTGATGTGAGGAACAAGTTCAAAGGAAAAGGCCAATAAGCAGATAAAAACAAAATTCACATCATCTGTTTGGTTATGCAAATACAAAGATGACAAAGAAGAAAAGAGTCAGAGTCAAAGTGCAACTCGTGTGGCAGTCTTTTAAGTTTAAAAACAGGCAACTCTCATCTCCTGAAACATGTTAGTCATGTCAGAAACACACCTCAGCCCAAGCAACCTTGTTAGTTTTAGTGAAAAAAAAGTGACAGCAAAGGCTAAAGACCCAACCAATGACTAGAAATTATTAATTCTGGTATTTAAAGTCTCTATGACTTTACATGAATTCTTCAAACATTATTATTATACTGCTGCTCTTTTAATCCCGGCCTGCTTGTTAATTGATAGCACATCAAACGGAATGGATTAGATTAGATCTAATTATCCTCGGGTCTATTTGGACATAAACTATTGCTTCTGTATGAAAGGTCACTGCAAATTGGTGAGGGATCCCTGTGCAGACACACAGGGAGGACTACACCTACCAGCATGCATTGCCAGGAGGAGGTGACCAGGAGGTGTCCTGAACAGGACAAGAACAAGATTCGCCCAGAAGGAATGGAATGATTTGACTGAAAACCTGAATCCTTAGTTTCTTAAGGACTTACACTTACAGACACATGAAGATGAAGATGAAATATGCTTCCCACAACAAAACTGTAGCCCTAGATGTGCCTAAAATAACACACAGACTCACAGAACTGACATTTCCTATGAGCCGAGTGACTCCATTAGATTTGAATACACACCAGTCATTTGAATCAAACCAACATTAAACATCAATGTGTTGTTGACCCACCAATGTCTCCTCATATGCTCAGAATTCGGAATACTAAACATCATTATTGTATCTGTATTATACTATTATTGTAAAATAAAATAAATACCACAAGAACTACTCCCAGTAATAAATGTGTGTTTTGGTTGTGTAATCTCTGTGCAGAAGTTCATCTGGGCAGCACAAAGGAAAATTTGCCTGCTGCCATTTACCGTGAAAGTATCAGAAAATCTGCATCAGTTTTGCAACATGCAAAAGACCCCACAGTCCTGCTCTCACCTGTTCTTCACACACTCATACATATATATTCATGTATATTTGGACCAAATCCCCACAAACAGCAGTCAGCGAGTTTGGAGACACAGGAGAAGGGCGATCAATAAAAACACTGCTGACAAGGTGGGTCATTATATGTTTAGTTATCAGTGTTTTTTATGTAATTTTCTTCTTTTTTTCTCTTTAAATCCACTTATCTGTGGACACCTGACATCTAACAATCAATCATTCTTCATTTTCCCCAAGAAGGAAATTCGGTTTGAAGTCAGGGGACTAATCGATGTTTCAATATATATAAAGAAGAAAGAAAATACTTTTTTTGGTCTTTTAATGTTTTTCTTCCTAAAAAGTTTGGTGATGTTGTGACGTAGTGAAAAAGATTTGCATGGATTCACTTTGAGCAGATCTGTTAATTACAGCACTTCCAGTAAAATGATTTCACAGTGAAATTTTGCTGTTTTTGCTGGTATGAGCAACTTCTTGTTATTATTATGCCGATTATTTATTTTCTCCATGTCTCCATTTGATTTTAACACTTTGTCCTTCCCTTCTCTGCACCTCCCCCTCCTGTCCTCTCTATTCCTCTCCTCCTCCTCCTCTTCAGGCCTCTGTGTATATAAATATGTCAGTCAACTCCTCTTCCTCTGCTGATCTCTCCCTTCTCTCTCCTCACCTCTCCTCCAACTCCTCCCTCCATCTTCTCTGGGACAGATGCTCCAGGTCCAGAAAAGGCGTCTTGATCTTCACAGCCTTCTCCATCACCAACATCCTCCTGCTCCTCCCTCTCTCCATCCTCATTCTCTATCTGGGATTTCGACGATGGAAGTGGCAACAATCTGTTTCCACGGCAGCAACAACGAGTCACTCTGACATCTTCACCTACAACATGGTTGCCCTTGAGCTGATTGGAGTTTTGGGGTCTCTTTTGTACTGTGCTGGTGTATACATGTATCTCCCAGAGGTGATAGTCTATGGGAGTAACTTGTTTGTGATCATCTTGGCCATGAAAATACAGTTTCATACACTGACCTGTGTGGAGCGCTACCTGGCTGTTGTTCATCCCATCACCTACCTGGGTCTGAAGAACAAGAGTGGGATCAGGATCAGAAATATCAGCATTGTGTGTGTTTGGCTGCAGTTTTCTTTATGGGCCTGTGTACTGGCTGTAACCAGTGGGTGGTTCATCGACATCATGTATTTCTGTTCCTCAGGCTTGGCTTTTGTTATCATCTGTTTTTGCAGCCTTTCTGTTCTCTGCGCTCTTAGGCGCCCAGGGCCAGGGGAAGTGGCTGGGGACAGGGAGCGAGTTGACCAATCAAAGCGGAGGGCTTTCCACACCATTATGACCATAATGGTAGCGCTGCTGTTGGGCTCAGGAGGGATGCTGGTTGGTAATATCATGGATGGCTTATTATGGCTGAGCTACAGTGTCAGGTGTGTGGTGATAATGTCAGTGGTCTGGTTCTCTCTGCCTAGCAGTTTGGTGTTACCTCTGCTGTTTCTACACCAGGCAGGAAAACTACCAGGCTGTAAAAACAACACTAAATCAGGATGACGGTGAGCAAATCATAAACTAGAGAAGCTCATCCAGTAGAAAATGTGTGTGACTACTACACGCTGTGTAGCATTTCTATGCAATTAAAAACTGATTAACATAACATTTTGCTAAGCTAAGATTGTAAATGTGTTGCTAAAGTCTTATTGCCGGTTGTTAGAAAACTACTTGTTGCTTCCATCTGTGTTCTGCAGTCTGGTAGAGTGTTACAGATGATTTCTAGGGTGTTAATTGGTTGCAAGGGTGTGTAGGATGATTCTAGGATGTTACTGGCTGGTTCCAACACAGGCGTCAGTAGTTAAAATGATATGGCTGGGTGGGTGCAAGGGCATTATTGGCACTTGCTAACATGTTGCCATGCGGTTCATGGAGCGTTGCTATGTAGTTGCTGGTACATTGTAGACAATCGCTAACAATTTACTACGCGGTTCATGGAGCATTTCTTAGTGGTTGCTATGTGGTTGCTAATGCTTTGTAGGCAGTTGCTGACATGTTACTATGCAGTTCATGGAGTGTTGCTTGATGGTTATTTAGATTGTTGCTTTATGGTTGTTAGGGCTTTGTAGACAGTAGCTAACGTGACTTTGTGGTTCATGGAGCATTGTTTGGTGGTTGCTGTGTGGTTGCTAGGGCTTTGTAGGCAGTTACTGTGGAGTTGCTAAGAGACTGCAAGGGCACTCCATGCGGTTGCGATGTTACTAGGTACAAGGTTCCTAGCTTCCCATGGGTTTGTAGGTGTTTCCTAGGAGCTATAGGCAGTTGCTATATGGTGTTCTACTTGATTACTACATTGTAAAGGGTGGTTGCTAACGTTTTCATGTCTGTTGGTAGTGTGTTGCTAGGTGGTAGTTTTCCACAGTGGTAGGTATATGGGGTAGTTAGATATTGTGCATTTTGACCTTAAAGTTTTACAGTACACTATGGCTGAATTACAGTATGAAACGAATCAGCATGAAGTGGATTGCATAGGCTTAATTAAATGTTGACCAAATGACAATTCATAAACTATACTCTGTCCATCACATCATAATCTGTTCTGTTAAGTTTCAGATAGAATAAATAATAATTATATAACTGTACAAAGTGGTTTGAATTGTTTTATTGATATTTAACATAAATTTGCTACGGTTATGGCACCCATTTTAGGCACTAAACACCCATATTACATTTCCTCATCATCCATAACAGTCTGCCTGTCATTCAGACAGCCAAACTCACAAAGGACTCAGTAAAAAGACCCTACTCATCCAGCTCACCGTCTGTTCCAGCTGTTACTCTCTGGGGGGCACTATAAATCACTGCTGACCAGAACAAACTTTCGAAAACAGCTTTTCCCCACTGCAACAGGACCTTAACCCTGCATTTACTGCCCTCAGTCAGTCTGTATGTAACTGTTGTTCTGTGTATATTTGTCATTTCTGATTGTGGCTACATGCTTCTTGTCTGTGCAATGTTGTTGTTGAAACTGTACCAAAACCAAATTCCACCAGTTTAGATGTGTGGTTATTTAAGCGAGTTGAACTGAATTAAATTGATTGAATTTATTCATTTGTACTGATGTGGTGAAGTGCTGAAGTGCTGGTAAATGTGAAAAGCAGCACTATTAAAAATTGTGTGTTTGAGCTCTAATTAGAGGTGCAAAATCTGGGAGCAGTGTTTGGAAATGTATACAAATAGCTGCTGCACCTGATTTATCACAACCAACTGACAGACAGAGGAAATAGCATCTGAAATTTAACCTGATGCACTGTTTTATATGACACAGTGAAAGAGGGAGATAGTATCATAAGACAATTTGGTCCATCTTTTGTTCATCTGCCTCTAATACTTAAAGAATGCTGTAATCATTCCTTTTGTTCAAAAAGAGGGACTTTTTGTTACTATAAATGAACAGATATATATAAGACCAGTTTACAGGACTTGCTATGTACGTAATTCAATGTATTTTCTGACTTTTAATGGCTCATTTCAGTTCATCTGTTTTTGTTTTTTTTTACTGTAGGTGTTGTACACCTTTTAGCCAGAAGAGGGCAGGATAAACTAAGAGACTGTGCTGGGATTAAGCCTTCCAAACTATTCAGTTGTTCACCACATTTAGTTTATAACTTTTGAAATCATGTTGAGTGTTTTACTTCACTTAGTGTGACATTTGTGTTGAATCTACATATTTCTTCTTTTTTTTTTTTTTTTTTTTTACAATAAACAAACATAAATCTACTATGTATGTTGTGTCATAAAAGTATCAGAAATCATACATGAATGGAGACAATTTAAGATAATTAAGATGCAGTATAGGTAGTCCAAACTCTCAAGCACCCAAAAAAATCTGACAAGTCCCAGTGTCACTGATATATGGATACAAATATCAGTAAAACACCTTTAGATCATGAAATACATGGACTTTTCACAAAAACAAACAAAGTGGCTTCCATTTAAACCAATGCTTTATTTCGGTGTTGAGTGTGTGTGAATATTAAGCGACAGTCCATAACAGTGAACAGACATGACAGATAGTAAATACAGAGAGAGAGAAAGAGCAGGCAAGTAACACCGTAAGAAACTGATCAGTATTTTAAGAGCTGTGTTCCAAAACACTACATATCCATTTGAGGAAGAAAATAAAACTTATGTACAATGTTGATGCAAACCGACAGTGATACACACCGAAGCCACATGATGACAAGGTTTTCTTCATTAAGGGATTTCTTTTTGACACCAGCCTGAAAATGTAGCAGACAATCTTTTGTAAGCCATAATTGAATATTATTTGAGAGCAATTTGGAAAATCTCATTCCAGAACCACAGTTCCCTCAAATGGATGTGTAGTCTATAAATTAACTCCTCATGTTTGAGATGTTATCAGCTAATTGCTATGTCTGTTTGTGATACAAATCAAAGATTACTGAGAAGGCAGTTCCATCATATCAACTTTAAAACAACATTCAAATGTATCAATGACATTAAGGCTGAATCCAACAAACAAGGCCCAGATTACTTCAAGATACATTCCCTGACTTTGTTGAAACAATCAGTAATGCCTGCAAATCCCCATATTTTCTCTCAGATCACTGTTGATGAGCAACTTAGCAGATTTAGCAGCATTATTAGGCGCCCAAACAAAGTCAGAGAACATACTTTTAACAAACTCATGAAGAGACTGACAATCAGCATGATTAAAGAAACTAAATTAACTATGTTTTGGGGATATGACAACTGTATTTTTAATTCTTGAACATGCAGTTATCATAACAATTTTCTGTTAAGCTATCTATAAAAAAGTGGTATTGTTGGTGTTGTTAGCATTCAGCGTTGAAACCAATGGCTGTAACCATCCAAAAGCAACTGAGTTAGCTTATAACTGGCTGCACCCAACAGACAGTATTAACCTTTGAAAATACCCCCCTTGCCTGAACAGTTACCACTTGTATAAGCTTGGTCATTATACTTGGCTGTATCAGCCAAAACTAACTTATTAGCTAAGAAATGCAAATTTGCTAACTAGATAGCTTGATTTTTCCCCCCATATAATGTCAACAAACGCTGATTTGTCCACTCATAACAGTCAATATAAAATGTATCAAATACCAACAATCATATTTTGATGCAACATAATGGATGAAATGTATAAAAAGAAGAAATGTAATGGGCACTTAAGAATTTCAATGCACAAGGTGGAACACAATCAAATGGCGAGATAGAAAGATTTAAATGACTAATTCAATAAATAAATAAATAAATAAATAAATAATAACTTACTCATACAGTTTCCTAAAAATCCTTGATCAGTTTTGAATGCAGTATATTTATGCTATTGAATATTGTCTGATAAAGTCATTGTGTAAATAACTGACACTAAGGACACCATTTCCTCTAACACAAGCTTTTGTTAGCCACTGATGTTTTCGGTGTGTTCATGATGCAGGTTTAAGCTGTCCAAATGAATGCTGTTGTGAGTAACTTAAAAGCTTTTCTTGCCTATTTAATAACGGTTTAAGGACTCATGATGTAAATGCCTTGCATCGTGTTACTATTACTATTATTACATAGCACTTTTCCAAAAGTTATTTGTAAATGCTTAATTTCACATTTGTCACATGTCCTTTACTGTACTTGACATTGCTGTAACTCTAGGTGTAGGATGCATTGTTTGGAAAATGGGAGCTTGCAGTTGAAATTGGAAGTGTTATGTTAGAAGTCAACAATCACGTAATACAGAAGCATGCTTCCAGAACACTGAGGTACTCTTTTATGGGTGATGACAGAACCTGTGGATACAGTTGCTAAGTCTGAAGGGCAGCTGGCTCTGGAAGTTTTTCCCTATTCTGTACGATATTCTGTATGCCACACACACAGAAGTTCTACAGTTGAGAAAATGTCGTGCCAAAGAAAAGGGCTGTCTGACGGCAAGGTAAAGTGGTGAAAATATTCAAAATATAGGATACACTTACACTGATATTGAGTTTTTTGGGTGTGCCTTTTTTTTAGGTGGGAGTGTGCCGACCCAAATCTACTGCAGGTAATACACTGGCTATGAATAAATACCTCATACATACCCACTTCAAAAAATCTTAACCATCCCTTTAAAATCTTCCGGTTAAATCATCAGTACAAAAGATGAACAACTGCATTTTCTTAACATTTTGTTCTTTGGTAGATGTTAACCAAGACTCCGGAGGTGCATTTCGGCAAGAAACATCCAAGAGACACCACATACGCCGCTAACAGTGAGCGGAAGCTAAAGATCACTGTGTTGAGAAAACAGATTTTACAATTTACAGCGTGAATCGGTTCACTTTTAATTTCTGGGCTTTTGTTTTGTTCTCAACTTCAACGATGAAGTGTTATGAATTCAAGGATATTTGAGGATATCATGTAAAGTTTTTTTTGTTTTAAATGGAATACAGAACGGGGACAAACAGTTCCGGTACCAGCAGCCCCTCACACTTTGCAACACTAACACTTTTATAGAGGCAAGCGACAGCATTTCTCTGGATTGTTAAAGCATTCTAGAATCCTTGGCAATGAACTGAAACATTCTAGAATCTCCTTCCTCAGCTTCTTGTTTTGTCGTTGACATGGCAAGCAGAAATTAGTGGGTAAAAATGTTGATTACCTTGAATGTTTTACATGATATTATTGAAGGTATTTTCACAAATATATAGGATAGATTTATAGACTTTTTTTCTCCTTGCAACAAGTTTCTCAGTGGAAAAAAAATAGATCAACACTCAGACCAAGCATAGATGGATGATTCTGCTCATCAAAGCTACTATATCACCCAATCAAATAAATCAATCATTCAGACAGTCAGAGTCAAGCAGTCTTTTCTAATGATGAATCTATTGCCTAAGACTTGTATAGAATGCTAGCATATGCCAAGAAACAAAATAAACATTCCATATTCAGACAATCCTAATGTACAAACAATGGACAATGGGCTAAAACTGGCCCATCACTTAGTAATAATAATTCTTTCATGAACATCCCAGGGTAGAATGTATTTATGACACCCTGACAGCGAAAACAATAGTCATGGAGATTTGGTTGATTTATATCTACAGCATTCCCTGCTGGGAGTTTCCCAGTACAACCACAGTCTTCTACTGCTGTACCAGTTTAAAGTTGAGTGCGTTGCTCAATGGCCACCTGACAACTAACTCTTAGGGCATTTTCAAACCTGTTTGTTTGCTCTGGTCCGAATCAGTGGATGAGTTGGTACACTTGGTTCAGTTTCTTTTCACACAGAAAAAATCCAAGCAAACCAAAACGTATCACTACAGGCCAGGGGAAAATGTTCTCTTCTCTCAAAAACCTAAACTCAGGAGCACTTTAACTGACACCTTAAAGGCCCTGAAAACTCATTTTCTCAATCAGCATCTTGATTGAGTGACGGGATCGTACATGGCCTTCTTCCATCTTCTGAAAAGTTAGAGAAGTTTTGGTTATTTCACGTTAGAGATTTCCGAATTTCTTCATTTGAGAAAGTTGTCTCCACTCTTTGGATAGTTGTGTCTGGAGCAAGAGCAAGAACGTAAACAATGGAAGAGGGTCCTTGGGAAGCGCCTATCTGCCAAATATCAAAAATGAGACTAACTTTATTGTTAGTCCAGGTTGAACCTCAATTCATTCTCTGGGCTAGCTGCCAGCAACTGATGATTTTGCGCCTGGCTACGGGAGCAGTTTAGCCTTGTAGTTAAGTCGGATCAAGGTTGGATCCCGTTCCCACCACAATAAACCACTCAAAAGTTTACTTGCATCTGGACCACGACCACATCCTCAAAGGGTCTTGGTACAGTTGTTCTGGGCCATACCCGAATGTGATTGCTTTGTTCAGACCTGAACAAACGAATCACACCGTAGGTGAAAACAAACCAGAGTCTGATTCAACCGGAATAAAGGTCCAGGTCAGAAAACGCCCTAAGAGTAGCTAGCTAATGTTAGCTTTTGGCTGTTTGGTATCCAATTGTAAACTACGGTAGGAAAAACCATAGAGGAAATCTGTGGTGATGACCTGAAGGACCAAATGATGTCAAACCAAGACATAGACCACTTTTAGCTCACTGGCCATTTTTTTCTGTCTATTACAATACAAGAAGGCAGAACATTAGAACATTTCCATTCTCTCAAAAACACCATTCTTGATTTATTAATTCATGCCCTTGATTATTCTTTGATCTGTGTATCCATCATTCACTCCATTGTGGGTTAAGGAAGCAGCGGTTTTCCAAAAATGGTTTTGTTCTCCTCTCTTGCAGCATTTATCTGTTCTTGCTTTCTTCTCTTGATTTCCCTTCCACTGAGACTGAGAGAAAGAGGGATTTCCAGAGTTTCCGGAGATCATTAATCCATAACTTTTTACTCCAATCTTGCATTAAATTTTCAAATGAAGGGCATAAGGGCAGCAAACTTTTGAATCCACCATCTTATCTTTCTATTCCCCCTTATCTGCTACTATCCTCATCCCTATTTAGACTTAAGTTCAGAGACCAATCTTTGTCCCACCATTCCCTCAAATTCTCTGCTCTCTGCTGTTTCATTTTTTGATGACCTTACCTCATCAAAATCAGCAAAAAAATAAATTTCCATTGTGGTTCTAATGATGTAAAGATCCTTCTTCTTTGCTTCCTCCTCTCTTCTGTTCATCCCTCCTCCCATCATTACAGGCAGCGGTAGAGGTTCATGCAATAATTTCTAGAATTTGACATCGTGCACCGTATCTTTTCACTCAGACAACTGCTCCCTCCGTCTGTCTCTCCGGCCTCCTTCGGCTTCACTTCTCCACCCGAGCCTCCATCATTGTAGGTAGCGGTAGACTTTGAAGCAGTGGTTGCCAGAGTCTGCCACCACCACATGTCCATCAGAGGTCAGGGCCAAACCCTGGGGTCCGTACAGAGGGTCTGCTGATGTGTTGATGTAGGAGAGGAAAGAGCCACTGCCGTCAAACACCTGGAAATGTTTGGACAGAGAGGGAGAAGGTGTTTCGACAGCTGCAGTAATTCACAAGTCTCCCAAGAACAGATTTTGGTCTACATATGCTTACAGGTACAGTTTAAGGTTTCAGGTTCAAGGGATTTGCTTGGGTCAGGAATGTCATCAATGGGTGTACATCAGAATAACTTTGCAGGTTTTTGGATCAGCCTTTAACCTGGTAGTTTCTGATTAAACATGAGTCGTGCTCAATTTCGTGCACGATGTTAACCCACAGTTCATGGACTGATCCAACGAAGCTCACAAATTCAGTCTGGCTTTGTAAAGTTATAAATAAAATGCCTTTCAAAGAATTCAACTCACTCAATTTTTTTTCTCCACATTTTGTGATGTTGCAAATTAATTTAAACTTCTTGCCAACAAAACAACAATAACAGATTTTTGTCCACTAGTTTTCAGCAGAAACAAGTAGTCAACACAACACTAACATATCATCACCTTTTAGATTCATCACTACAAGCCACGCCCAACGCATTACACAGTGTCATTTCTTAAATTGGTAATATAAAAATATTGATTAAAGCTGCTTTAATTAAAAAACACATCAAATACATCCATCTGCCTTTCTTCCCTCTGTACCTGTATTCTGCTGTTGCCCCAGTCAGCTACAATGATGTTCCCATTGACATCTACCGCAACACCAGTGGGAGCGTTGAACTGGCCATTTCCTTCACCGTTAGAGCCAAACTTCAACACCAGATCTCCCTCTGGGGTGAAAACCTGAACAGAACAGAGAATTTTAATATCTACCTGTACACCTATGTAAGTTTAGATTAAGGTAATATTCACTCAGTACCTTGACAGAGTGGTTATGGAAGTCAGTCACAATGATCTCATTGTTCTTGTTGACTGCTGCAAAGTGTGGACCTTGAGGACAGGAGCAGACAGAAAAAATAGGTTGTGCTTTCAATGTTTCAACTGAGACTTCAAATTACACTGATGATGCCTCAACAGCTTTCAACTGACACTTTAAAAGGCCCTGAAAATGTATTCAGCATCATTAGTTTTTGGTTAATTAGAGAGTTCTGAATTTCTTTATTTTATCTGCACTCTTCTCACAACATTGACGTAGGTGGTGCTCAGTGGGAGAAGGGTGTTATCACATGCCAGTCAGCTTGATGCAGCAGATTAGCTGAGTTTTAAAAGTTAAAACTCTGAATAAATAGTACCTAAAGATGATTTTGTACTTGTTAGTCATACATTATGATGATTACACCTCATTTGACACTTGAGTGTAATATTGTGTAACATTTGAGAATGGGACGGGTCTTACTCTCATTTTTTGAAGTTCTGAACAGTTTATTTGTGTGAATAAAGAAGGTTTCTGTCTGGCAGCAGTGTTTTATTTGGTATAATTTATGACAATTTACACCACCTTTCCTCTTAATACATATTTTCTCCAGAAAATAACCTTTGTAGTTTTTCATAAATTTCACTCTTTTTTCTCTCATCTCATGGATATGAAAAGTAAAAATGTACATCATTATTATCATCAACAACTGAAAACACACACACACATGCACACTACCTGCAAACTGCTTGTCCCCATTGCCTCGGCTACCGAACTTGGCAATGAGCTTGCCAGTCAGCTGGAAAATGAAGACAGTGCACGCCTTGTTGTCAACTACAATCACATGACCATTCTGGTCCACGGACACGCCCTTTGGTCCCATCAGTCTACCGGAGCCAAGCTTCGCCTGATGAATGCAATGAATACAACCAATGAGGAGGAAGATTCATTCAAATAAATACAATTTAGATTTATGTCAATTGACAACTTGTTTTTATGCTTACTAGTAGTTAAAAAGTTCCTGAAGAAGTCAATATAAAATAATCCCACCTACCTTGAACTTGCCATCACAGGAGAAGATGCTGACCCACTTGTTGTCATAGTCAGCGATGATGATGTCACCACTGGGGTGCACAGCCACACCCGTGGGTCGCTGCAGTTGCCCCGGCGACCGTCCCCGCACCCCGAAACGACTCTTGAATTCCCCCTGGTTGGAGAAAATCTGCAGCAGAGACACACACATTTGAATTCAGTAATTGTGGAAAGTAATTATGTAATGTACTTAAGTAATTTTGAAGTACTTGTACTTTACATTTTATGCCATTTTACTCTTTTATTCAACCACGTTTCAGAGGGAAATATTGTACTTTCTACTCCATTACATTGATTTGGCATCTGTAGTTATCATACTTTAAGAATAAACATCAAAAAATATATAATAATCAATAAAATACAACACATTATTAAAGCATAAACCAGTGGTTTGAACCATCCCTTAAAAAAACAGTATATGGTTGGGATGCCTTTAAACATTTATGTAGAATAATGTATTAGTCAGAGGGGCCATTTGTCTGCATTTTTCTTCATTTATTTTTTATAAATGCATAGAGCTAAAAAATCAGTTATTACCTGAAATGTCCAACAGTTGTTTAAAATGAAAGAAAGTCAGTATGATTTAAGAGGAATTTGCATGTTTATAAAAACAAACTGAGGACTAATGTAGTATATGAAGGATGAAGTCCCTGCATGTTTTGAAGGCAGACAGCACAAGCAACCAGCTCTTCCTTCAACACCCCAGGAATGCTGGCCAATAACATATAAGTGAGAGTCCCAAATTCCTCACTGACCAGACCATCTAAACAACCTCCTGCAAACAGAAAGGATCCGATAAGGAACTCCCCATCTCCTGGATGGTCACCAAACCAGACCACTGACCCAAATTATCTTTGATCATTCAAGCTACAAGAGCCAGCGAGATGGGAGGACCAGTTCACACCCCAGTGTGAACTGATAGTACCATTTGGATAAAAAAAACCCACCATTGGTTATCATAGCTCACCTCTAAGAGCCAGTCACACACAGAGACAAGCTGGCACCAACGTTAATCCCACTGATCTTGATTTTCAGGACTTGAATGACCAACCCAAGAACTTATCAACAGGCAAACCAGCATAAGGCAAGACATGCTGCAGAATATGCCATGCCCCAGTGACACACACACACACACACACCCTCAAATGGCATGGACCCCTGTCCTTTGCAGTCAGGTCAAGAAGAAGAGAGGACTGTAAAACCCTTGGACTTACAAATGTAGTTTTAGATTTTGTCTAAGGACAGTTATTGTTGTATGTTGATATGTGTGTATATCACAATATGTGTTGTTATTTACTTTAGTTAGACTTTTATTCCACTGCCTTAAGCCAAGAAATGTACCATTAACATAATTCCATCATCCTTGATAACACTAACATCATGTTTAGTACCGTTCTGCTTGTTTCACTAAAGCTGCTATGTAAACACTAAAGCTACTATCAAAGATGCAAAATTAAGAATCGTGCAATTCCTAAATTGTTAATACTTTGATTAAATGAATAGCCACATTCAGAAATTGTACCTGTCTGTCCATGGACAGGAGGGGACTGACTCTGCTCCCCCAGAACTCTGCTACCCCTGGGATTGACTAGGATGCACCTTCTGGGTGGGCAGACTAAAACTTTAAAACAGTGTCTGTGCTGTTTTTAGGCCGCTCTTTTGGGCTGCTTGTTGCTGGTTCATCTTGCTTTTTACCGTCTTCTTACTTTCTGCCATGCCGGTGGAAAGCTTGCATTTGGCTAGTCTGAAGATGTGACTAAGAACAACAGGAGGTAAAACCTCAAAAGTCTAGAGTCATGAGTTGAGGATCAAGTCTAGGAGAGCATGAACCAGGAGCTCTCTTCCAATGGGAACATTTCAACTCCGGACCAGCAGACTTACTCATCATTACAAGATCCAGACTCCAGCTTCTCACCCCAGCACATCGGACTCCATTCTCCACAAGAAACCACCCCAGGGTGCAAGCAAATAGTCCTACAACACTTTCATCAACTTGCTTAAACCCTGGTGCTTTCATAATTTGTAACTTCAATTAGCAATTCAAAATTAAGTTGTTGTACCATTGATTTGACTCACTGCTTCTCAGGTAACAGTCATCACATCCATTTGTCAGGTCTCTCATACCAACTGCACAATAGATAACTCTGCATCATGCATTCGAATCATTCGCTAGCCATAGCCTTGTGTACCAGTTTCCCTTTCCCTCCTGTGTCTTGTTTGTAAAATGTTGTAGTGTTTAGTACTTGTAGCTGTAGTATTAGTAGAACATGTGTATGTAATTAAAGTGGACTTGTTTGTGTTTTCTTGTGCTTGCATCTCAGTCACTTAACCTTGAAAGACCTATACCCTTGCAAAATCATAATTACGATTAATAACAATCATAATTCTAATTGACCTCTCTTGTGTGGCCAGCAAGGAGGACTATTCCCCTATTATTATACCTACTCTAATATGAGTTATGTCGCTGGACAAATAATTTCATATTGGAGTTGTGCACAATAATAACGCTAATAATAATAATAATAATAAAGCTATTTGAGTGCACAAATTCCTTTGTATATACAGTATATGACCTAACTGTCTCTGTTATTGATTGCAGACTGAAATAAATTTCAATTTTGGTGCTAATACGTATGTACTTTCAGTAGGATTATGAATGTAGGATTCATAATTCATTAATGTATTGGTACTTTTACTTAAATAAAGGATCTGAATACTTCTTCCATTGCTAATTCTGACCTTAACCCTAAAACCAACTCTGAACCCTCAAACAGCCCTTCAAATAGACCAGACAAAATGCCTTCACTTTAAAAAACGTCCCTGTGTGTGTGTTTTACCTGAACACACTGATTGTTGCTGTCCGCAATCAGTATCCTGTCGTTGGCGGAGGCAGCCACTCCTTGAAGGTTGGTGAACTCTCCTTTGTTCCTCCCCTTCGTTCCTGAAGACAGCAAAACAGAGTGAAAACAATCAAATCTGTGAATTTTCAGTGAAACATATTATCATTATATTAACACAAGAGTACAAGTTAATTTGGGGGATACAGAAATATCTTGTATCTAATATAGATATACATAGATTATAATATTAAAGGGGAACTCCACCAATTTTCTACCTCAGCGCGTTTCCAGGTGTTCTCTGTGTAAAAAGTAGTATAAAGCCTTTTGTGTCTCCAGAGAGTGCCGTCTGAAATCTTATAAATCGCCTCAGGTGATGTCATCTGAGTCAGCATTGGTTGGTGCTGAAGACTAAAAGTTTGAGAAAAATCTGGGGGTGTTGAGTTTGAAAGACATGAGGTTACCAGACCTATGTAGCGTCTCATCTCCACTAGAGGCTAGCAGCTCCAGGCTACATTAGCCGTTGCTAGCATAACACACCAGAACCTCTGACCAAAGTGTCATAGTTGCATTGTGGGTGATGTATGTGCAAGGTTTTAAGTAAGAAGAATGTGTAGAGTAAAAAAGACAATATTTGTGGTTCTGCTGCATCGATTTTGATTATATATATATTTTTAACTGTCCATCATGAGTTGGACAATTTGATGACAAGTGGGCAAACTCCACCTGGAGATGATGATCATGTGATCGAAAGCTCTAAATGGACCTCATGGTGGACCTCTTTTCTCAACAGCTTTTAATTAATGTTTGGAGTACAAGGCTCACTGCCAGGTAGACTAAAATTATTGTTCCAAAACAAGGACGTTAAGGCTTAAATTTGGGTATGGGTGCTTGATTGACAGGTGTCTCATCATATCACATAGCTGTATTCTGGCTCCACCTTGTTTTCCAAATTTAGATTTTTCAAGGAAAACTGACAACAGGGCAGTCAACAGGAAACCCAAAATCCAAGCTTCAAAATGATGTATGTCATGACTTTAATAAGAGCTTTAGCTTTAGATTTCTGGGTGTATCTGCACTGCTGTGTTCACGCCAGTCTCTCACCGATCCTGAAGATGAGGTCGTCCTCAATGGGGTTCTGGGTTTTGCGTCGCGGGGTGCCCAGGGCGCTGCTGGCCCTCTTGGAGCCCTTCTTCTTCTGGCCAGGGGACTTCCCTCGTCTCTTTGCCCCCTCAGAGGAGCCCGTGGATGGGGTGGCGTTGGCTAGCGAGTTGGTGGCTGTGGTGGTGGAGGGAGACACCTGGAGGGAATATGACGTCTAATTATGAATTTTAGATTTATGTTCTTAAACAGAGTGACTTTCAACTTTTTCAAATTATTCTGTCCTTTCACCTCCACGTCTGCCTCCAAGGCCCTGGTGACCATCAGTTTGAAGGGACTTCCTTTGATGTGCTGGTCATACAAACGCAGAGCCAATGAGAAGTCACCCTCCTTTGGCACCATGTACACAAACTCATAAGTCCCGTTCTTGTGGTCCACTATTTCACCATCCACTATGCTGCCATCTGGGGTGAAAACCTGAAATAACACACACAGGTAATGTTTTAATGGGAGAATCGCTTCACATTTTATGTGAGTGCGGACGTGAAACAAACCTCAGCTGACAGAATCGCGTTGCCACTCTTACAGGCTCCTCCTGACTTGTCTCTTGTCACTATGGTAACAGACGAAGGATGTCCCACAATGCACTGCTCCAGGCCTGCACCCATGGCCTCGCTCTGGCTCGCCACCGCACTCAGAAAGAGGAAGAAGAAGAGGAGGGGTTGAAACGTGGTCATCTTTGCTGGTACAGTGCGATAATGGCAACAGTTCAAGCCTGCATCTATCTGTAACTATGAACTTTGACCTCTCACCTTGTTGTGACAATGGTCCCCAGGTTGTGTATGGACTTCCTCAGTCCATCTGTCTCCATCACCAGATCCAGCTGGTCATTCTCCTCTGGCTGACATGGCAAGCCGAGGCCAGCCAGCTCCTCCAGCTTCTCGCCGAGGTCCCGCTCCAACTGCAGGCTCGCCACACATGCCTCCCCAGCCAGAGCCTCCTCCGTCTGGGTACAGGTGGACATGAGGTCCTCCTCTCCCCGGAGGAGGCAGTCCACCTGGGCCTGGAGAACCTGGAGTTGGACGACAGATATGATGTTTTCGATGTGTGGTCTGATGTTTGTTTTTTTTCATTTGGTAAAGTATCCTTGTGGCGGAAAAAGGCAGCACTTTTACTACTGTACCAATTACATTTCCTTCCTCTTACGGCACTCATCTTGCCTTTTGGGGCTTTGAGGCCACCGTAGGGAATGTAGAGACATATTCTTGTCAGGCTCAACCAATTACACACAGTACCTTCTATGTAGAGTATACAAAAGTTTAAAAAAAACAGGTTTGTAGTACTAGAGTACAAAAGAAATCTTAGCCCTAAATGTTGCCCTGTTAATAATATTAAATGTGTGCACCTTCTGTTTGAGTCCATATGTGACCTCCAGCTCCATCAGCAGAACACTCTTCCTCACATCCAGCTGTTTGTGCAAATCCTCAAAACTCGACTGGATGTCCTCTTCGATGGAAGCTCTCTGATTGGTCAGCTGCTGGAGGATCTCTTTAACGAAGGACAGGGCATCTGAAACCTGAGGGAGTCTGTGGAGATCAGGAAAATGCTCTGTTAATAATCTCTTTACTACATTAAATATTGATGCATTCAGCCCAGCATAAATAACATGCTGATAGAGGCGTCAGATCAGACAACTATTCTAGTTGTTGTTCTGGAGAGCATGAACCAATGACATGTTTTCTTATTTAATTTGGAGGACTTGTTGCCCTTAGAAGTGAGCAATCAGCACTAGAAGAAAGAAACTCAAAAGCAGGTGCAACATGAGATAATTTCTTCATTTTGAGATGTTTCACCTATCAAAACCAACTCTATACTCTACACAAGCAGCCCTGTTGGACTCAAAAATATACCTGTAATTTCTGAGCAACAATCATTCATCAAATGTGACATTTCCACCATTTGCGTGTAAATCACTGTTATGAAACAGGCCCCAGAATCTTGCCACCACAACCCATACCTGTTCTGAATGGCTCCCAGCCTCTCCTGCAGGGTGCTGCGGTGTTGTTCCAGAGCCTGACTGAGGGGCACCTTGGGGTGCTCGTCATGGTCCGACACACAATCCTCACAAAGTGGACACTCACAGGCCGAACAGTAGAGGTCTGACACCTGGAGATGAGATGTTTATGGTTTGAGAAACAAAAAGATGAAGAATATAGTTACAGAGAGAACTTGAGTGTTCAGGTGACATTGATATAAAGAATCTTTATCTTGGCTTTATTCTCATGGTGCTTTTGTACTGTTATTAGAAGTTGTGGTAGAGCTCTGCCACCCAACCCAAACTCAACAGCTCCAGACATAGCATTGGGTTCCAGGTTGTTTTGTTGCATAAAGCTTCGGGGTCTGGCTTGTGGGTTCAAATTTGGTTATTTTCAAATGTAATTTTTCAAGAAATTTCTCTCTTTTTCTCTCTGACTGTGTCAGTCTGCATCCTCGCATGAGAAAGAGACAGATCTAGATCATGTGAGTGTAGCTAATAGTCAGTGATGGACAAAATAGAGCAAAAAAATAGCTTATAAAGACAATTCTGGTTTGTTTGTGGAAGTAGACAACCTGCCATCACTGTGGTGGTACCTCAATGTAATTTCAAGAATTTCACTCATTTCTGAGGTATTTTTGCTTCTGACCAACAGATCCCATTAAAAAAACAGTAAAACAGAAAACAGAAAATAAAATCCACAAGCTTCTCCATCATGAAATATATTTTACCTTTCGCAAACCTCTATTAATTCCTTGTGTTTAAATTGCATGCTAAGTTGCGTGTCATCCAGGGATCACTGAAGACACAGGTGAGCTGCCACCTCGCATATCTCATGCTAGTTTGGTGGTTTTTACTTTTACAGTATCATTTGTTACAGATTTTTATGAAATGATGCATTTCTTCTGATTTAAATGATAGAAATAATGGCATTGGATGATTTAAAGTAATTCCTGCTGGTTTAATTAACTATTTAACTACACAAAAACAGCACTTTCACATCCAGACCATGCAGGTCGGACAGAAGCTATGTTCATGTTAGTTTTTCACAAAGTCTGCGTTACAACCATTGACCAGTTATCACCTTCATCTGTCCACTGTGATTAGCACAAGCACCACTATCAGTGGAAATGTCTTTACCTCCACTTGTTGGGTTTGGGTCTCAATGCTTGCAGTTGGGTCAGGAGTAGACTAGGTTTGGGTCTCAGTTGTGGCTTGTGGACAAACTTTAGACAGCAAAGTTTTTTAAGCTGACCCAAGTTTGAAAGTTGCATTTTTGTCAGTAAAGAAACAAATGTGACAGACATGTATGTTAAAATGATCATACAGATTTCAGCTGCACTGATTTGGCTGCTAGATATAAATATGGGGGAAATACCAGTTTATGATTGGCTGCAGTGGTTTGCAAGAGAGCTGTTTGCAGCCTTGCAACACTCGAGTGACAATAAAGAGATATATCTGCATAGTCATCACCATACACAAACCAATTTTGAGGGACAAAAACAGAAGATAACAAGCCCCCAGATGTTGCACTCTCACCTTCCCTGCATGCTGCGGGCAGGCATTTTTGCCAGGTGGGGCCTCCAGGACGGTGCACTCCTCACTGCTGCTATCTGGAGAGTGTTGGTGGGCCTCCATCTGCGACCGGCAGCCTGAGGGGGGCGAACCTCCAAACACACTCCTTATTCCACACTGCAGCCAGGGGGAGGGGCTGGATGTTCAGTTCAAGTTTTCTACTGGCTATTTGTATCGTTTGCTTTTGTAAACTTCTCGTCTCAGCTTTTATTCCATTGTGCATTCGCGAGGGAGGAGCAAAACATTCAAACCAATGAAAACTCTGGGCACATGTTGGATCTTTGTGTGAAATCTGAGGGATTAAGACTCTGTATACTTTACTCCACACAGCACCTGGAAAAGAGTGCTAGGAATTCAGATGAAGGTCTTGTTTTTGAGTAATTTTAGTGTACAATCACTTTTGTCAGCACTTTAATTTCTTGATTTCCAACATTTATTTGAGCCTTTAGTCAGCGAAAATTATTATTGTATATTATTCCAATACATTCCTGCTGGACAAAAAAAAAACTTCCGAGCATCCAGAACTCCAGAAAACTTCCATTTAAAATGACCTTCTGCTTCCATGTGACGTCTCCTTGTGTCTTGAAACAATGGCACCAAAAAGAGGAAGAATTATAGTGTTTGATCCAAACCTCTTTAGGTCTGACTTGGAGAAAAGCAATGGACCGTGGTGTTAATTTAATTCAACGAGGGTTCAAAGAGAGGACCACCTCCTGCATAGAAGAGAGAGAGATGAGGATTAAGTGGAGAAGCTGATAAACATGTAAAGATAAAATCAATTACCAACCCAAACCCTTTTAACTTAAACTACTACTTATACTGTATTTGTGGGAGAGATAAGGGAGCACTGAGCGGTTATTGGGGATGAAGACTTGGAAAGAAGGATTGGTTTTTATTTATTTTTACTTTATTGATTCATTTTTACATGAAAAAACCTTTTACGGAGCAATTTAGTTTATTGTTTTTATCTATTATGATATTATGTTTTGCATCTAGTACTTGGTCTATATGTATTTTTTTATTTTAAGGTAATAATTTCTGACATGGATGTGTGCATTCATGTAGTGCTGCATGACCTAGGCCAGTTTGTTTACTGTGTCACTGTGATATTGTGGACTCAATTACAGATTATTTACCTATTTTTATGAGCAATATTTGATCAAAATGATTGCCCGAGTTGGAATACAGTGGAATTACTCTTTAATGTTTATTATGCCAATGGTTACAATATATATTATTATTATCTTTGTTTTATAAAAATAACTGAATGCATAACATGTGAAATGTCTGAAAACCACGTACCTTGAATGCCTCACATACCTGTTTGTATGAGCAATAATAGATTTTTAAAAAAGAATAATGTTTATTGCACTAATGCAAACATATACTCAGTATTAGCTAGTGTGCTAATCAGATGTGTAAACAATGAGACAGTAATATTGGGCAGATAAGGTGAGCTATTAAAAATGCACTTGTCATAGAATAACAGAATAAATACACTTCAACACACACACACACACACACACACACACACACACACACACACATACAAACACACACACACACACACGTATATGTTGCCCACTACAGGAATGCCCATATGTTTCATCCAGGTGGCGTACCAGATCACTGCACACCCCTAATTAACTCCCAGATGGTACACTCCACCGTGATGAACCCGAGCAGCAGGTCTAGAAACAGATGGTACGATCCACAGACGGGGGGGGGGGGGGGGGGGGGGGGGGGGGGTGCAGCATGCAGGACCAACAGGAGAAGTGCATGAACAGTAAGATACTAATAAAGAGCTTCAGGGGGCAGAAATGTAGGTCACCAAAATGTCTTCAAAGTGATGGAGAGAGACAGAGAGAGAGAGAGACGGGAGTGAGGCTGTGGTTTCTATGGTAACAGAGTGCATCGGGGACCCACTAGGAAGAGATACAACAAAAAGTGAAGCAATCATGGGCTCTTTAATCCTAAAATCCTAAATTTAGCAGCCTGTGTGCTCACGCTGTCACATCATAACGTTTCTCTGTCATGAGTGACACAGATATGATGAAGATGTAGGATGAGTATGAACACCAAAAACCTGCCTGGAAGTGAAGATTTTAAACTCCTATGTGCATCACATGGATACAAAAAAATCTGATCCTGAGTTGTGTGTCTGTCTGACAACTGTTGGAAGTCCAAGAGGAAACGTGTTAGAGCTAACAAAGATGTGACAAGACGTGTCAACAGTAAGAAAGAGAAAGAGGTCACATAACTGATCAAAAGCCAAAGATACAACATAAAAAATTAAAATGGGTTTCCATTACAAACATGGGGATATATGAAGAGTGTGGAGGGAAAAAGAACTCAGAGACTATTTTAAATGAAACCACTTTTTTAAAAATGGCTACTTCGTAGATGAAGTTTATCATTTTTAAATTTCCTAAGTAAGGTTATAAAAAATACACATGGGATTCATGACTGACTTGCAAGAAAATATATTGAAGCAAATGAGAGGTGACAGCATTGTCAGCACACTTTATTCTAATAAATAATATATCTGAGCTAATAAAAACAAGACAAACAAACAAACAAGTGACGCCTCGTGTTAAGTTCACTACTTATTCCTGCTGAAAACAAGCGGACAAAAATATAATTTATTGCAGGTTTTCCTGTTATAACGATAAAGTTTTCTCAGAAAAAAGAAACACACAGCAGACAATAAATACATTCATGTTAACCTGACAGGCGTCTCATTATAATGAGTTGTTTTTCTCATTATAACAAGTAAATATTTTCATTATAACATGATATTTTCTCTTATTAAAGAGAAAGTTTTCTCTGAACTATTTTTTTTTGTCATTGTGGAAGCATCACGCTGCCGTATTTAAATTTAATAAAAATAAGTTAAGAAAATTAAATGTAAAGATTGTGTTTGACATTTTAAATCATGGAATAGCGTCTTTGCTGTAAGTTTATGTGTGTCAGTTACATCCTGGACAATCCATAACAACAGCAAAGACAGATATGAGCAGCAATCACAAATTTACACATAAAGCTCTGCTGTGTGAATGTTTTCTAGACTTTTTATATTTTTCCTGCATTTATTATGAATTTTATTTTACTTTTTATACTATCAGACTTTCAGTCCGACTGCTTTCCATCCTTCCACGTCTCTTTGTGTCTGTCTCCCTGTTTTTACTCGGCCGGACTGCCTTTGTGTGTTTTTATCATCACATTTCTGTATGTAAAATATGAACTGAACATTCTTATGAATAATTTATAAAGGGGAGGGATTATGGACATGAGTTGCCTGTGATCTTGTTCATAATCCCATTTTTAACACCTCCTCCCCCAAATATTCTGCTGAAAGTCCATAACCTTCCTGACATGAAAGCATAGCCTCACACAGACAGTCGCACAGTTTATGTCTGTCTGACACACACACAGCATGTTTTTCTTCTTTTCCCTGATATATTCTGTCTGTTTTTATTTTATTCTCTGGTGCAAACACGTATAATCTTATTTTTTAATGTTCAATTCTGTCTGCAGACTGCACACACACGTAACAGCTACACCCCCACACTTTCATTCAAGGATTCTCTGCAGTACAAAGCTGCAAAGGATTATGGGGCAACAGTGAAGCTCTTTTTACAGAGTGTATTTGTGTGTGTGTGTGTGTGTGACACAGTGACACTGTGGTGACTCTCTGTATCTGTCACTTACAGACACAATTGAATCCTTTCTCTTCTTCTTTCTCTCTCTTACTCTTTGTTTCACTGCACATTCACAGAACATAAAATCATCTACTCATCTATAATCTGAATGTATGTATATGTTTGTTGACTGTGTGCATTCTTGAAATCAAACCCTGTTTTTTGACACTATTTATCAAAGTTTTTCCTACAAATTTTATATTTTCAGGTGATTGTACACTACATTCCACTTCTGTCAAACCAAATCTTACACACTGGACCTTTCAAGCTACTGCTAATGTATATTTCCTACTGCTGCTGTTATAATGTTGGATGTTATAAACATGGTCAATATTCCAAAACTTGAGGTGAACGTATATAGAAATGCTACCTGCCAGTCAAAAGCGAGGGCTTCAACCCGCCTGAACACTTAATTTACAATGATTTTTTCTATCTTGCCGACGTCGGCTCATCGCTCATGCCTACAAATGGCCGTCTGTTCCATGGCCTTGGTTACTAAGGCTGTTGCTAAGGTGGTTGCGAAGGTGTTTCCACATGTTGTTCATGGTCCAGGTATCATCGGATAATTCGTAATTCATTTGTAATTCAAAAACCAAAAAATCCAAAAAGGAATAACGATAAAACGAATCAGCAAAAACCAGAAACAGGCCGGGTTTGATTGGTTTTTCGTTATTTGATTCTGACACCAAAAACGTTTTTTTGTTTTTTGTTTTGAAACAAATAACAGATTTACCATTTTTTGGTTTTTGAATTACAAATGAATTACGAATTATCCAATGATACCCGGACCGTTCATGTTGTCCACTCTCATATTTCAGATGTGATTCAGCTCCAACATGTACGGATGGATTTGAGAAGTTGACATTTGGAGTAAAGAAGGAGAAAAAGAAGTGAAATCCTGCTACTATAGTTTGTTTACGTAGCCTCCGGAGCCGGAGGAAGCTTCCTGAAAGCTGACCAATCAGAACAGAGTGGGCTCATCAGGAGGCGGGGTCTTAAAGAGACAGGAGCTAAAACGGCCTGTTTCAGACAGAGGCTGAACTGAGGGGCTGCATAAAGGACCAGTAGAAGATAAATGAGGAGTTTTTAACTGGGAACCATGCAAAGATATTCCAGTAGAGCCCCAGAATATAAATATAGAGCTGGAAATGTGCATGATATATCGCCTTTTAACTGGCAAAACATGGGGTTGCCTTGTGAAGGAGATGCAGGAAACAGTGTATTTGATCGTTCATCAAAAAATTTGTCTACAAAACACTTTTTTTCTGTATTTTTGTCAGGGAGTAATGGACCAAGGAACAACAAAGATACAAACAGTGATGGACGAAAACACTGTGTCAACAGAGGAAATTCTTGAAAATAACATGAATGTCATATTATTGGGAAAACTGCCACAAAATCCTGTGATGTGTCAGAGTAACAGAGGAGTTCATGTTTGTTTATTTAATCTTGTTGTGCCGTCATTCTTCAATTACTTCAGTTTACTTCAGTTTAAATGATCTGGAGTTTGTCTTTTAATCGGGGAATACACTGAGCATGTTTTATTTATAGTATCATAACTTTAACACAGTGTCTCATTTATGTGCGTAAATCATAAAATACTTTTTTGGAAAACTGTGAATCATACATTTACTTTCAATGAAAAAGGCACAAAATTGAGTTTGGACTGTATTTTTTTGGGACTTACATTTTTATCCTTTATTTGTGTGAATGAATAATTTAACAATATGTTTTGCAATACTGAACTGTTCTATAATAATATTTCACTAAAGATTTTCTGATTTTAGTAGGCGCCTTTTTCTTATCATTTGGCTTCCACGTAGATTTATACTTTTTTAAATTGACAAAATGATAAATTAGACTTACAGCTGAGTTTGTGCTGAAAAAAGCCCTTTACATACCATGCATGTGGGGTAAAGACAGTTTACAGGAGCTAAACTTTACTGCGTAGAAAGTCTGTAAAAAAAATAATTATTTTTAAAAATCTGTACAACTTTAGATTCAGATGTAAATATGTTTAATCTTTAGAAGACAGAGGTACTGTATCTTACAAACTGAAACACATTTGGTTGATTGGAAACCTCCTTACGTCATCTTGATTAAAGAGACCAGACCCAGACTCCATTACATCATCTGGAGATTTTTTCAAACAGACAGAAACTCAATACAAATTCAATTATTCAGCAGCTGCAGGTTGAGACTTAAGTATAACAGTGAAACCAGTTTCTTAAAAGCTTGTCAGTGAATCTACTATGTGACGTCACACTGAACACACACACACACACACACACACACACACACACACACACACACACACACACACACACACACACACACTGGTAATCTGATCTTTCTCTTCATACATTCCCGTGGGAAAGTTCATGGTCATTCTGTCTCTCTGTTTCTGTTTTTCGTCACTCTGTCTTTCTGCAGCTGCGTTTACAGGATTTTTTTTCTGTGATGTAACAAATTAAAAAATGGGGATTTAACCTCACGTTGAGTGGAAATTGTTCTAGACTAGTGGTTCTCAAACTTTTTCACGACAAGGACCCCTAAACTGACACAAATTAGACCACGGACCCCCATTTGATAAGCTTTAGCCTCAGGGTCCCCGGTCTGATAAGATTTTTTGCTTTTAGATGTTTTATTACAGAAAATGTACGAAACCAATGACCAAAATAGTCAGACATTCTGTCATTGTGTTATTTATAGATGGAACTATAGTGAAAATATATTATTCCCTTTTTTTCTGGGGACCCCTTGGAACCCCCTCAAGGACCCCTGGGGGTCCCCGATCCTCACTTTGAGAACCACTATTCTAGACTATTAAAACATAAAGTGAGGAATCTGATGGAGATACACTTGATGGATGATTAAATGTAAGTACGTAAAGTAACTTCAAAGAGAGAGGAACAGAGGTAATTTGTCCAAACAGCAATCGATAACATGTGGTGTCCCGCAAAGATCTAGTTTGGGTCCTCTTTCAAATGAGTTCAGACCAACTGGGAAACACCAGGTGAGCTTTGAACATCAAACTTGTTATCAGCCCTTTATCAGCTGATGAAAATGGTTGTTAAAACGATTTAAAAATAGTTAAATTCCTGGATTTTGGACAACTAAAGGTGTGTTCACATTGAAAGTGAAGCAAATTCAGCAAACTCATTTTATTGCTGCAAATTTGACTGTAATATTTTTGCAGTCTATGTTTATTCGCCACAAACAACGTGCTGACATTACCTGTAGCGAGTCCAGCCTTGGACAAACTCTTTTTTCCGTCAGTTTCTCCTCAAAACAAGCGCAAATTGAGACATTTTGTGCCTCCTACGGAAATTCTGTATCTGTTTGCATTATCTCTCCACTGACTGTAACCCTGATGCATCTAAAATTGACTTTGCGTTCAATCTGAGCTATAATCAATATTTTTATATTAACAACAAACCTGGCCACTTTTATGTGAAAGGGGGGGGGGGTGTGCTCTTTTTTTGCATATTTCAGCTCATTGTTTAGCAGTCCGGCTGCAATTTTACTGTTTTGTTCACTCTCAGCGCTCTCACAGCATCGTTTTTGGCCACAGTAGGCAGCTGTTTTCAGAGAAAAAGCTGTAAAAACCCACTGCAAAAAATTGTGGGTAAAATTTCAGGTAAAATCTTCACTTTTAGATAAATTTACTGTTTGAAACTACTGTATAAGAATGTTCTAAACCAATGACTTTTTAAACAAGTGTTTTTATATTTATTTTTGTGGTAAGGAATATTTGTTTTAACTTGAACTATGTACAGCTGTTCACCACTTTCACTATTATGACCACTTATTCTTTAATGATGTCACAGACATGTTTACAACGGAAACATGTCCGTAGCATGTAACTAGCATGAAACTAGCCTCTCCCATCATGTTAGCATGAAAAAGTTTGCATTTCTTACAAAATCTTAGCCTGTTGATAGCGGAGAGAGAGAAATATGTACAAGTTGATGCAATTAAGATTATGACAAGTTCACAGAAACACAGATTTTTTATAGACTACTGGTTTGGTTGAGAATCTGCTGTGTGTTATTTCCTCTTTTTCTGTTTCTCTGTGTTTTTATACAGTACCTGTAAAAAATCAGAGTGGATCAGCCCAGTTTCTGTTCACAGAAGTGACGTACCTCCTGTTACTGTTAGCACTCAGGATGCTAACTTGCAGGGCACGCAGGCCTGGTAGCACACGTACGCACACACACACACACACAGATTTGTATTTGCTCTAAAGCTGAGGTGGATCAGTCTGCGCCTGCATTCATTCATTCATCCATCCTCCACCCTTGTTCATCCTGCAGTCCGTCCATCCTCATTTTCCTCCACCCATCCTCCTCATCGTCATCATCCCTCTCTCTCACCATGCTGCAGATGCTGCTGTCATCTCCAAACGTTCCTCCATCCATCCATCCATCCATCCATCCTTCCTCCTTCACTCTGTCCTGTCATCCAAAAAAAAAAAAAAGAAAGAAAGACAGCACTCACCATGTTTAACTAAGACGCAGGCCGATGACTGTGTGTGTGTGTGTGTGTGTGTCTATTTTCCAGCCTGAAGCCATCGCGTCATGATAGCGTCTTGTTTGCTCTCTCTCCTCTATATGTGTGTGTGTGTGTGTGAGAGAGTGAGAGTGAGTGTGTGGGAGTGTAGGAGGAGGAGGAGGAGGAGGAGGAGGAGGAGGAGGAGGGGGAGGATATCATCGTCACAGCAACACCAGCAGCTTGCAGCAGCAGCAGCACCAGACTGAGGGGGGGAAGGATGGAGAGGAGGGGGGGGGGGGGGGGGGGGGGGGGTGCATCATACAGGCCTCACTGCAGCATCCACCAATGACAAGCAAAGAGGAGGGGGAAAAAGGAGAGAGCTGATTGGTTCATCAGGTTGTCAGTTATCTGATGGTGTGGGCGTTTGAGTCTCTCTCTCTCTCTCTCATTTCATCATAGTGTCTCTCTCCCCTGTGATCTCACTTGTATCAACCTTTAAACGCATTAAACTGGAATATTTTTTAACCAAATACAAAAGAACATTTTTTTTAAATTGTTCACTAAGTTGATTTAATACAATTATTAAAATATTTAATTTGTCATTTCTTTGTCATAGTTTATTTCCTCATTCCCCAGTTTTCTTGGTCATAGCATGTTTACGTTATTTATCTTTTATGAATGTTTATAATCAATAATATAATCTGATATAAAAGATATTTCTGTTTGACATAACGTCAGACTACATAAATACATAAAGGAATGTCTGAAAGCATTTATTAGTTTCTGACTCTGGGAAAGTGAGAAAAAATCCTCCAAACTACTGCATCTCTGAACTGAATCTGTTGAACCAAATCACACATTAACAGTATTCTGTCTGATCTCCTTTTGATGACTAATGTCACATTTTTTCACTTTCAATCACTGAGCCTCGCCTGAACCCGTTCAGAGCCCCACATGGGGGGGAGGCCCACCTCCATCTTTGAAAACCTCTGTCTTCAAGTATTTATACGATTATTTATTATGAATGTTTATTATCAATAATACATAGAATTTGAGAGAATTTTTTTTTTAAAGACACGAATAAATTTCCATAAATGATTATGAAATCTGACAACAACAAAAACCGCAGTGTGGTGGCGGATGTTCCGGTGTTGACCTCCGGTCCAGCAGGCGGCGGTGAGGCGCCGTAAACCCGCTGACGGAATAAAAGCGAGCAGAAACGCGCTCAGAGTCATTTGGATCCGCGGTGCAGAGAGCTGCTGTTACACTGATTTAACGGTAAATATGACTTCAAACTTCACTTTACTCTTCAAATGGCGGGTTTAACTTATTAAACACAGTCTGTAGAGATAATAGTTGACGGTATCTTCCTTAAAACTGGAGTTTATTTTACGGATGGTCGCAGATTGTTTCAGCGCTGAAATGTCGTTGAGAGTTTCCACATGTCGTCCTGAACTGAAACACGACTGTTGGCCGCTTTATTTAATGTGTTTTTATGTTTTATTTAAACTTAAATCTGCCTGTACACTGTTGTTTTACGCCCAAAGATTATAACAGTTTTAAAGTTGGTCTAAAAGTAAACTTTGAAGTTGTAGTGTTGTACTGAGCATGCGCGGGATTTATTTAATCCTGATTGAAATCAATAGGTTATTATCAGGCTTCTGCAGAGCTTGATGATGAGTTTTTAATCATTTCAATCACATCTAAAACATGCAGGGCACTGATGCCGCAGGACCGGGATCGAAAACTACTGTTTTTAGATGCTGAATTTAAATTTCAGCATTTTTAGAGACAAGATATTAAAACAAACGGGCAGGACACAAAATACGCACCAGCTAAATGTTGGTAAAATATGCAAGTAGCTGGTAGATTTGCTTCACTCACCAGCCACAAAACAATGTGAATCTATTGAGTGGCTGGTAGAAGTTGAACATTCACTAACGGTTTGGCTGGTGGACAAAAAAAGTCCATTTTGCATCCTGCCGACAGCGTTTCTGTTCTGGTTGTTTCCAGCAGGAGAACACGTGGTGAAGATGACGAGACATTCAACCTCTGTACAAGTCAGAATAGAAATAAACCTACTGGAATTAAACACTTATAACTTCTAAACTTGCATCTAATACAGTCTAATATTCCAGGTCTGAGAATAATGTAATTTATGTGACCTATAATGTTTTTCTAATGCTTTTTCTTTGGTTGTAGGTTATTTTTTACAAGTACTTAGAATAGTTGGAAATGGTGGAAAATGGAAGTGAATAATTCTAATATCTTATTTTGTCCAACCAACTGTCCAAAGATGCTCAATTTAGTGATATAAAACAGTAAATCCTCACATTTCAGAAGAAATCAGTATAAAAAGTATAAAGTAGCATCAAATGAAAATACTCAAATACCTCAAATGTACTTGAATAAATGTACATAGTTACTTTCCACCACTGATCATTATTACTATTGTTGGCAAACAGTTTCCAAACAAAATTAATTTTTTAGGCAACAAGAATATTTTTAATGTAAAAGCTGGAAATAATCACAGGTGCCTTCATGATTACTGACCTGTTTGTTGTAGACTGAGTTTATTTGGTTTTCTAACACAAGAAATGTCCCAACAGACTTACATCCATCACCACGGTGAATGACCTTCATGGACACCGTAGAGAAGCTGCTCAGCTGTGTGAAGATGGATGATACGACTTCTTCCACGAGGGCAAGACGCAACAACACCTCAGCTCCACTGACCCTGTGGACAGGTGAGCTGATCAGTTGACGTTGTTTCTTACTCAGTTTACGCAGCTCCAGGACTGCTCAGCTCTTCTCGCTGTGATGATGTCTTTCCTGCCATTCGTAGTTTCCACCAGAGGTCGAAAGACCAAAGACGGTCCAAACCTTCCTTGGATGTCTGAGCGAACAACAGAAGTCTTTAACTTGTCTCGTAACATCTCGCTGCTTTCAGAGCTAACTTCATCTCCATCTCACTTTCAGGTTGACTGTCTCTTTGGCGGCCATGTCGTGTCCATTAAAGTTAAATCAACAGAATCGTCAACATAATGACTGACCTGTTAAGCTGGTATGTATGTTTCGGATTATAATATTTACTTCATTAAATATTGGTTCTGGGAAGTCCTGGTTCCCTCTAGTTGCTGTGATGATGATTTTTCCTGCCATTCGTAGTTTCCACCAGAGGTCGAAAGACCAAAGATGGCCCAATCCTTCCTTGGATGTCTGAGCGACTAAAGTGAATAACTGTGATTTTGTGTCTTGTTATCGTCCATAACTAAACAAGCTTTCAATCTTTCTTTCAGGCTGGATGTAAAATAAATGTCTGGATCATGGAGGAGACGTTCGTTCTCATCGTGACAGTTCACAGAAGCTTTGACTTCTTCTGAAGGTGTGTTTCTCCTGCAGTAGATCAGAGATAAATGGAATAGTGTCTTACAAGAAAAAAGTACAATACATACGACAAACGCATTGACGACTATAAACGCATATAGTCAAGATGCACATACAGGTGTTTGAGTTTTCCAAAAAAGTGTGTGCTTTATGAAAACCTTTTCTCCCTGAATCAGTGAATTCAACCCAGCCTTGATCTATTTACCTCTGTGCCACGATTCGCTGTGATGATGTCTTTCCTGCCATTCGTAGTTTCCACCAGAGGTCTACGGACCAAAGATGGCCCAATCCTTCCTTGGATGTCTGAGCGAATTAAAAGTAGTGAATGTCATCTGTTTTTGTCTTTCTCCGGTTTCAGTGCTAACTTGTCACTACATGTCACTTTCAGGGTGCGAGTCTCCGCTGACGGTGCCTGTCTAGTCAAAGGAAGTGCCAACAGTGAAGATGACTATAGCCCGGTATGTATCTGCTGTTTTTAAATGATATATTGAAGTTAAGGTAAAGATGCACAACCATCAGTTTGCTGTGATGATGTCTTTCCTGCCATTCGTAGTTTCCACCAGAGGTCTACGGACCAAAGATGGCCCAATCCTTCCTTGGATGTCTGAGCGAATTCAGTTGTAGTTGTGACCATCAGATCAAAAAGTTTTCTGTTGGCTAATGTTTCTTTGCTCCAATAGGTCAACCGTAAACGAGGATCTGCGCTGCAACTCAGGAGGACTTTTCCACAATCTTTCATCGTGAAAGTTTTTGTATGCATTTATATTCATGAGGAAATAAAACCAACTGTTGCTAACTTAAATGGCATTCAATGTTTTTGTCAAGAGCAGACAACATGAAACAAACTGTTTAATTGTATAAATGGACCAGGATTCTCCAACATTTAATACAAATTTTGTTTAAGCAAACCTGAATGAAATAAAAGCACTAGTATGAATTTTCTGTTGTCTTGAGTGATTATTGATAGCAATTAATGAGCCCATTATCTGCTTAATGTGATACATAGTGATGTAATGTGATTGGATGAGTCACCCAGCAGTATAAATTAGTGAAGACCCCAATCTTATGATTAAATACACAGCTTTCATTTAGTTTTGTGTGGACATTATAGAGTATTAAAAGGTGTTTAAACAATTGGATAGATACACCTTATTAAATATGTGGCATGTGTACAATGACATGAAATGTTACCAGAACATTGAAATGATTTGTTCTTGCAGTTTTGTTTGCATGTATAGATATTAGAGGTGTATTTATAAGGGGGTCGTAGGTTTTCGCACGGTGAGAATTTTGACCCTCTTGGCTTCCCATACCTGCTACGTCTCAAAGCAGCTGTCAGCGGGGAAGCTGCTGTCAAAGCAGTGCTAACCTACGGTAGCTGTAGCTAGCCGGCTAGCTGGCACCGGGAGACAGTAAAAAGGAAGAAGATGGCAGGTGTGCACCCCCAGGTAAATAATAAAACTACTGTTAATTATCGAGCCGGTCACGCAGTGTAAACTAACGGCTGGTACGTTTAAAGTAGATAAAGCGGTGGCTAACGGTCGCTAGCATACCTGCGGTTTGCTAACTAGCAGCCCAGTTCCTTTTATCTATGAACAAGCTGTCACTACTCAGGCTGCTGCTGTTCCGACGTGGCAACACAGAGGTGTCTTCCTCTTTTGTTTTTAACGTAAAGTCCGTCTTTACTTATTACTGGGACGCCATTACGCGTAGTAAGTTGTCTAACCTACATAAAACAGTCCAGTGAGACCCAGCTGCTATTTCTGTCTCCTCAATACAGGACGACCTGCTGAAAATGACACACAGAGAAAACTGGAAGTGAGTAGCCCCTCTTTCTTTTACCCTAAACTTTAAAATATATCGGCATTCATCATTAAAGACCTTCCTCTGCTCCTCTACCCTGACTCCTCTTGTGTTTTCTGCATCTGCTCTCCTCTTCCTCCCTCTTCCCACCTCCACCTCCACCTGTTTTGCTCTCGGCAGGGTGCAGCATGAGCGTCTGCACGTGAAGCACCGGGGTCACGAAGCCATGCACGCGGAGATGGTGCTGATCCTCATCGCCACGCTGGTGGTGGCTCAGATAGTCCTGGTTCAGTGGAAGCAGCGGCACCACCGCTCCTACAATGTGAGTGGTGACGTGTAACAAAACAGAGAAAGACAACTGGACGGCCGAGACACATCTGGAGATATTTGCGGGGATTTATGTACATTTCCATGCAGGTTACACCCCTAAGTAGGAACCCCTTGAACTACATTTTGTTTTAACTTGCAGTTTCCAGAGGTTTTCTGTCATTGTGCTTAACCCACAACAATGGCTGAAAACCTTTGATAAATGTGCCCCTGGGATGGATGGATATATAGATGCTTTATTAAACCCAAAGGCTAATGAAAGTGTTACATCAGCCATTTGATATAAATCAAAATACAGAAACAGTGAGGTGGATAAAAGAATACAGTAACTAAACTAACTAAACCTAATAACAATACATTAAAATAGAATAGAGACTAGTGATATAACCATAACTATAATATAGTATCTGCTGAGTATAAATACTCTTCACTGATGATAAAATGCTGTATTATAGTACACTGTACATTAGTACAACTGGGGTCGATATTGCTATAGTAATGATAAAAGAAAGTATTAGTGGGGTTTTCTTCCCTGATGTCAACCAATATGCACAATTTCTTCGGCATCATTTATTAGATATTAATTTTAGGTGCAGGTGAGTATTTTCTTGTCCTCTGACTTCACTTTCTGGCTTCACTACATATCAAATCCTGAATAATTTTATTGGTCTTATGACTGTGCATTTACAGTATTTATTATACATGGGATATTAACTACTGTAAGTATAAATGCCTCTGAAAATACATAAAGATATGGTTTATCATTGGTGTCAATATTATATATGTTATTGTTGAAATAAGGAAAAAACTCACCTTCATGCTTCACTTCAAGCCACAACATTTAATCAGGACAATGTTTCAATCCTACTGGATCAATCAATGATCAATAACAAAATCTAAAGTTCCCTCTTTGCTGCACCCTGGTGGACAAATAACTCCATTGATACAGGATCTTTGAGGCTGATTCAGACCTCAATATATGAAAGTTATATGATTCGTCAATATTAGTTTTTTGACATAAACGTGTAACAAACAAACTGTTTGGTCATTGTGACGGAGACATGTAGTGAGTGGGCCATTTTGCAGTTGAAAAAAGTAAAAAACAGCATAAACTAAAATCTACACAGGCTTTCTACGGGTCTCGGTCGTCGAGCCATGATGGCGTCTACTTCAGCCTCACAGCAGTGGACAGCTGTGCTAAATCTGCTGCTGTGGTCCTGCTTCTTCCTCCTCAGTGACCAGAGAGAGAGAGAGCTATGTTTTAAAAGTCCCTCTGTCTTCAGTACGGCTGCAACTGCGATCATTTTCACTATCGAGTAATCTGTGGATTATTTTTTTGATTCGTCAGTTAGCTGTTTCGGTCCATGAATGTCAGAAAATGCTGAAAAATGTCGATTATTGTTTCCCAGAACCCAACGTGACGTCTTCAGATGTCTTGTATTGTCCACAACAGTCCATAATCCAAAGATGTTCAGTCTGCTGTCAAAGAAGACTAAAGAAACCAGAAAATATTCACATTGTTGAAGCTGGAATAAGAGAATTTGGACATTTTTTCTTAAAAAATGACTTAAAAAATGATTAATCGATTATTAAAATAGTTGGTGATTAATTTAATAGTCGGCAACTAATCGTTGCAGCTTTAGTATAAATCCCTCTGAAAGTACATAAAGATATAATTTATTTTAGGTGTTAATATTGTTATTCTAAAAAATAACCAACAATAATCACAATCTAAATTTGCTTCTGTGCTGCACTCTTGTGAACTGGACTAACATCCTGGTCTGATGCAGGATTTTTGAGGCTACTACAGATCTCAATATTAAATAGATGCAAACGAATAACGTACACATAAAGAACAGTGTTTAAAACAACGTATCTTTGGTTTTTCTTATCAGTCGGTATATAAACTGACACCAGCTGGTGTATGGTGGTTAATACACATGTTTAGTCTCTGCTTCTAGCTTTTCTCTGTTTTATATCATCATAAATTGAATATCTTTGGGTTTTGGACTGTGTCAGCGTCAACTTAGGCTCTGACAACTTGTTTTTTTAAAATAATTTTCTTATAAGGATAAATGAACGAATCAAAAAATAACCAGTAGATGAATTAATAAAGAGCATAATCATTAGTTCCTGCCCTCAAGAGTGTGAAACTAAAGTATGTAAAGATTCTGATATTGAAAAGGAAATGAAAACATTAATCTTTATCTCCATGTATTAATTCATTGACAAGAACAAACATGAGTGTGTTAATGTTTTAACTGTCTCCTCCTCAGCTGGTGACTCTGGTCCAGATGTGGGTGGTTCCTCTTTACTTCACCATCAAACTGTACTGGTGGAGATTTCTGTCCATGTGGGGCATGTTCTCCGTCATCACCAGCTACGTCATCTTCAGAGCAACCCGCAAGCCGCTGTCCTGCAGGACGCCGAGGTGAGACGGGACATTTAATTTGACTGAGTCTGTGTTATGATTGTTGGCGTATTATTATCTGAGTAAGAAAAGAAGCCACAGTTCTGAGTGTTGAAAGCGAAAAACACTTTTATATTCAGCAGCTGCTGTAAAGAGTCATCTTTCTTTCATTATGAGGTATTTAAATGTATTTATTAGTAAAGTAGAGCAAATAGAAGTAGTGTACTGTATATCTATTAATGCACAAGTTCACTGTTTTATACTTATTTAATATTCTTTTTATCTACATTTCTGGGACACGCTGAAGGACATAATGACACAAAGAATTTACATAAAAGTAGATAAAACAACATTTTAAAAAACAAAAATCTGAGAACAATGTAAAAAAAAAAAAAGTATAAAAATATACTCAAGGACATCTGGAAAATAAAACATGATTAAGATAAGGTTGGTCTACTCGCAATCTTTTGTCGCGTGTTGCAAAAAGTCTTTGAGTTGAAAAGTTTTTAGAGGCTGTAGATGTAAAATTATCCAGTTTGTTCCAAGAAAGATACAAAGAAATGAAAAAAGTTAGAAAAAATAGACAATTTGTTTACTAGAAATATGTTTTATTATTATTATGTTGATCTTTCCACCAGACCCTCCAAGGTTGAGAACTGCCGGGTTAAGTCTTGTAATTTTGATTTATCATCACGTTCCAGAGACGGAAGCCAATCCAAATTGGCAGTTTTTATATTTTGAACCTCTAAGAAACACACCTGGTTTTACTTGTCGGACATCCTGCATCACCTGAGTCTGGAACATGATGATCACAACTGTGGACAACAGAAAGGCTGCACTCTTCTCTTACAGCTACTGCAGGAAATATGTTTGTTCTTCCACACTGGAAACTATTAATACTTCTCATCAGAGCTGAAAGGATTGTTTGATTAATAGCAGAGGTGGAGGAAGCACTCAGACGCTCCACTTAAGTAAAACTAACAGCACATCAATGTAAAAATACTCCATTATAAGTAGAAGTCCTGCATGAAAAATCCTTGATCTTGTTCTTAATTACCTCACAAATCACTTTGATACCATTGATATGTTTGTATTACACATGTTGACAATATTACGACTGTATCTCTGTGTTGGTCAGGATGGTGTACAAGTGGTTCCTGTTGATCTACAAGCTGAGCTATGCAGTGGGTGTTCTGGGCTACCTGGCCATCATGTTCACCATGTTCGGCTTCAACGTCTTCTTCAGGTGACTCGTCACACCTCCATGGTGTTGGGGTGGGGGTGTTTAATGAGTTTTAAACATCGTGTTTATCAGAGAGCACAGAAAAGTTAACATAAAGCCGGTGAAGTGCTGGAGGTGGATGGATGGCTGAAATACCGATGAATTGATTGGTTGTAGTTATGGATGACAGTAGTTGTAGTATAATTTTAGTATAATTTACATTTTTATTGCAAGTTTGAATGATGTCACTCCTCTACCCTGAGACTGAAGACATGGATGAAGTTTATTGGTGTATTAATACAAACGTTTTTCAATATCATTGAACATATTATACTACTACATCTACATTTAGCCATCTAAATAAAATCACACAGACGACAATACTACACGCAGATGCAACCGTAATGACATAATGAATATTAGAAGGTGTAAATGTCAAGAATACAAAGAAGAATATGAAAATTTCTGCAGACTTCTTTGGGTTACATTTTGATATTATAATAAACCTTGTCAAGTGGGGAATTGTTGTATTGTAACCCATCAGAAATTTTATTTTTCACTTCTACAAACAGCAAACAAACAGACAGACATGAGAGGTCAGATGTTTGTCGTCCAGTAAAAAAAAAAAAAAAAAACATCAAGTGGAAAAATAACATTCCTATCAATTTAAACTTACAAGGAAATTAAGAGACACACAAAATAAACAGAGCAATGCACCAATCAGCTGGAAATAAACAGATAATAGAAAAGAAAGAAAGAAAAAGTGAAATATTGGAGGATAAGGCAACACAGAATTGTAAATGTTGTGATAATTTCTTTTAGATTTCCAGTGATTTAGAATGAGTTTCCTGGCTGTTAATCATACTAAATCTATTTGTGTTTGATCATGTTAATTCCAGCTGTTCTGTCTCGTAAAAGCTAATAAAATCCAGGATTTGAAATTGTATGTTTGGATAAAATATTAACAGATATCCAACATGATTTTTACAACTACTTATTACTGCTATTTTCTTACAGAGACAAACTTATCCCCAGCACCCTGCATCTGTGACTAAATATCATACTTTGTGAATAGTGTAATAGTGACCAGTAGAGGGCGGTGGTGTATCTGTTAATGGTTTCTGTTGTACTGTTGGCTTCTGATACTGAAAGTTATCCGTTGCTCAGCAGTTTCACCGCTGCTCCTCGTAGCTCCGTGTCAGGGGGGTCAAATCCAAACAGACGGCGACTCAGAAACACTCAGAAAAGTGACAAACAGTCTGCAGAACAAATCAGAGAAACACTGTGCTGGTTGAGTGCAAATTCATTCCTCAAACCTGCAGTTAAACAGGCATTAAATTTAAATATGTAGTTATTACATTTTGATCTCAGTACCTTAAAGGGGCCCAAAATAAAAATAAAAATAGAGCTGGTCTCCTTTAACAGATCCGAGTTTGAACGTTAGATCTTTCTTCATATTTAAAGCCAATTAAAGAGGCTATAAACATAATGGCCCCAAAGAGCCAATTAGGATACTCAAGGGGAGTCACTACCATCGAGTTAAATGTCTCTCAGTTTAGTTATGTACAATTTAAATGAGCTTTATTGACAGCTGGTCTTTTTTTCTTCCTCTGTGCAGGATCAAGGCTGAGGACTCTATGGACGTTGGCGTCATCATGCTGTTTTACGGACTTTACTACGGCGTCATGGGCAGAGACTTTGCTGAAATCTGCTCTGACTACATGGCTTCTACAATCGGGGTGAAACACTTTTTTTAAAAAATGATTCCTAATAAAGAACAACTTGACCTTTTGACCTTGACTCTAATCTTACTAAATACACTCATAAATCATTATAGACTAAGCTGTCAATCTGATGTCTTTGTTTTGTCATTAGAACATCAGTAAATTTTGAAAAATAGTTGTTAAAATTTCTTACAGCCTAAGTTGACGTCTTAAAATGTCTTTTTTATGTCCGACCAACAGTCCAAAACACAAAGACATTCAGTTTACTATCAAGTATAACAAAGAAAATAATCAAATTCTCTTTACAAGCTGGAACATGTAGATGTTTGGTATTTTTGTATTAAAGAAAGAGTTGTTTTCTCCTTCCATCAACTAGTTGAGTTATAGTTGCAGCTCTACTTGTGTGTGTTTTCAGTACTACAACAAGGGAGGCATGCCCAGCAGGAGTCTGACCAACGACATCTGTGCGGTGTGCGGTCAGAGGATCCTGGTGGACGTGGAGGATGAAGGATTTATAGAAGACACCTACCAGCTCTCCTGTGGACACATGTATCCTCTGAGTCAGTCAATGCTTGAAAAGAACTAGTTTGTACCACTGTGTTGTTCAACCACACTGGAAGACAAAAGTCTTCATAGCTTTTTTGAATGGACACCCCCAACGGTAGGGTGGAAATCTGGCCGTAACAACGAGGGAGGAGACATTTTCAGACTGTTACTCTTTGAAGACATTCAGTGTTGCACACAAAAAGTGACAGAAATAGTTGTGTAAAGCATGAAACAAAAAGAGCTGGAGAGAGACGTTGAAACCTGCTCTCACCTCCAAACATGATGTTGGTTTGATTGTTGGTTTCAGAAAGTTATAGAAATTATCAGACACAGCTCCCTCAACTCCAAAGTTTGTTGCTGTTTTGTTCAAACTGAACATCTTTGAAAACCCAACGATTTATACAGTATGAGACAAATTAAAGCAGTAAATTGTCACATTTGAGAAGCTGGAACTAATGAATGTTTAGCATTTTTGCCTGGAAAACTTATGATTAAATAGTTATGAAAACAGTTTAATTTGATTTGATTAACTTTCTGTTGATCGACTTATTGTTTCGGAAGCTAAACAGGAGCAAATGGACAGATAGAAAAGTAGTTTATGCTATTTCAGCATTGTGTCAACATGTGAATACAACATAGTCCAGTATAGAAATGTCAACAGTGGGAGACGATTATCTGTTTGTTATAAAATAGACAGTCAGAGTATCTGCAGCTTTTTGTTCCTTAACTTGCCTCGACCCTTCAGATTCCACGAGTTCTGCATCCGCGGCTGGTGCATTGTGGGTAAGAAGCAGACGTGTCCGTACTGCAATGAGAAGGTCGACTTGAAGAGGATGATGAACAACCCGTATCCTTTTATTGTCCCTGTGTGGGATGCTGAGTGATGGAGAACTGTGATGTAGTCGATGTTAGATGATGTATATAAATGTATGAAGGTATTTCTATACATTGAATGCAACACAACATCATCCTGAATGCTCTCCTTAATTAATATCTTACCAGCTGGGAGAAGACACATGTCCTGTACGGACAGCTGCTTGACTGGCTCAGATACCTGGTTGCCTGGCAACCAATTATCATCGGTATCGTCCATGGGATTAATTTCTCCCTGGGCCTCGAATAGAGCCCTGAGGAACACCACTGTCAGTACTGTATGTACCCGGAGTCGTGTAAAGCGCAAGAAACTTTTCGTGGCAAAATGTCAAGCTCAGCCGACGCTACAAGGAACTGACTCAGGCTGCTTTTGAAGTCTTCGTTTCTTCAGTACTTGTTCTTTGACTGAACGCTTGCACGGTTTTCCTGCAGACGGATCCCAGGTGGTCTGGACCTCTGTTTGCGGGGGACACTGTGATCCCAAAATCTGCTGCCAACTTGAACAGAAGTGTTTGAGCACAGATCCAGTATTTCATTTCAAAAAGTTTTGACACCAGAAATGTATGTGAAGTTTGAAACTTTCAGTCTGTTCAAATGTTGCTGTCTTGCATGTTGTTTTTATTGTGATAAATCATTGCTTTACTTTGTACTGTATCACACAGAAACGCCTTTTTAAACAGTTTTATGGTTAATTTGCACACTCCTCACTGCTGCTGGCTCTGTTGACGCCACTAACGTGTTTCTGTTCAAACTAGATTCAAATAAGCATTGATCTTCATTAGAGGGCTGCAGCTCTTTGCACATTGATTACGAACAAGACATTTATGTCCAAATAGGCCAAATAGTGGTACAGCTAACCTGTTTACATTTCATGTAACTTATTTTATTACAAAAGTTTGATTTGATTGTTTGTTCTGTTACGTAATAATTTGTATGAAGCTAAAGTTGATGATTTGTGGTCAACTTATCGTAGCAGTTGGAGTCAATATGTCACTTTTATGTTTCTGAATGAGTTGCTGTCAGTGCAGCTGATCCTACATGATTTAAACTGGTGAAGAAGAGAGGAAAACATCCTTTCAAGGATCAGTTTAAGTATCATGTTACAGAAAGGGGGGTAAAGTTCAGAGAGAACGAGGTGGTAATGATTTGTTGCTATTCTCCCAACTTGGCGGCTTGTGTCCTCCCTCTGGTAACCAGCCTCCAAACATTCAATAACAGGAGTTTGAATGAGTTTGTTGAAGTTCATGACAAGTTTTCCATCCGTTTCTTTTGCCAACTCAAATATGTTGCTTCCTTATCAGAAGTGCTGCTGATATTAACTTTGTATTGAATAAATATTTGTAAAACCACATCAGTGTCAGATAACGAGTTCATACCCAAATAGTACACACTTTTAGTTTCACATTAAAAGCTTGGTCAAACTACAGTATGATATTAATTAATAATTTGTTAGGCTATTAAAGGAGACACAAGACAAGGAGCTGAGACGTAAGTGAAGAAGAAAAGAAGAAAAGAAGTCTTTTGGCTTATGAGGAAAACTAATAAAGTTATAATAGTGTTTTTTATGAGTCATTCCTGGTCCACAGGTAGTTTTCCTGATCAGCTGTATAACAATAACAGTCCAACTGTTTACTGTCCCATCAGATCAGCTGATCAATAAACACATTCGAGTGGCTCCTCGCTCCTCATCTCCTCTGGGGTACATTTACAGGAGGGAGGATGTGTGGAAGCATAAATTCGCCAAATGAAAAGCACCCAGAGTTTTACCTCATCTTTTTGTGAGTGTGAAACCAAAAGAAAGGAGAGCGCTTGTGCCATTTTGTGAAAGTCTGCTTTCAGGAAGCTTGCTTAGGGGTAGCAAGTATCAGAGTCATGTTAAGTTACTGCAAACCTTACGTTTCCTGCTTTACTGCATATTAAAAGCTTTTAAATGACTAAATAACGTGAGATTTTTATTGTCTAAATTATAAGAATTTACAGGAAACAATGGTGAACTGGTGCACTGTGTGTAGAGCAGATGACCATATAAAGAAATCTGTCACCAGTCGACGTCGGCTCGGGCTGAAAGTAGAAAAAAACAGTTGGAAAGTGTTCAGAGCAGTCTGAAGCCGCTGCTTTTTGTTCATAGGGATTACTGCTACATACTGTACCTCATTATTTGACACTTTGGCCACGTTTAATATGAACATCCAACATGTCATCTGCATGTGTGTGTGCTGTATTTACAACAGCAAGGATTTATTTTGTTGAGAGTTGCTATGGGCCTCGAAAACAGTCATGGCTGATATATCAAAAAAAAAAAAAGTCTTAAAGCTTCATTGCATGGTGAGAAAGTTCTCAGCTGTTTGTAAAAGTGAAGTTAAATTCTAGCAGACATGAAACAAACATGATGGAAATATGACATTTCTGTTTTCCACATGGTTTTCCATCATTTGACCTTTGACTGCCGCTCTTCAGCTGCAGCTCACTTTGTATTTGGGTAAGTTTCCAGGTCTCTTTGTATGTATGTAGGTCCCTTTATACCCTTTATAAAATCATTTAAATAAAGCGAACTAATTCAGAAAATGGGTTCACACTGTCTCAGCATTGATTAATCCCCTGAAGAAGTGAGAGGTTCACATGTTGTGAGAAGACATGTTGCTCCTCACTAATGTAGCTTTACCTGACTTCATATAAGTGCTGGAGCAGTTCATTGTTGCTTGAATCAGTTTCACAGCCACTTACAACTTCCTCAACGTGCAGCAGAGATAACAAACCAACAGCTTGTCCAAGCAGCCAACACACCACACTACAAAATAACTGACAGAAGCTGCTGTACATCTTCTACACTTGCAAAGGCACTATGTTATTCTCATTGTTGCACCAGTTGGCAATACCAATAGAAATATATAGAAAGGTTTAAGATTATGTAAATAATAATAATATGTTTATGATTGTTTGGGTTGCAACTAACAGTTAATTCCATTAAAGATGAATCTATTATTTTTTTATTTGCTTAAATGATTAGTGAAAAAGATATTTAATTACAGTGATATGAAACAAAGAAACACAGCACAACCTTATATTCGAGAGTCTGAAATCAGAAAACAATAACAATTAATAGATTATCAGAATTGCTGCTGTTGGATTAGTAGCTGATTCATTTTCTGTCGATTTTTTTTTTTTTTGACACAATGCTATTTTTGCATTGAACGCCGGCCTCCTCACTGGTAGAACTACAGTGATGTCCAGGTTTGTGTTGTGGAGGTGTGGATTAGTTATGTTTTTAAATAGTTGCATAGCCTGTATCTGAAACTGAGTTCACTTGAGGTCAGGTCCACACTAAACCAGGACAATCTGAAAACACAGATTGTTTTCCTGCCTCTCTGTTTTTGCCTCTAATCCTTTCACTGGAGAAGCTAATGTCTGGCTTTGTATGAAAAGAAACATGGTGAAAGATGAAGGAAGATGGTAAACTAAGACAGTAGCATCAACAACTAGAAGTTCACTCTAAGCCAAATTCAATTTCATATCCACAGTCAGGGTGTGTAGTACATAACGTGTATGTTTAGGGAGGTTAGAGGTGCCTTTTGCATAAGATAAAATGTTCTTCCTTTAAGCTTCACAGGTGTTCAGTATAAACTGATGAAACTGATGATTTAAATACCAGGCCTGGGTGTAACAAGATGTTCACATACAACAGAAACCAGCTGAACAGGGTCATTAGCATCATTGTCACATCATGTTCCCATTGTTGTACTAGTTGGTGATGCCAACAGAAATAGACAGAAAGGTTTAAGATTATGTAAATTACCTGTAATGTTGGAAGAACCACTCAGATGAAACAACCAGTTAGTCAGGATTATAAACAGCTAAATGTACCTTTTGTACCCTTTTCTGTAACTTTTGCCACATCACATCTTCCTGGTAGATTACTTTGTAACATGAACATGATTATTATACTGTTTCATCTATAAATGCTTTTTTATTTGCTTCATTGATCGGTGAAAAATGCTGAAAAAAAAGTTCCCTGAACCCATGGTGACATTTTCAAATTGTTGTCATTGTTGTCATTGTTGTCCAATTAACAATCCAAAACCCAAAGATATTGAATTACAGCCATATAAAACAAAGAATTTTCAAGTTCAAGTTTATTTTATTTGTATAGCAATTTAAAAAGCAAACAGCTTTTGCACCAAAGTGCTCCATGAAGACAGACATATGTATATACATACAAGCATAAAAACATACATGTGCAAAACGGATGTTGTGAAAATAAAGCAAGATAGAAAGAAGTTTAGACACAATTTAAAACTCAAGAAATCAGATAGAAATAAAAAGCAGATTAAACACAATTAAAAGCCAGACAATAAAAGTGGGTCTTCAGGTGCATCTTAAAAGCACCAACAGACACCAACAGTGTAAAGGTCTCCGGTTGGCTATTCCAGAGTTGAGGAGCCACTACAGAAATAGCCCTGTCCCTGCCTTTTTTCCCATAAACAGGGCACAGCTAACAACATGCCACAGTGGGAGGATCTGAGGGGTCTGGTGATGTTGTAAGGGATGAGAAGTTCTGAGAATTATGTAATAATTTGTATGACGCTGAAAGTGGTCAGTGTGCAGGTGGAGTCAATGTGTCACTGTTATGTTTCTGAAAAGTTTTTTAGGTCACTGCAGCTGATCATCCATGATGTAAACTGTCGGTTGATCGAAGTTTAATGTTATCTAACATGGTGATGAAGATCAGAGATAAAGAGGTTTTAGGAGTTTACACTTGTCTTTTGGTGCCATTCTTTCAACATGGTGACAAGTAACAATGGTAAGCACACTCTAACTGTTCAGTAACATGAGATTAAATGGGTTTGTTGAAACCATTGAAGAGTAACTTTTATTTCGCCAAATCAAATGGACATTGGTTTTTTTTTTGTCAACACTGCTGCTGATATCAACTTTGTATTTATTAAATATTTATAAAACCTCATCAGTGTGTCAGAAGATGTTCATGTGCAAACTCTTAAGGTCACACTTGTGGTTTGGATTCCTTGGTCTGAAGTCGCATTGAGGCCGACATCAAAGTGTTGCTCCCTCATTCATTTCAATTTCAGAAGTGATGACAACAAGTTGAACCTGACTCAACTTTTGCCATGACGCAGTTTTATTTGTTACTTATTTATTTAATGAGGTGGTCCTATTGAGATTAAAGGTCTCTTTTCCCAGAGAGATCTGAGAACAAGACACATTTATAAGACAAGAACACAATCAGTGAACAGAAACAACACAAGTACACAATAAACAAAGAATTCATAAAAAATAGTTACAAGAATCCTAAAAACACATCAGATAATAAAGCTTTAAAATCTCCAAGGAGAATTTAAGACTCAAGTTTGAGTGCAGTTTACAGTTTCCATTTTACAATTCCATTTAAAAGGTGCATCGTGCCTGAAACCAGTTCTGCCAACACTGGTGTGAACATGAGGGATATCTGAGGTTAAGTGTTACTGTAGTTACTAGATTTAAATGAGAGAAGAGATGTGAGGTAGTTTGGAGGCTTCAACAGTTGAGATTTATAGATCAATAACATGAAATATTTTTTTCTTCTTGACTGTAAGAAAGTAAATGTTTAAGCTTTAAGTATTACTGTATGTTATAAACAGCTGTGCAGTGCAAATAGGCTACAACTCTGTATTTCATCATCTCACCCGGAGCAACACCTGGAGTTGTGTAGCCTGTATATGGAACTGAGTTCACTTGAGGTCAAGTCCACACTAAACCAGGACAATCTGAAAACACAGATTGTTTTCCTGCCTCTCTGTATTTGCCTCTAATCCTTTCACAGGAAAAACTAATGTCTGGCTTTGTATGAAAAGAAACATGGTGAAAGATGAAGGAAGATGGTAAACTCAGACACTAGCATCAACAACTAGAAGTTCACTCAAAGCCAAATTCAATTTCATATCCACAGTCAGGGTGTGTAGTACATAAGGTGTATGTTTAGGGAGGTCAGAGGTGCCTTTTGCATACGATAAAATGTTCTTCCTTTAAGCTTCACAGCTGTTCAGTACAAAACTGATGAAACTGATGATTTAAATACCAGGCCTGGGTGTAACACGACGTTCACACACAAGAGAAACCAGCTGAACAGGGTCATTAGCATCATTGTCACATCATGTTCCCATTGTTGTACTAGTTGGTGATGCCAACAGAAATAGACAGAAAGGTTTAAGATTATGTAAATTACCTGTAATGTTGGAAGAACCACTAAGATGAAACAACCAGTTAGTCAGGATTATAAACAGCTAAATGTACCTTTTGTACCCTTTTCTGTAACTTTTGCCACATCACATCTTCCTGGTAGATTACTTTGTAACATGAACATGATTATTATACTGTTTCATCTATAAATGTTGAATCAGTTTCACAGCCACTTACAACTTCCTCAACATGCAGCAGAGATAACAAACCAACAGCTTGTCCAAGCGGCCATCACACCACACTACAAAATAACTGACAGAAGCTGCTGTACATCTTCTACACTTGCAAAGAGGCACTACATTATTCTCATTGTTGCACCAGTTGGCAATACCAATAGAAATATATAGAAAGGTTTATGATTATGTAAATAATAATAGTGCGTTTATGATTGTTTGGGTTGCAACTAACAGTTAATTCCATTAAAGATTAATCTATCTATTATTTTTTTATTTGCTTAAATGATTAGTGAAAAAGATATTTAATTACAGTGATATGAAACAAAGAAACACAGCACAACCTTACATTTGAGAGCCTGAAATCAGAAAACAATAACTATTAATAGATTATCAGAATTGCTGCTGTTGAATTAGTAGCTGATTCATTTTCTATCTTTTTTTTTTTTTTTGACACAATGCTATTTTTGCATTGAACGCCAGCCTCCTCACTGGTAGAGCTACAGTGATGTCCAGGTTTGTGTTGTGGAGGTGTGGATTAGTTATGTTTTTGTGATGGAAATAGTTGTGTAGCCTTGATCAGGAACTGAGTTCACTTGAGGTCAGGTCAACACTAAACATGATGAAAGATGACAGAAGATGGTAAACTCAGACAGTAGCATCAACAACTAGAAGTTCACTCTAACCCAAATTCAATTTCATATCCACAGTCAGGATGTGTAGTGCATAAGATGTACACACATCAGAAATGTATAAAATTGGACCTTTTGCATAAGATAAAATGTTCTTCCTTTGGGTGATTCTCATTGTAAGTTCATGGCTGTAAGATATGTTTAGTATAAATTGTTGGTATGCGGATTGAAATACCAGAGTGGAACAAGGTGTTCACATGAACTAGCGTCATTATCACGCCATGTTCCCATTGTTGTATTAGTAGGCAATGCCAATACAAATAAATAGAAAGGTGTAAATTTATGTAAATTACCTGACATGTGGGAGGTCCAACCGACCAGTCAGATTTATAAATGCTGAACCCAGAAGCTCACCTCATTGTATCTGAACGCACCACAAGACGCTGCAGAACCGGTCGATTAAAGCCAAGGTGAGACACCCAGGTTCATTTTGTAAGTATACAGTACGGTCTTATTATTATGTTTTTTATGATTAGGGACCTGAATGAATAAAAGACAAAAGAACTTTGACTTGTACTGCTGTGACCTGTGAGACATAAAGATCTGTGCAACTAATACCGGCTTTACACCAAACAACTTTTCAAGCGATTTCTCACAGACAAAGTTCCAATGTCAGAATAAAATCATGAGTTTTGCTGGAGTTGTGGCGCACTCCCATCATCTCTATCGTTTGGTGTTTGGTGGACATAAAAATCAGTCCAAGCTGTCCTAAGTCATCTTGTCGTTCCGATAAAATCAAGTATGTTTAATACTATCATAAGTCTTTATTCTTGGCTCATACAAACAGTGAAGTTGAATGATGTCAACAACAATACTGTCAACAAACAGGTGCAAAAGGGAGAGACATTTTCTTTCAGTTGCTCAAGTCTCCAAAAAAGATTTGAGGACACTTGTACATTTTTATTGTTAATAGCATTCTTTTGCTTGGTGGAAACACATGTTGACAGTTTGTTCTTTGTTGGTTTATTACACATAACTTATGAGAGAACTTCCCAAGGATACCGTAAGAAATATGTCAATAACTCTGATCTTTATTGTTCTCATCTGTAGACTGCCAACATCTGAGCTCTTCCAGTGTCCAGCACTGCTGTCAGCCAGAAGAACCTGTTTGTCCGCTGCTTGCCAAGGTACATTATCTCTCCCCAAACAGGGTATCTTGGTACATGTGATTAAACCTGTTTATATTTGAATCTATGGTGGGTCGGAGTCTCAGGTAGATTTAATCATTCCTCCTGTCCATACTGGCAGTGAAGTGATGCCTTCATTGAGCAACTACATGGTAAATAGAAACAAAAAAAGTGTAACCTTGTGTTATATTAAGACTTGAAAAGATCCAAACTTAAAACAGACTAAATCCTTTACAGGAGAGAAAGGAGTGTGACCTGTGATTGTCAACAACATGGCAGAAGGATTCAGCAAAGCTAAGGTAAGTTAGACCAGACATCCTCAGATACATGTCTTTCAGTACCTCTCAACAAATTTCCACTGCATCAAAAGTCCAGTAAGGCTGCATTACATGATGTTTCAGTATAAAAACTCCAGACATCTGTACATGAACAGCATTTCTATTAATATGAGAGGTGACACCTTCATTATTGGGCAAAAGAAGGTGTGATGCTAATGACACATTAGTGAGTTCTTCACTGTGTTGCTAGAAGTTCAAACCCTGGCTCCCTCACACAGCTGGCCAGTCACTGCATGACGTGGGTGTGAGTGTCAGCTTGTCTGTTTCAGAAAGTTACAGAAGTGGCCGTGCACAGCTCCCCTCTTACCTGCAGTCAGAAAGGTGCAGGTTTAATGGTCATTTCCACTGTCTGACAAACATGTGAAGGAGGATACATCCACAAGATGACATTCACACCCACTTCACACAGTCATTGTTCAACTTTTTTAAAAAATCTTAAAAAATACACTACTTATTAGCAACAAACATTCAACAAGAGATAAAAACTGTAACCATATCATACATAGTGTATATCAAGTACTCTAAAACAGAAGATGAAATAGACATATATAGAGGCCATTCATGCATATGAAAGGTTGCTGAAAACATGAAATGCATCTAGTATATATTTTTTGAGAACAATGTTTTTATAACATTTAATCTTAATCCTTTTATCATTTTGCAGGCTGTAACACATGCACAGACCACAAATATCAGACCACACAAGATGTTGGATGCGATTAAAACAGTCCAGCATCCAAAATGTAAAGGCGGACATCTAAACATCCGGAGTATGATTTCTAAGCGCAAAGAACTGAAGGATTTACTCCATAAACACAACACTGACTTTTTAGGTTTGACTGAAACTTGGTTAACCAGTACCACTCCAGAGTCGAAAATAAACATGCCTGGATACAATGTTTTTAGAAAAGACAGAGATCAAGAGAAGCATGGGGGGGTTTTACTGTATGTCAGAGACACTTTACAGTGTGATCAAATTCAATGGCCAGAGGAAGTTCAGATTGAATTTGTTGGTGTGAACATCTCACCTTCTGATGAAATGCCTTTCACTTTAATTTGTTTGTACCGCAAACCTTCAGCAAAGAGAGAGTTTTATGACCAATTAAGAGTCCTCTTCAATCACTGTGATTTTAGTAAAGAAATAATAGTTGTGGGTGATTTTAATATTGATTGGAATGACAAGAAGGGAAGAGAAAGACTTAAAGAGATCACAGATGACTTCAATCTTACACAACTAATAAATACGCCTACTAGAGTAGCTCCTCCTTCAGAAACAACAATAGATTTATTGTTCACAAATCAACGTGAAAGAATTACTAAAATCAAAAACTTGCCGATTGGCTTTTCAGACCATAATGCAATTCTTTTCTCAAGGAAGCTCACAGATGTAGAAGACCTTGGCAAAAGATTTAAAAATCTTTAAAAGTCTGGCCTGATTACAGACCAACTAAGATTCACATCAATGGGAAACAAAGTAATTCAGACTATACGAAAAGCCAAAGCAAATTTCTTTATGGAGACTTTTGAAGGTGCAAAAGGGAATGGAAAATAAATTTGGCAAACTATTAACAAATTAATCGGTAGACAAAACAAACAGAAGTAGGTATTCAGAGGCTCCCAACCTAAACCCACCTGGCTGCACAGGTTGTTATTTTCTTGTTCATAAATGTATTTTTTCCCAATGACTTGAATGATCAAATCAATTTAAAAAAACTGAATCTGCTCACAGAAATACATCAGACTTTGGTTCTGCTTTGTAAAGACTTCCCTATTTGTGGATCTTTTCAGTGTATATTTTGCAGCAGTGAATTGGATGCCAACATGCTTGTTCATCAACTATAATTGTAACCATCTACTGTTAACTTGTACTTTTTTCACTGTATATGATTTTTGTCACTTTTTCAGCATTAATACTCTTCTAATATTCTAACATAATCTTACTGTAGAAGCTTTTCATTGTACTGTAATTATCTGCTGTCAACTTGTTTGTGAAAGCTTCAATATCATAGTCATAGTTAATATTCTAACTTTTCTTGGTGTTGGTAAGTTTTTTCTGTTAGGTTAGAGTTTTTTTTCATCCATATTTCAGGCTTTGTTGTATTGCTTGTTGTATTCTGTTTGCATTATATTAAAATTCACTTGTTTGGTTCTCTTCAAAATCTGTCATTGACTTTTCTTTTCTTAGGCTGATGTTACTGTTTCACCATTTCCTGACTTTGGTCTAAACATGGGGATGCAACACTGTCATAATAAATTAAACTGTAGGCTATCCATCCTGTATGTGAAGAGGAAAATTCATAGCTGAGATCAAAATAGTCTTAAAGCTTCATTATGGTTAAAAAACATTCCTCTGATAGTAAAAGTGTAGTTAAAATCTAGCAGAAGTAGTTTCTCACACCTTTAGGTTAGGAGTATAAAACTGTAAAAGCTGAGATACACTAAAAACAAACTAACACATCTGAGGAAAAAGGTGTTTACACCTGTTCTAAATGGACACACTGGAAGGCAAAAATCCTGCTGTCCTACAGTGTGTTTCCATCCACCCGTTTTTATGTGCATTTCCAATTTGCACATAAAAAAAAAATATTTTTTTTTTTTAGAAATATGTTTTTACATTTGTCTGCGGTGTAAAAGTTGGTGTATAGAAAAGCAAAATGTGCCAAATTGCATCTTGAACAGACTTAGTGAATAAATGACATACATGAAGCATAAACGTCACTGAAGAGCTGAAAACATCAGATCTGTGTGGAGCGATGAGGAGACTGTAACCTTCCTCAAATGAACACATGAAACTAACAGAAATGTCATATTTCCATCATGTTTTCCATCATTTAAGCTTTGACTGCTGCTCTTTTAATGACATCATCTCATTGTGTCCTCTTCTTTTGAAATTGTTCAGTGGCACCAACTGGAGAATTAGCAACACCTGCTGTTTATCTTCTAATATTCACATAACAGCAGTGGATGAAAACATGCATTTTCTTTTGTGTCTTGGAAATTCAGTTAAAATTTGTGCAACATTTGGATGGAAACGTGGCTTTAGAGGGAGGCAAGATGTGATTGCAAAAAATGGGAATAACAGCAGGAATAATGGTGTTGCACTCACTTGTCCAAATGAAAAGTGATGGAAGAATGAAAAGAGGGCTTGTGAGAGAAGTTCAGATCTTGCTCACCGTCACACCTCCACACACCTGACAAATTACTACCTGAAGTGGGTGTGACTGTCAGCTTGTAGGTTTCAGAAAGTTACAGTAATTGTTGGAAACCATTTCCATCGTCAGAAAGGTGTGGGGGCACTGTTCAATGATCCAACAGGCACTTTGTTTGAAGCAAAGATTTTGTGACTGTTCTTTCAGCTCATGTTGTGTTTGGGGAAGTTTCCAGGGGTGTTTTTTTTTTTTTGGCTGTAAACAAAATTATATGACTGTACTGTGATCAAACACAACAATAGGGTAAATGGACTGTACTTGTATAGCGCCTTTCTAGTCTTCTGACTACTCAAAGCACTTTTACACTATGTGTCACATTTACCCATTCACACACATTCATACACTGAATGGGTACAGGGGCTAACATGCAGGGTCCCAACCTGCCCATCAGAGGGAGCTAACCATTCACACACATTCATACACTGATGGCACAGCCATCAGGAGCAATTTCTTCGACATGCTGATCGAGGCAGTTTTAGCTTCAGCAGCTAACAGCAGCACTGACCTGAGATTTCCTCCAGCAGGTCAGTGCTGCTGTTAGCTGCTGAAGCTAAAACTGTCCTCATGTGAAAACAAAGTTAAACACAGAAAGGTAAAATGACTTCTGGCTGGTTTAAGTGTCATCGCACTGTTTGTCTTCTTCTCATTATTATTATTATTATTATTATTATTATTATTATTATTATTATTATTATTATTATTATTATTCTCTGGCCAGAGGATGTCACTGAGCACCCCCTTCCCTCCGACCTCACATCCACTCTCCCGTCAGCTCCCTGCCCACTTTTTTAGTATTTTTCAAATATATGCAGTGGGTGAAGTTATACTATAGGTTCTTTGGTATATCAGTATATCTTTTGTGTACAAATACTGCTTAGATAATTCTCTGTCACCGTTGGCCGGTTATCCAGCCAATCATGAGTTAGCGCTGAAATGACGTAAGGACGCTAAAGATGGCGTCGGATTCAAACGGTTCCCGGTTGACTGTTGCCGTAAGTGTGTTTTTTCCAAGTTTTGCTTGTAATCTTTAATATAAATGTGTAGTGTAAACAATTTAAAACTGGCTATAACTGGTTTAAGTCGCTGTTTGGAGCAAACTAAGTTGTTAATGAAAAGGACTTTGTTTTGGTCGTATTTCGTTATGAGAACAGCGTCCCGTAGCTGAACTCCATCCATGAAATGTAGGAATTTAAAACTCTCTTGTTGACTGATAATAATGCAGATACGGCAGAACAAGATGTAAAACGTTCAGATAATGTTTACGCCCTCCTGGTAAATTCGGCATATGTTAGGTCTTAATATGAGTAAAATATCAGCTGTAAACCGGTGATGTTTAAATGTCATCCATCCGTCTGCGCTTCTTACAGAGAAGATTGTGAGTAACAAACGTTGAAATAATGTCGAAACAAGCGTTAATCTGTGTGTGTGACGGATGCCGAATCGAAGAGTTAATCGATTTGATTCGTAATTAGTCTGAAGTCTTGTTGTAAGACGTAAATATCTCTGATGATACTAAAGCGCTTCATCTAACGGGTTGAGTGCGTCTGCTGGCAGGGAAACATCAGCAGCTAAGCAACCGGCCTCCTCCGGTACAAAACAACCTGCAAGTACTCAAGTACTGTATTTCACTACAGTTTTGAGGTACTTGTACTTTACTTGAGTATTTCCATGTGATGCTACTTTCTACATTTCAGAGGGAAATATTGTACTTTCTACTCCACTACATTTATTTGGAAGCTTTAGTTACTTTTCAGATGAAGATTTGACACAATGGATAATATAACAAGCTTTTAAAATACAACACATTGTTAAAGATGAAACCAGTGGTTTCCAACCTTTTTGGCTTTTGACGTCTTACAAAAAGCAGTGTGTAGTCGGGGTCACATTTCACATGTCTATGAGTTGTTAACAGCTCCACCAAATAGTGATTTTTCCCTCTAAACTTCTCACATGCTTTCATTTCAATAAATGTTCAAATGATCCAATATTTCAGCAAAAATCAAAGATTAGAGAAAAAGTCCAAAAACTGAAAACAGATTTGTGTATCAGAACTTTGTTTTTTCTTCTTTCCTCTCCCATTAATCATCTCACCACCCCTCAGATTTATCTGCTGACCCTTTGGAGGGGCCCGACCCCTAGGTTGGGAACCACTGGACTAAACTAGCTAACTGTATATAAAGTAGTGTAAACTAGCTCCACCTCCAGCAGCTACAACAGTAACATGCTGCTCTAACACTGATGCTTCACTATTAATAATCTAATGATGTCATATATAATAATATATCAGTCAGAGGGACCAAACCACTACTTTTACTGCAATACTTTAACTACATCAAGCTCATAATACTTATGTACTTTTACTGCAATACTTTAACTACATCAAGCTCATAATACTTATGTACTTTTACTGCAATACTTTAACTACATCAAGCTCAGAATACTTATGTACTTTTACTGCAATACTTTAACTACATCAAGCTCATAATACTTATGTACTTTTACTGCAATACTTTAACTACATCAAGCTCATAATACTTATGTACTTTTACTGCAATACTTTAACTACATCAAGCTCATAATACTTATGTACTTTTACTGCAATACTTTAACTACATCAAGCTCATAATACTTATGTACTTTTACTGCAATACTTTAACTACATCAAGCTCATAATACTTATGTACTTTTACTGCAATACTTTAACTACATCAAGCTCAGAATACTTATGTACTTTTACTGCAATACTTTAACTACATCAAGCTCATAATACTTATGTACTTTTACTGCAATACTTTAACTACATCAAGCTCATAATACTTATGTACTTTTACTGCAATACTTTAACTACATCAAGCTCATAATACTTATGTACTTTTACTGAAGTAAAGGATCTGAGTACTTCCTCCATCACTGCCTCCAGTGTCTCTGATCACTTTGATCAATCAGTGAACAGAAAGTCCCACATCTGTAATAACGTCTATTTTAAACACATCTTCAGGGTGATTGAATTCGGCTCAGAGGTGGAGCTATGCAGACCGAACCAGCAGAGCGGAGGAGACAGCCTGGCCGGAGCAGGCGAGGGGGGAGCGGGCCGGGCCGAGCGGAGATGCGGGGGGGGACGCAACCGGGAGCCGCCGTCAGCTCTGCCAGGAGCTCCGAGGAGGAGATAGCGAGGTGAGGACTGAGAATATAGATTTGAAACAATAAAACAGGTAGTAACGGTCCCTTTGCAATTACTGCACCGCTACTACTGCAACGTGTACTTTTTGTGTGTCGTATCGTGGCTCTGTATAAACAACGAAGCTGCTGAACACATGTAATCTGAGGGATTATACAGATGCATCTATCCTGAGACATTATGTATGAATACAAGTAAGAAATACAGCAAGTACATGTGTTTTCAGCAGCTGTACTGTGTGCTGAGTTCATACCTTCACTATGTGGTCAAAAATATGTGGACATTTTAATGCCACAGCATATAATGATATCTTAGACAGTAGTTTTTTCCCTTTTTCCTGTTTCAAGCCTGGAGATTGGTGTGGAAGATTTTGACTGGCCTGCACATCATGATGCAACACCATCCGACACCTTTGACATGAGCTGGAACGCCAACCGCGAGCCGGGACTTGTGCAGCGTTCATGTCACGTCAGAGTTTCCGTAATAACGAGTTTCTTCGCGTACATGTCGTAATTACAACCGGGAATCTGACTCGATGCTTAATAATACAAAAGTGGTGAATAAAGTGTTCGTTTTTTAAAAATTCTCAAACAACCAAATCTGTAATCACAAAATCCGTCTTTGAGCTATCAACACTTCTTTATCATCTCTAACATCCGTCACGTATGATGTGAACCTGCGTTATCAGTTAATCTTGTGGCTGAACGGCTATTAAAGCTGCAGATTAATGCACCTTGTGTTAGAATTACTTTTTACACTATCTAAACAGCTGCAGGGTTTGTCCACATACTATTGGCCATGTAGCGTAGCCTTCACACAAATGACTTAATCCATGACCGGATTTCTTATTTCTTCTTCAGGTTGAAAGAGTTCATCGCCGCTATGCAGCAGGAAGAGAAGCTGACAGGAGACATGGGAGGAAGAGCAGAGAGGAAAAGAGAGGGTGATGAGGAGGAGGGGGAGCGAGAGAGAGAGAGAGGGAGGCACATGAGCCGAGGAGATGGGGGGAGGAGGAGAGGAGGAGGAGGAGGGAGGAGGGCGACGTCAGAAGGGGGTACAGGCAGTGAGGAGTCGGGGAGGCTGAGGTGGAGAGTCAGTCAGCTGGAGAAAGAAAAGGTGGAGCTGACGTCCGGCCACAACAAGGAGGTGACTGACTTCTAACTGTTAGTCTATTTAATCATGTCTTTATAGATGAGTGTGTGTGTTTTAAAGTGTGTGTGTGTGTGTTCAGCTATGTAGGCTGCAGGCGGAGCTGACCCGGCTGAGGTCATCAGTGGAGCGAGGGAAAGCTCAGAGGGTGGAGCTTCAGTATCAGCTGACTGTGAGTCAGAGAGACGTCGACCAAGTCGCCAAGCTCGGCAGAGACAAACAGGCGCTCACAGGTACTCAAATCAAACACACCCCGGATGAACCGACAGCTCAAAAGTCTCAGAAATCAACCTCGAATCAAACAGAGTCTACGTCTCTTTATTCTAGAAAACAGTTTTACTGCTGATGAAATGATGTATAGACCTGAACGGTCATGACTCTTTGGCTGATTGTGAATCAGTTTCTGTCTCTTTTCCTCCTTCATCTTTTAAAGGTCTAATAAATAACACCGAGCCTCACTGGATGTCACCAAACAGCTGTTTGCTATGTACAGATATAGCGGAATAATGGTGATCTGTGTGTGTTGTTATCTCGAGCTTCACTGCTCTTTGTTTTTAGTTGCTGCACCAGCCGGACTGTTGCGCAACATTACTGAGTAAATGTGGTTTGTTTTGGTCTGAGATGTTGGTGCTGTGACATCTAGTGGCTGAATGTGGTACTTTAAAAAAAAAACATCAAGCTTGAATCAAACGCACCTTCTTGGCTTAAAGGACGGGTTCACAATGTTTCCAGTGTGTCTTAAAACAACAGTTGGATGACCTGTAATCATTCCTCCTGTTTATACTGGATATTAAAAGATTCCCTTAAAAATGTGTTTTCAATGGAAGTGATGGAGGCCAAAATCCACAGTGTGTCCACACAGTCATTTAAAAGTCTGTGTGAAGCTTCTATTCAGCTTCATCAGTCTGAGTTAGTCATATCAAGTGGATATCTGACACATTTACAGTCTTTTTAGCATCAAATTCCCTCTTTGTGTTTCCTCGGACAGTGTTTCCCTGTTGAGCTGCAGGTGGAAGTATAGTAACAAAAAGAGGGACTTGCACTTGTGAAGTGCACTATGAAGGGATCTTCTGATGGTCGGTGCGGACAGGAGGACAGATTAAGACAGATTTGAAAAACCGTGAATCCTTTAATTTCATCCCTTCCTTCACTGAAATATAAAAAAAACCTTTGTATGTATAAACACTGTGTGCGTGTTTAGCCTCCATTACAGCCTTTATAACAATAAAATATCATCAGTAGTTATAGAGGTAAGATTTTGTTGTCATGTGTTTGTGTGTCAGAGCGAGCAGCGGAGCTCCAGCAGACAGTTCAGGAGCTGCAGAAAGCTCTGGACATCACCCGGAAGGCCAGAGAGGAGGACCAGCATGCTTTGCAGCAGGACGTGGAGGAGCGAGACAAGCTGATTCAGAGCTTCAGCTCTGAGAACCAACGACTGCACCGACTGCTGCAGGTTCGTACTTCAAAACAGTCGCTTGTTTCCACGTCCGGCAGTTACGGAGCAACGTTATCATTCATGTGGAGTCGTGTTTCTGTCCACCTGGTGAATGTGAGTCCAATATTCACTCTCTTTTAGCTTCTGTTTTTGTTCTCCACCAACTCCTGAGGGGAATATCTGGCTCTTTAGCTGCTAAATGCTCCACTATGTTCACCAGCTAGTCTACAGCTAACTGTGTCTGTTTGGTGCTGAGCAGGTAGTGTACAGTGGTTTTTAGAGCTTTCCCCTGAAAACAGCTGCCTGCTGCAGCCCAAAAAAAGCCAAGGGGAGCTGCAGAGTCACTGATCATTCTCTGTAGGCTCATTGGAGCTTTAAACAGTCTTTTGAAGGTCCAGTACAGGATGAGGTCCTCACTTAAACCAGGAGCAGAAGCCTCTCAAAATTCATAAAATCATCACGACACCTGCTCTCCGTGTTTTCTCTCGTCTTCCAGGATCAGGAGGAGGCTCTGGAGGAGGCGGAGAGGAGGATGACCGAGGTGCAGAAGGAGAGCGAGAAGGAGGCCGAAGTGAACAGACGACAAGCTAACGAGCTAAAGTACCTGACGGAGAGAGAGGAGCAGAGCAGGAGAGAGAAGGAGGTGATGAGAAGTGAATACAAGGAGGAGGGGAAAAACGGAAGAAGAGGACGGGACGAGGCGGGTGAAGGTGATGGAGGAAGGTAACGGAAGATTGTATTTTCTCTCCAGGTGTCAGATCAGAGGGTGAAGTCTCTGCAGTCGAGCATCGAGGCGGAACGAGCAGCTCACCTGGAGTCCAAGTTCAACTCTGAGATCATCCAGGTAACACACACACACACACACACACACACACACACACACACACACACACTTTTCTTTTCACACAAAGAACAAACAGAAAAGCATCACAGCTGATCCAGAACACTGCTGCTGGAGTCCTAACAATGACAAAGAGTGTTTCAAACCTATAGATGGTGTGCACTCAAATAGCTTCATGATTTTATGAGTTATTATTGTACAGAACTCCAACATGAAATTATTTGTCCAGCGACATAACTCATATTAGAGAAGGTATAATAAAAGGGAAATAGTCCTCCTTGTTGGCCATGCAAGGGATGTTATTAATCGTAATTATGATTTTGCAAGGGTATAGGTCTTTTAAGGTTAAGTGACTGAGATGCAAGCACAAGAAAACACAAACAAGTTCACTTTAATTACATACACATGTTCTACTAATACTACAGCTACAAGTACTAAACACTACAACATTTTACAAACAAGACACAGGAGGGAAAGGGAAACTGGTACACAAGGCTATGGCTAGCGAATGATTCGAATGCATGATGCAGAGTTATCTATTGTGCAGTTGGTATGTGAGACCTGACAAATGGATGTGATGACTGTTACCTGAGAAGCAGTGAGTCAAATCAATGGTACAACAGCTTAATTTTGAATTACTAATTGAAGTTACAAATTATGAAAGCACCAGGGTTTAAAGAAGTTGATGAAAGTGTTGTAGGACTACTTGCTTGCACCCTGGGGTGGTTTCTTGTGGAGAATGGAGTCCGATGTGCTGGGGTGAGAAGCTGGAGTCTGGATCTTGTAATGATGAGTAAGTCTGCTGGTCCGGAGTTGAAAAGTTCCCATTGGAAGAGAGCTCCTGGTTCATGCTCTCCTAGACTTGATCCTCAACTCATGACTCTAGACTTTTGAGGTTTCACCTCCTGTTGTTCTGAGTCACATCTTCAGACTAGCCAAATGCAAGCTTTCCACCGGCATGGCAGAAAGTAAGAAGACGGTAAAAAAGCAAGATGAACCAGCAACAAGCAGCCCAGAAGAGCGGCCTAAAAACAGCACAGAGTCTCAGAAAAGACACTGTTTTAAAGTTTTAGTCTGCCCACCCAGAAGGTGCATCCTAGTCAATCCCAGGGGTTGCAGAGTTCTGGGGGAGCAGAGTCAGTCCCCTCCTGTCCATGGACAGACAGGTACAGTTCTTGAATACGGTTACTCCATTAATCAAAGTATTTACAATTTAGCAATTGCATGATTCTTAATTTTTGCATTTTTGATAGTAGCTTTAGCATTCTGAGAGTGAACAAGCAGAACGGTACTAAACATGATGATAGTGTTATCACGGATGATGGGATTATTTTAGTTTTACATTTCTTGGCTTAAAGGCAGTGGAATAAAAGTCTAACTAAAGTAAATAACAACACATATTGTGATATACACACATATCAACATACAACAATAACTGTCCTTAGACAAAATCTAAAACTACATTTGTAAGTCCAAGGGTTTTACAGTCCTCTGTTCTTCTTGACCTGACTGCAAAGGACAGGGGTCCATGCCATTTGAGGGTGTGTGTGTGTGTGTGTGTCGAAATGAAATATGTGTTAATAAACCTTTTAAATGTTAATCTGTCTCTGATCATGTGACATGTCAGCTGCGGGTTCGGGACCTGGAGGCGGCGGTGGCGGTGGAGCGGTCCGGCCAGCAGGAGGCGCAGTGCAGCCTGGAGCTGCTGAGAGCTCAGTTCAGAGAGGTGGAGCGAGCATACGGCCTGGAGAGAGAGAGGAGTGGCAGCACTGAGCGCGCTCAGGAGCGGTGAGGTCACAGCGAGAAAACAATCAAACAAGTGTTATTAAAGTTTGTTTAGTTTGTTCCTCTTCACACACACAATATTAACAATAGTTCATATTAATATTATAGTAACACAATAATATTCTAATAATTATTAAATCACTTCAAAGACTAAACACTTTATTTATAGTTTGATATAAATTATTTATTTTTACAAATTAAAATTAGCGATTTTGAAGGCACCACTTTGTTTGTATTATTAATATTACATAAACAAAACAATCCCAACTCAAAGTCCACTTACTTGCTTTTTCCAGAGCTGATGAAGACTGTGTTATATGGTTGAAAGCTCCAGAAAACACTAGTACTGTAAGTGGACCTTTCAGGAAGTTGGATTGTTTGTCGGCCCAGAGTGAACTTAACTAGAATTAATTTAATCACTTAATCAAATTATTTATTTAATTTAATTAACATTTTAATAAAAATATTTACACGATTAGTTTGATATGTAATATTTAATATAACTTGAACTATTATCACCTTTTTTTTTACAATATATATATATTAATATTAAATATTACATATTATAGCAACAGCAACAATTGAAATAATTATTTAAAAGTTATATCTAAATTTTTATTATTCAGTTAGATTCTTTATCACCTGATTGTGTGTATTTGATTTGTATTTATATATATTGTTTCTATGCTCTGGTTTAAGTTTTCAAAATTACATAAATAAAAATATGTGAAATAGATCAAATGAATAAATTACAAAAAATGTCATTTTGAAATAAAAGCAGACTTTTGAAAAAAGGAAGTCAAATTAAAATAAAATATAAAAAGTCTCTAATTTAATAAAGATAAATGTTAAGATAATAATGATAAAATATCAATTTCATAATAATGAGTTGATTTTTAATAATTTTCTAAATTATGTCACACATGATTGTTTCATTTTATATTTTTTTACACGATTTATTCATGTGATTATTTCCACTTTATTATTATCCTGAAGGAAACCTCACACACACACACACATACACACACACACACACACACACACAGATATCAATGTGCAGCAACAATAAACAATCAAGGACATAAAAAATAATATAATTATAATTATAATTAAAATCGCGTATTTAAAATCAAATCAAATAAATAAACGTGATGTAGCAGATCGACATCATCCTGTACATAGAACACGTTTATACTCATCACTATTTCTTTATTAATATTGTTCATAACAGTTTGTGTGACTTCATATATGAACATATTTGTGTGTTCAGGTTGCATAAAGAGTTCGAGCAGTGCAAGTCTGACCTGAGCGTTGCCTTGGAAACCGAGAGGAAGACGACCTCTGACCTCACGGAACAGCTGGAGGAGGAGAAGAGACGACACGCCGACACACACTCACAGCTGGAGCAGGTCTCACACACACACACACATATGATATATAAAAACTCAAATCAGTGGGAATATTATGAATGATTTTTTTGTTAATTTGAGCGAACTAACCCTTTAATCTTCATTTCTTCTTCTGTGTTTAGGTTGCTAAGAGACAGTCTGACACCGAGGAGACGTTTGTGAGCTGCGTGACGCAGATCAGAGAAACTCTCCAACAACACGGCAGCAGCGGTAAACACTCAACACACAACACAACAACAAACAGCTGCAGCACTTTCAGAAGCTATATCATGTGTGTGTGTTTGTTTGTTTGTAGGCTGTAGTCCTGCTGCAAAGCATCATGGGAACGAGAGTCTTTCCGCTGAAGTCCTGCAGCTGTTGAAGACGACACTCTGCGTTTACCGACACAGACTGGAAGAGACCGACAAACAGGTGAAACACACGCTCTCCGCTCATCACGCGGGTGCGTTTTAGTTCATTATTGTTTTATAAATCTCTTGCTGCGTTTCCACGGCAGGTTCAGGATCTGCTGCTTGCGTCAGAGAGACTGGAGGAGGAGAACCAGAGTCTGAAACGGCTGACCTCAGATCAGAGCAGACAGATTGAGGTATATCTTTGTCCCGGACCAGAGTTCATCCTCAGAGCAGGAAATCACTCCTAACTGGCTAAAAATTCTCAGACTTTTGGTGAATCTCAGCTTCATTACAACAGGTCAAATATTTTTATAAGGTCTTAAATATTATTACTTATTCAGTCTGGAGAGGCTGTTCACATTTCCCACATCATCACAGAAATAATAACGTTTAGTCTCACGGAGGGAACTTAAGTTAACAGGAGGTGTAATTACAGGACAGTTGAAGAGAAGATGTCACACAGCGGTGACCATAGCAACGTGTAATATATGCAAGATGCTGCAATATTATGGAAACGATGTGGTTGAATGAGGCTGATTTCACACAGCTGAGTCACATTTTTTTAATATATACCGCCAACTATTTCTGTTACCGTCATTACTGTGATTGTGGTTCAGCCACGAGGACGAAGCTTTCTACTGGTCACACAGAGCAGCAGGCTCCTGTCCGTCAACCTCTAGCTGCTCTGGACGTGACTTTCTATATTAACGTTATTTGTAAACGCGTGTTTAGTCGTAACGTTCAGTAAGAGAGAGTCCAAACTCGCTGTAAGATCGCACGTTCTTCTTCTCTGGTGAGCTTCAGCTGCAGCCTGTTAGAGTTCAGTATAAGTGTTTTTAAAAATGAATTAACGTGCAGCAGATCAAACTCTTCTTGCACTCCAGAAATCAATCGATCAATTTCATCCAGGAGAAACTGTGTGTGTAGAATCTAAGAGACACTGAGCTGCATTTAAAGTGATTCCCACTCAACTGTCTTAAACTTTGAACGACCTGCTTTTGTTTCCAGATGTTATTTCTTAAACTGCAACACACAGACATCTCTCCCACCTGCTACTTTATTTGACTTAATAGACACATACATTTATTGTTTTTATCCATGTGAGTAGCTTCGTTTACAGTCTGAAGGCTGGATGGTGTTTATATATCTGTGTAAGAGAACTACAACACATCATAGTTTCTTCTTCGTGGGTCCGAGTGTCGTAAAACAGCGACGTCTCACTCCGTCCTCCTTACTGACGCTTCATGAACCAGTCTCATCTACTGTCGTTCGCTGTGTCTCGTTTCTCTCCAGGAGTCTCAGCAGGCGTCGGTCAAACTGCAGGAGGAAACGGCTCGGCTGCGCCAGGAGAGCTCCGATTGGTCGACGCAAAGCCGAGGTCTGCAGGCCGAGCTGGAGAAGGAGAGGGAGGAGAGGGAGAGAGAGAGGGAGAGAGAGAGGGAAGAGAGGGAGAGAGAGAGGGAGAGAGAGAGGGAGGAGAGGGAGAGAGAGAAGGAGAGAGAGAAGGAGAGAGAGAAGGAGGAGAGGGAGAGAGAGAAGGAGAGAGAGAAGGAGGAGAGGATGGCAGAAGTCCAGAAGATGACCGACCTCTGTCAGGAGGAGTCAAAGGTGCTCGTAGACAATTATTCATCTCTTTCTCTTTGTCTCTCTACCTTCTCTCCATACTCATTCCCTCTTTTTCTTCCCTTTCTCTTGATTCCTTTCTCTCAGTCAAATGAAGGTTTTCATTCTTTCATTATTTCAGTCCGTCCTCGCTGTCCTGATGTTCTTCAGAGCAGCATGATGTCATTATGTTGGAAACATTTAATTAAACTGTTTATGATGCTGAGTAGATCCTATAAAACTACATCACACTGAGCCTGTGTGTGTGTGCGTGTGCGTGTGTGTGTGTGTGTGCGTGTGTGTGTGTGTGTGTGTGTCTCTGTGTGTGTGTGTGTGTGTGTGTGTGCGTGTGTGTGTGTCTCAGGTACGCCTGTCCTTCCTCTACCGTCTGTACCAGCGTCTCCTCGCCGGCTGCGTCCTCCTCGATCAGCCCCAGAGCCTCCTGGGTAATTTTACCTGGAAGGAGCTGTGTGACGTCATCAACGAGCAGGTCGACCAGCTGACCTCTGACCTCCGGAAGGCCAACAACAAGGTGAACAGTTTCTACACACTAAATGTTTTAGCAGTTCGTATAGAGAATACAAACAGGAAATGATATAAAACTTTCATCAAGCTGAGGCAGCAACATAAAGATTTAATAGTAATTTGTTGTTTTTTTTACCACCATTCACGATTACTTGTTTCCACTTATTTTGTGGATTGGTTTGTTTACATCCAGTTTGTTACTTTTACACCACATATAGAAAACCTGCTCAGAAGAACAAGTGTGTAATCTGGACGTGTGTGTGTGTGTGTTGCTGTTATTGGGGAACAACAGTGACGTCACACCCAGTGCTGTTTAAAATTTATGTAAATGTGTTTTTTAATTTATTGTTGTTATTTATCTACATATAATATGAGCTTTATTTGAGATTTTTTATGTCACTAGTGGGAACGATCGAAGAGAAGAAAGTTGTCTCTGCGTGTTTCATCTAACAGGAGTTTTCTGGCGTCTCTCTCTCTCTCTCTCTCTCTCTCTCTCTCTCTCTCTCTCTCTCTCTCTCTCTCTCTCTCTCTCTCTCTCTCTCTCTCTCTCTCTCTCTCTCTCTCTCTCTGTGTGTGTAGATCACTCACCTGCAGAGTGTGTGCGAGCAGAAGAGCGTGTGCGTGCGCGAGCTGCAGCGCAGTCAGCAGTGTGTGTTGTCTCGTCTGGAGGAGAGCGTGAGGAGGAGGGAGGAGGCCTGGAGCAGCCAACACACACACGCTGTGACACAGCTGCAGAACGAGCTGCAGGTAACACACACACACACACTTACACACACACACTTACACACACACACACACACACACACACACACAGGTCCCTCGGGTGTTTCTGAGCTGCCGTCAGTCGTCTCCCTCCAGCGACGGACAGCTGAATCAGCAGGAGGAGCTGAGGAGGTTTGAATAGATGTGAAGATGAAGAAGGAAGTTTTTTTCGGTCGACTGTCCCCGATAAGTGATGAGATGACAGATAACAAAATCATCACTTCACTTCCAACTTCACTGTCCCCAAGAGGAGCAGACGGTTCACTTTACAGCAAAACTCCCAGATTTATCGAGTTAACGAGTTTAACGAGTCACACGGACTAAACTAGAACTGCATTCCAATAATAATGATAATATAATAATATCTTTACTGTTGGAACATGAACTAATCTCTGCAGCGTCGGTTTTGTAAACCAGTCGGTCAAATCTGAATATTTTCTACGTGTCTCTGGAAGAGATCAGTTAAATGATGAACAGTGATCTTCATGTTCCAACATCCATCTTCGCATCTTTGCCTTTTTTTCTATGAATATGTGAACATATGTGCTAAATGTTGTAGGTTTTGGTCGACTGTTATTAATAGTCATCACATGTTTATTATCGTCCTTGGTCCACAATTTATAACAAAAGTGTGTTTATAATTTAGTGTATAGTTTTCACTTTATATGATGCTTATTTGTTATTTGTGTTTTCATATTTGTGTAATATTTATATTTATTTAATTAAAATAATCCTCCACAGATTTATCATTTCTCTCCTGTAAGATTGTCGGTTTTATTTTGTTTTGTTTTGTTTTTTTTAAAAGGAAATTTGGAGAAAAAAAGGATGAAAACTGATGCAGCAGAACCAGAGATATCATCTTTTTTTATTCCACATATTGTTCTCGTCAAAACCTGACGCCTACATTACCCACAATGCAACTCAATCACTTCAAACTCTCGGTCTTCAGCCCCAACAGACGCTGACTCAAGTGACATCACTGGAGACACAGAAGAATTTAAACTACTTTTCACACAGAGACACGTGGAAACACGCTGAGATCTCTGGTTCTCGTTCTGCATCGATCTTCTGATCCTCTCTGTCTTTAAAACTGTCCGTCGTGAGTCCGACAGCGTTGTGAAGCGTTAAATCAGGACTGGAACGGGTTCATTTTGGTGGTTTATGATTCTAGATTCAGTTTTGGCTTCAAACTCCTCAAAGAACAACATACAGACTGTAGACTATCAGGCTCCTTACTAACATTCATCTTCTTCTTCTCTCTCTCAGCTGTGTCGCTCTCAGTGCGAATCTCTCCGTGACCACGTCTCCTCCCTGGAGCGTCACCGTTCCTCTCTGACCTCTGACCTCTCCCGCCTCCAGAGCCTCCTCTCCCGAGGCCGCAGGGAGTCTGCCTCCTTCCTGTCGGCGTGCGCCCTGCTGGCCGGAGCGTTGGCTCACACTCACCAGCGTCTGCAAGAGCTCTGCGAGCAGAAGAGACTCTTGTCCAGGCGCCTGGCGGAGAGGGAGGAGCTGGAGGAGGAGGTGAGGAGGCTGGCCGGCGCTCTGGGAGGTGAGGAGGGAGGCGAGGAGGAGGAGAAGGAGGAAAGAGGACGGAGGAGGAGAAGGGCGGTGAGGCGGTGGAGGAGGAGTGTGTGTGTGGTGTTGGCGGTGAGGAGGTGGCGTGCGTTCGCCAACAAGACGGCGGTGTTGTTTCGGCTGGAGAGAGGTGACGGCGGTCCGGCTGTGTGTGTCTGCGTCTGTGGAAATAAAGCTACGGCAACACAGAAGGGACAAGATGTACGGAGCAGAGGTAGGTGGACAGTTTGCATACCGAGTCAGTATGAAATAGATGATAAACGTGATGCTGTTATTAGTTTCTAATCAAACTAACGTGACCAAACTCTTCATGATGAAGGAACATGTGACCCAGTGCAGCGGTGACAAGAACAACGACGGAGGAATAAGATACATCAGACTTTGATACAAACACAACACTTGTTAGTAGATCAGTTTATTGTTGGTTTGGATCCAAACATGAGATTTGTTTACAAGAAGAAAAATCTAGTTACAGAAGTCACATGAGAGGCTGGAAGTCTCATAATTCCACAAATTATAATATAAAACGCAAATTTTCTCTTTGGTTTTACAAATTTATTCCTGATAATCTGACAAATGATATTCAGAAAGTGATGATACTGTTCTGTAGAGTGATCACTGAAGATCCCCTAAGAGCTGCGGGTTAGAATTAGGATTGGGGTTAGGGTTGGGGGTTAGAATTAGGGTTAGGATTAGGGTTAGGGGTTAGAATTAGGGTTAGGGGTTAGTATTAGGGTTAGGGGTTAGTATTAGGGTTAGGATTAGGGTTAGGGGTTAGAATTAGGGTTAGGGGTTAGTATTAGGGTTAGGATTAGGGTTAGGGGTTAGAATTAGGGTTAGGGGTTAGTATTAGGGTTAGGATTAGGGTTAGGGGTTAGAATTAGGGTTAGGGGTTAGTATTAGGGTTAGTATTAGGGTTAGGGGTTAGTATTAGGGTTAGGATTAGGGTTAGGGGTTAGAATTAGGGTTAGGGGTTAGAATTAGGGTTAGGGGTTAGTATTAGGGTTAGGATTAGGGTTAGGGGTTAGTATTAGGGTTAGGGGTTAGTATTAGGGTTAGGATTAGGGTTAGGGGTTTCACCATTTTATGGACCAACAACTAATCGATTAATCAAGAATCAACAGATTAATGGATAATGAAAATCATCAGTAGTTGCAGCTCTAATGTGACTTTTCATTTTGCCTAAAATAAAAATTTAGGCCCCAAAAAATGTCCACAAATTATGAGACGTTCTTATTACGGAACAAAACACAAGTTTTCTTTTTAGATTTTTCTTCCAGATAATCTGACAAATATAAAGTTGATTCTCGTCAGAGTTCAGTATGTGTGAAACTGTTCTTTCTACCTCAATAACTGAAGATCCTCACGGTGCTAAAAAGTCCTGATTTGTTGGTTTAAAACGACTTTTATTTAAATTAAAAACGAGTCTTTTAGTGTTTTATTTGTTAATTAGATTAATTGACTCAATTAAAACAGTTTGAATTTGTTTTCCAGATAAAGATGATGATGGTGATGAAGGTCGTGAGGGTGTGTGTGCTCGCTGGCTTCGCTCCAAACGTCTCTCCTCCGCCGTTCTGTCCTCCATGTCTGAGCTGCAGGGGGCGCTAGCACACACTGGTAACCACACACACACACACACACACACATAAAAAAGGTCAAATCCGACTTCAAGTCATCATCTAAGTGTCTTTTTCTTTCTCTTTCTAGGCTCCTCCCCTTCAGACGTGATGTCAGCAGCTCGTTCTGGTTTGTCCCGCCTCCTGGATCACCTTCTCAACCAAGACAGACGGGACGCTGCGTCCCGTCTGTCTTGCAGCGGAGCGGACGAGGACACGCTGACGGGTCGGCTGAGACTCGGCCTGAACAGACTGACGCCTCCGCAGACCAACATGAAGGTCACTAAACACACGTTCATTACGCTCCAAACATACTCAAAGTGGCCCAGAATCATCTATATTATATTATTAGATTATAACTGATGCATTAATGTGTAAGCATCACTTTAATGATGCAGATAAATATAAGGCTTGTTGTAACTACTTAATATACCGCTGGGCAGCTGAATCATAATGTTGCTCTGGTGTTTGAGTCTGTGTGAATATTTTAGTGATAATGTGTCTGATGGAGGCAGCAGGAGTTTTAATACCAGCAGTAGAAACATTAACAGTAATAACTGTAACAGTCACTTAACTCATATTTTCAAGAACAAGTTACAATAAAATATAAATAAGATTAAAGTTAAAGATAAAAACATTTTAATGTAATCGATCTTAACGAGTATAAAGGTCGTTCTACAATCGAGGGGCTCTGACTTCAGATGTTGTTATTATGTTATATGTTATTATATTGTTATATTAGTATCAGTGTATATTAATGTGACTGCTCCCGTCAGGCTCTGGTGTCCAGCCTGCAGCAGCACTTCCTGCTCTTCAGCCAACGGCTGCACTCGGCCGAGGTGGAGAGGCGGAGCCTGAGGCTGGAGGTGTCCAATCTGAAGAGAGCAGGACGGCGGGAGAGAGAGGTGCGAACACACACACGCACACACACACACACGCACACACACACACACACACACACACACACACTCACACACACACACAGGATCATACAGTAAAGCTTCATTCAGATGGTAATCTAACTCATTGTTCTCTGAGTCATAACTCAGTAAAATCTGAACACACAGACATGAAACTCATATTGATGTCATTCAATGTGACTTACACATCCTGAGGATCATTATCTCTGATGTTCATCACCAATAAACCTCCATAAATCCACTCAGAAACCAGAGAAAAGAGACGTTCAGAACTTTCTGGAGAATCATCACATTTCTAAGTTTTCTTCAGTATCACAGTGATGCTGTGATAGTTGTCTGCACATCATGTTACACTGCAAACAGGAGCTGCTAACAGATGATTCATGTGACTTTTAATGGAGACTATTTGACAAAATCTAAATAAATATGTTGAAAAAAATGGGTCTGAAAGAGAACAGCGGCACCTGCCTGTAGCTGACATCACAACAGCTCGTTTAATGAGCTTTTCTGTCGTCATATTGGTTCAAAAACAGGCCGATATGTTGGTGTTAGCATGTTTCCATCTGTCAGATTAGCAAAAAAATGTTTGTAGTAGAAGGAAGAAACTCAGAGATCCACTTTAAAATACAAGGACGTCACTCTGGATGGGATTTAAATGAGAAACAGTCGCTGATTGCAGCTGTAATTATTACTGATTCACCCACCTCCCCTACAAACACACACAGTCTGAATGGGGCTTTATGCTGTCTAATAAATACAAACCTGACTCTGTGTGTGTGTGTGTGTGTGTGTGTGTGTGTGTGTGTGTGTGTGTGTGTGTGTGTGTGTGTGTGTGTGCAGGTTCCAGCCGAGCGTTTCCACAGCGTTTGTTCGGAGCTCCGTCAGGCTCTGAGCAGAGAGCAGGAAGCACAGACGCTCATTCAGGAACAGTCGGCTCAGCTGCAAACACTGCAGCTCCGAGTCAACACACACTCCACCGAGCAGACGGACACACAACACACACTCAGCCAGACCGCACAGGTACACACACACACACACACACACACACACACACTCAGCCAGCCACAAGTATTTAGAGGTTAAATACAGTCTTGGTTGTTTCTTCTTGTTCAAAGGCTTTATTTGAAATGTAGAAAATCCCCAGTTGTTATAGAGGAGGCAGGTTGAGAGTATTTCTGCGTTCACACATATGAAACTTAGTATATTAACCCAATCCATCTTGTAAATATCAAATACATCAGAGCTTCAGTTTAGCCGGTACGTCTGATTTGACTCCTTTTTGCTACCTTGAACCTTTTGCCACCAAGTGACGTCAAAAGAATCACTCTCGTTCTCAAAGGCATAGGTTCGGTGTGCTTTACACTTCCTGAAGATTTCAATATCTCCAATAAACGTCCAGAAAATCTGCACAGAAATCACAGAAGAAGAAAAAAAATGCTCCTTATTACAGCAGAACTTTCCTGAGAATCATCATAGAGACTATTTGACTAAATATAAACAAATAAAGGCTTCAAGCTGCAGCCTATAAATGACTCACTGAATCCATGGCACCCAAAGCATCATGGGAGCTGTAGTTCCAAACGTACAAAGTAACAACTCTCTCTCTCTCTTCAGTGTCTGTCGGAGGCTCGACAGGAGGTGAGTCGGAAAGAGCGCTCGCTGAGGACTCTGGGTAAGCACCTGTCGGGGGTTCAGAGGGAGAGGAAGCAGCTGGAGGAGAGACTGCAGCAAGCCGAGGACGAGCTGAGGGACGCCGCCAGGTAACACACACACACACACACACATCTACACACCCGACGCCGCAGACACTAAAGGGGCAAAAACCCTGATGACGTCACAGTGATGTCATCAGCTCAGGTTTATAACAGAAAGACTGCGTTACAATCTGAAGATGTGAGTGTGATGAAAGAGACGCTTTGCAAGTTGCATTATGGGAAATGTAGGATGCAGTGTTTCTGGAGGTTGACCCACACTAGAGACTAACTGTCAGCATATCTCTGTCTTTGTAAAGTACGCTCTGATTGGTTGACTGTTTACAACTTTTTATCTCGTAATGACGATGATTCCAGCATGAAATCAACGCAGACGTCTGCTGTAATTTCACTGTTTTTTCTTGTTTTGTTGCATTAATTACTTTAATCTTGGAAACAAAGCAATAAAAACATGATTTACAGAGTCCTGCCACTAAATACATATTAATATTTATTTCTTTATTTCCTTCCTAGACGTAAAGATTGTCTGATCGGCTACATGAACGCTGCAGAGAGGAGCTACAAGGAGGTGAACACACACACACATATATATGTTTATATATTTACACACACACACACACATGTAAAGACATCTGTAACACCACTTTATGTGATCTTCAGGTCAGAGAAAGTCTCATCCAATCACGTCACTCGCTGTCAGCTCAGCCCCGCCCCCTGCCGTTGCCCCAGGAACACCTGGAGACAAATGGAGCAGAGAGCATCATGGGAGCTCCTGAGGTGGCGGCGTGTCAGGTGACCGTGATTCTGTTGCTCTTTTTTTTAAATCAACCTCCTCAAATCTCTATCTTTCTTTTTTCTTTCTTTCATCCGTTCACTCAGTTCATTCGTTCATCTCTCTCTTCCTCTCTGCAGACTCTTCTCTCCACCTTCGCTCAGCTCTATCAGACCTGCAGCTCCCGGATCGTCCGGTTGGAGCAGGAAGTCTCCGCCCACCGCAGTCATGTGACCGCGCTGCGCAGCGAGCTGCAGGACGCCTGTCTCCGTGACAACCTCGCCTACGTCCCTGTGAGATGCGCCGTGTTTTTTCCTCAATATCATTTAAATGTATTTATTTATTTTTCTATTTAAAATAAAAAAAATCTTTTGTCTGTGTTTCAGGTGGATGAGTTTCCTGAAACGCCCCCGCCCGCTGATGTAGACGCTCCTCGACCCGTTCCCCTCTCTGATTTGTTGAAGGAGCCGCCTGTCAGTTTAAAGATAAACCCCGCCCCTTCCTCTCCACTCCACAAACCCACCAGGACCAAAATGAAGGAGAAGAAAGCCGTGAAGACGAACAGAGGACACGTGAAGAGCGGAGGGAGGAAGTAGACGGACAGTTTGTGCTGTCGGGACTTTTTACTGATGATTGTAAAAACTACAAACTGCAGAGAAGGATCAGTTTCAAGATGTTTTTGTTTTGGAAAGTTGTGAAAACTCTTCAACTTGACATGAAACACAAGAGAAGTCCTCCATCAGCAAACATCCAGACAATCAAAACTTTTATTTATACGAGTTATCAGCTGTAGAGAAGAATCAGAGTTTTATATAATGTAGGTTTTTTCAACATGTTTTTTTCTTTTCCTTTTTATGTTTCACACACACACACACACACACACACACACACACACACACACACACACACACACACACAGCTGGTTGGTGACAGACGTCTGAAGGCCATATGGTCGTCTGTTATGACAGGGACTGTGTGTGTGTGTGTGACAGATCAGCAGCTGGTTACTGTATGAGTTGAGTTTACCTTCAGTAAAACATTTCTGCTCTTTTACCTTTAAACTTTGCCTGAGTTTGTTTCAAAATATTTAAAGGTAAAGTCAGAGAATTTAATCCAGCACACTTTTTGTCAAATTCAGCAAAATATCTCCTCACGGTCAGCTAGTTATAAAAAAAATCCAGGGTTCATACACAGCGCTGGCTCTGTAGATGACAGTCAGCAGTCAGCAGGGGGCGTCGGTGGTGCTCATGTACAGGACAGGAGGAAGTCATCGGAGCAGCTGTCTGTGTGAGGACATGACAGTCTCCCGTCTCCAGCAGCCGTTGAATGGTGGGAGTGCTGGTGGACTGGAGAGAGAGAGAGAGGCCGTGGCTAAATCATATAGAAAGTGTTTTCTCAGGGAACGGATACGCTTCCATTTTATTAAATGTATCAATCCACACTGAATCCCAGACAGTCTCACGGAGACCTCCTGTGTTTTTTAACACTGTGAGTCTGAGTCTGTTCTGTTTTTTTCCTGTTTAATGAAGCGTAATCTGAGCAGGCAGCTGTTTAAATCACATAAATATCCTGCTTTGTATGTGTTTTCAACTTATAAACCAAACCAACAAATTTGGGGTTCAGTATCTTGTCCAAGGACACTCGGACTACATGCAGACTGGAGGAGCCGGGGATCGAACCACCGACCTTCTGATTAGTTGACGACCTGCTCTACCTCCTGAGCCACAGCCGCCCCAATAAGTTTTTTTTTTATTTTTTTTATGTGTTTGCGGCCGTCAGGAGACGTTCATCTATAAACTACTGTGAAACAGTGTGACAGTGGATTTTACTGCAAGAAGCTGTTTCATCCTTTTTTGTGGCGTTTCAGTCAGCAGCAACACGATCACTACTGTCAGAAAACTTTTTTTTTTTTAAATTTATTTATACGTTTGAGTTAATTTATTGTTTTTTAATTAATATTAATATTGGATGAATTAATCATTTTAATTGGTTAATACATGCATAATAAATAAATAATTGTAGATCATATTGTCTCTGCTGCTTTTCCATCATACATTCATACTTTACATCAAACTGCATTTCATGTGGTGTTAAACCTGTAGAAACCCTGTATTTGGCAGATGAATGTAGTACAGCTGAAAGGTTTGAAGCACTAATATTGATTTTCTATACACACAATGACTTAAATGAATAAATGACTGCAGCTCTCAGTGCGGTTACATGATTCTGAAAATACCAACGCTAGCTGAAAGTTACTGGGAAATGTAGTTTAACTAGTAACAAACTCTCCAAGTTTACAAAGAAATAAATGACAAGGAAGCAAAACACACATCAGATATTCTGAATTTGAATATTTCCTGTATATTAAAACAGTGATTTCCAGCCTTTTCAGGCTGTGAGTCTACCTGGGACCCTCTTCATATGTTTCATTGTCTGCCAGTTAAACTAAAGAGAACTTATTTTGCGTTATTTGAATAACTTTTAAAGGCTTTAGATAAAATAGTTTAGCTAGTGAGATAAATAATAGTTTTAGCAAGGTGTACCCAATAAAATGACAACTGAGTGTAAATGAAAGTGTGTTGAACTGAGGCGCCTGAATTGAGGAGTGTTATCAGGGACGATGGTGCAAGAAATGTAGAAATGTGGTACGACAAAAGTGAGAAAAGTTTTCAGTCAGTTGAAGAAAAACAGAAATGTTTCTACTGCTGAATCAGCTGTGTGAAACCCTCCGGCAGCATGTGTGTGTCCGTCTGTGTCTCTGTGGATTTCTATTAATGTGTGAACACTAACACGCCCTCAGGCTTCATAAACGTCTTTTTATGAAGCGACTCCAGCTGCTGTCACATTCACACACAGTTGTGCTGATTCAGCCGAACAGGAATCTCCTTTTTCCTCTGGAGATGTTTGTCATTTTTTTATTTTCTGTCTCCCTCTGAGACACACCTACGGAAGCATTTTTTAATGCCATTATCTCGAGATCATGAGTTAATTATCTTTTATTATCTCGAGATAACAAAGCTCGTTATCTCAAGATAACGAGATAATCAACCTGTTATCACGAGAAAACAAAAGGTTGTTTCCTCTTATTACTCATAATGCTTATCAGAGATCAGGTGTGCCGTGCCAGCATACATAGACGGCGTCTTGACAACTGTAGCAACTGATCTAAGCTGAAAATGTCAGATGAAAGAGTATACATTATTATTAGCATCACCTTTATTAATGTCATGGTCAAATGGCAGGTTAATTAATTCCTGGTCATAATATAATGGGATGTTTCATTTAGAAAAGGTACCAAACAATACCTTTCAAGCATTTTCATTTTGTTAGACTTAATTTAAGAAAGGAAGGTGGGGTGCAGAGAGGGAATAAAAACCAACATATGACTATGATTTGAACCCACCTGAAGGCTTCTTGTGCTTGATCTTAATGGCTGAGCTATACATGTGAGGGAGACATGGAGAGAAGATAGGAATGAACAAATGAGAATGAGCTCCACTCGTGTTGAATCTCGTGATAAATTATCTCATTATCTTGAGAAATCGGCCTTTTGTTTTCTAGAGATCACAAGATAAATTAACTGGTGATGACTCGAGATAAAGGCATTAAAAAACAATTGCAAGTATGGCCGTTCTTGGCTTCCATAAACACCGGTTCCACACTTCCCTTCCTACTTTTTTGGGGTTTTTTACCTCACATTTTGACCTGTAACTTTGATAATGCATCTTTTTCTCTCAGTTTTCTGCTTCACTTTAAATACAGAACGCTGGTGTTGTGTTGTACACTGGATGGAGATACGGAGCTTTTCAAAATCGCTGACATTATTTTCAGGCGATGAAAGCCACATTTGCGTTTCCTCAGGCTCTTTTTTTTTTCTGCAGCCACTTGCACAATCGAGACTCCCCAAATTTTGTTTGTTTTGTGGACGACAGAGTGATGAAAACCATGCATGTGGATGGAGAACTTTGTGGTGTCGTCTTCGTTTCACGGCATCCTGACAGTAACTGGTGTGACTTGTGGGAGCAATTAAAGTTCCTTTCTTCATCTATTGACTCTCCTGTCATTCGCTTTCAATGGAGTGGCTAGCTTAGCTTAGCATCGCAGACAAGAGCGCTGACTCTGGTGTTTCCTTTTAGTCCCCTGACACTCACAGAGTTTATTCAACAGGAGACGTCCAGTGTTGCAGTCAGGGTTTGTCCCGCTCTCACACGACAGATTAAGTTTAATTCCTGATGAACCGGCAGCTTCTCTTATAGAAAACCAGATCCCACATCCTGGTGGAAGTGACAAATCTGAAGCAGGCCGAGAAGTGATGAATTCCCTCTGAGGATAAAACACTTAATCCCAGAACAAAGAAGAGCTTGAGCACTCAGCGACATAACAGCATCACAGACTGTTACTGCCTCTGGCTCTGCGTTTCAAAGTGACCAGTAACAACATCAAGTCTTCATGAAGTGAGAAACAAATCAAATGTAGAGGCAGATGGTCACCAAACTATGGCCACTTATTCCCCAAAACTACATACATATAGTATTTATGGCACCTGACAAGTACATTATACTCATCCAAGGCTATACAGTCTAATAATATATACTACAAATACAATGTGAACCTGTGGCTGCACAAAAAAAAAACATTGATATTGGACAATTCTCCAAAATCCCAGACTATATTCAATGACAATGTTTTTTACGTCCAAAGCCAACATTTTAAAGTTCAACTGGAATTAAACTGCTTTTTTGTCTCCTACAACAACATAATCTGCTCTGTAAATCACTTGTCATGTGTTCCCCTTTGGGAAAAAAATCAGAAAACAAAAGGAAGAAAATTAAATGTTAAATTCTTTGATTTCAGGATGACGCCCCCTAGTTTTACATTATTGCCATTAAATACCATTCCATCACCTCCTTATGTAGCTGGAATCCTTCTTTACATACAGCAAATGCAAGATTTGTTTTGATGTCTTATCTTCATAAAGCGATAATGTGTCATTCTATCATCGGTAGAGCAGACAGTCACACTGAGCCTGATAGCATCCTGCTACACAGAGCCACAGACTCTGAACAACAACCACATTAGCTCTCCTGCTTTCCCCCTTATCTAACTTACAAACATGAACACGTCTTGTCCTGCACCTTAGCTTGTTGAACAAGCCACCAAACAAACATTCACAGGGAAAAGCGCACAGCTAACATCAGGCTACATCAGTTAGCAGGCTAGGTAGCTAATTAGCTGCTCAGCTACAGCACATTAAACAGCATGTAAACATACCTGCAAATGTCACTTCAGACTCGTTAGATGCTGGTTCTCTTCAACACCACTGCTAACAACACAGTCTGTCGATGATCTAGCTACAGCAATTAGTTTACTTTGTCTTTGTTCTGTGTGGTGTACCACTGGTAGGCTGCCAGCTGTTGTCAATCAAACACACAGAAAACTGTTGAAAACACACAGACAGCGCATGTGATCAGGTCTTCATTTACTCTACAGTCACTCAAGCACAGCAAATGTATGAAAAAAAACTTTACTCAAAATATTCAGTTACAGAGTTACCAAGATGGATGTTGCTGGCAGTAAAGTAACACAACAAACTTAAAGCAGTGACTTCATATTGTAAATGTTCAGCTTCTCTCACGTTCACTACTGTCACTGTAAACTGTCTCTGATGTGTTCAGCTCAGAAGTGATGTTCAGTGGTGACTGCCATGATGCCATCATATTCCTCAGCCAATCCCTCTGCAGTCTGGTTGGGCAGGGGTATTGCCATGGGGACAGGTAGGTCATTCCCTGTTGTGTGAGGGGTTAGAGATAAAAAGTTTGAACTGACTGACAGAGGCAAAGATCTGTTGAAAATAACATATAATCAACACGTAATAACTGTAATACTGTTCACTGATAGAAATACTGTGCAACACATGATTGATTGTTTGATTGATTAAATGATTGATTGATTGATTGATTGATTGATAGTTGCTGAGTGTCTGTAAGGTGAGTGAATGATTCAGAGTTACCTGTGGGCCTATGTCGATATGATGACACCATGATGAGAGTGGAGATGAAGTACGGACAGAACACCATTAGGTGGTAGGCCAGTATGAAGACAAGCTGGAGGGGAGCTGAGGCAGGGGGTGGGGCTGTGGTTGTAGGTTTACCTACAGAAGAGAAGAAGAATCCCACCTGGTCTGGTGAATATGTGGATGAAATAAGTGGTGAAATCAAAGGGAACGTGCTTACTTGCGACAGTCATCCAGCTGGGTGGAGACTCTCCATGACTGCTGACATGACACGTGTAGAGGCCTTCATCAGACTTAGAAACATGATGGATGGTCATGTGACCTGCAGGCTCAGTCCTGATGAGGGAGCCATCTTTATAGAAGTCAGCTAGGAGGAGGTTGGAGGTCTCTGTTTTACAGTGCAGAGTGACATCATCTCCTTCCATCACAGGGAGGACAGGACTCTGCAGGATCACTGATCCACCTCAACACAGAGACAAACTACAGCATTTCATCATTTACACTCAGCTTCATCAATACTAACTCCACAGTCTGATCTTACCAGCGACAGTGATGTTGATGCTGTTACTGGTTGCTCCCTCTCTGGACTCACACCAGTAAACTCCACTGTCCGCTCTTTGGATGTAGCTGATGATACAAGAAGAACCAGTTGATTTTCCCCATTTAACGCCACACTCAGCTCTGGTTTCTGTGGTTGTGTTCCTCCTCAGCGTCCATCCCGCAGAGCTGTCGTCCTCCTCACAGCTCAGATAGACAAACCCTCCTTTAAACATCTGAGAGCTGCTGGAACTCACAGTCAGGTTAGCTGGAAGGAGGAAATGATGATAAATAATCTTTTAAAGCTCTCTGAAACTGAATTAATTACCCAGGCTGATCTTGAACTCATTGACCTCCTGATAGTTTGACATGCTTTACATTATTATCATTATTGCTTTGTAACATCCAATGGATGAATTATGGAGCCTGGTGACGGAAAATAAGAGAGCTTCCATGATTGTGATAGAAGAAGTTTACTAACCTTGATTTGTTGTGCAGCACAGCAGTGAACTCACAACTAAAGAGAAATGACACTCAGGTTGGTTTGAGGTTTTACAATCAACAAGACATCAGAGGAAAGTGACAAACACCAGACAGACTGATCTTGGTTTGGTTTTACTGATACAGAATGAGCACAGAAAGGAGGAGAGATCTCTTTCATGTTCTACACTAAACCGGATGTTTAACTTTACTCTCCAACACTACGTGAGATCAGAGAGCCACAGCACTGTCTGACTGAATGACTGATAACAATGTAAACACAAGGCTCATGGAAATTCCAATAAATATGGGTTTGTAACATCTTCTTGTCAAGAACAGATTTTTGTCAATTAGGTTGTCAATAAATCTGCCTATTAATGGAAATGATGACATCTGCCCTCAGATACAACCCTAAAACTGTTTTATACAAATAAAAACATCAAAAACACATATGTTTTCACTGCACCTGTATAACGTCGGCCCACAAATAAACAGTGCTGAAAAAATCTGTCCCATGGTTGAACCTAATTGTGACCCTGATGGTGGGTGTGGCATTAATCATGTCAAAGAACACTCTTACAACAATCTTTTTTTTTTTTTTTTTTACAGTGATGTAAAACTCTGTAAAACAATTTCACTTAGTTTGAGAAAGTTTTTAAGACATCATCCAGAAGAGTAGTTCACCACCTTTATGGTTTTGACCCCTTAAAATGCAGCAACATCTGCTTGAAAGACAAGTAGACATTGATGTTACATTATCAGTAATTCACAAGAAAAAAAAACAAAAATTTTGATGAATATCTGAAAAGATCAATTTAATTTGTGTGGCTGCTTTCCTTTCCTGTTACTTGTCTCATGGCCCCTTAGATGTATCCTGGAACCCCTGATTTACAACACAGAGGTCAGTGGGAAAATCCCTGTAGTAAAAAATAATATTCTCTATAGAACATCACTAATGTAGTTGTATTAAAACATTAGAACATCATGTTACTCATGTTAATCGTTGAAGCACTCACAGTGATGACTATTCTGTCACTTTGTTAAAGTTTGGGCCTCACAGGAAATTAAAAAATGGTCCATATCTGTGCAGCAGAACTGAAGATATCCTGACTTCAGTGGTTGAAGAAGTACTCATCTACTTTTACTGTAGTTGGATTTTTCATGCAGGAAATGTACTTATAATGTAGTATTTTTACATTGCTGTATTGGTACATTTACTTAAGTAAAAGATCTAAGTATTATTGTCATGCTTCTGTCTCAGTCTGGCTCTATGTCCCTCCACCAGTCCACCAGATGCCCTCAGACTTTTTCCTTGTTTGCTGAACTGGACTGAGTGGCAGTAGGCCCTTGAAGTTGAAACTGAAGGACTGTTGCTTGCTACACACTGACCCTCGTAGCAACTATGTGCAAAAGTGAACTGAAACTCAGAGCAACACTTGTCTTTCAGTCCTATTTTTGTTGTTACATGCAGGCCACTCAACCCAGGCCCTTGAAGTTGAGATTGAAGTTTGTTTTCACACTAGTTGTTATCTTAGGGAAGTATGACTGAGGACTGTTGATTGCTACACACTGATCCTCGTAGAAACTATGTAGGCTGAGGAGGACTAACCATGACCAGTAAAGTGAATTTGATGAGTAAAGCTGGTGGAACAAGAAGAAGAAAATAATTGAGAAAATAAATAAAAACATTGTGGGAACTTTCTGAAAAAACATGATCTGATCGTCTCAAATTAAACTAATGTTAAGATCATTTTGAGACCCAAAAACCACAGACATGAGACTGATGTAAGAACCAAACTGGAAACACATTTAAATGAACAACAGGAGTCTAGTTGTTATCATTAATTCAGAAACACACAAATTGTACTTACAGAGCAGCAGCAGTAGAGATGTTTCCTCCATCATAAGACTTGCTGATATTAAACCTAAAAAAACTCTTTGATCAGTTTAGTCACATCTAGAAAAACCCTCCTCCTTCCTCTGTGTCCGTGGCTCAGTGTTGTGGTTTCCTCTTCACTTACTACTGAGAGGAAACTTTCTTTGTTTAGTTGCAATAAAGCAGACAAAACCATAACAATGAAGAAAAGATCTACAAAAACAAGACCTAAAAGTCAAGATGAAAAGCAACAAGTGGGACATCAATACTTGCGTGGTGTGTTCACTGACAGTTAAACTAACCATATAATAGGAACTTCTGTTTTGTTGGGGTTAAGTCTGAGGAAGTTATTTGACAGTCCTTGATAGCTGTTAGGCAGCCTTGCAGGGTGGAGAGTTTGCTATGCTCATTTGAATTGAAAGAAAAGTATATCTGTGTATCATCCACATAGCTGTGATAAGAGATACACTAAATCGACTAATTAGGAAACCAAGGGGGAGCATGTACTAGGGGGAAAAGGGGAGACTTGGGAGATGTAACGATCAATGGCCACAGAAAAACTCCTACCATAGTAAAGTATATAATGTTATATAAATGTGCAGTGTATGTAATAGACACACCCTATACAATAGTAATACAATACTATGAAGTATTTATAATGAAATGATTAATTGATTATTGATATGTTAAAACATTGATTTTATAAATGAAATAACTTGTTTGTAGAAAAACACTATGTTCCTGTGGGTGGCAACAATTTAGCTGAAAGGAAGCGAACAGGAAGTGATGTTGTACCTACATGTGTGACAGCTTCTCTCTGCTTTAACCACAAAAATATGGTGAGAAAGAGATATGAACACTGTGTGTAGCTGCACAACAGCAGTCAGTAAAGACCAGTGTGGTGAGCTCTCACCCTATACCCTTCTTTAGTTTTCTTCTGTATGTTTTTTGGTGTCTTACAAGTCCCACGCACTTTGCTCCACAAACATCATATGAACATCAAACTGTGTGGCTTATTGAACAGATGTGTGCAATCATTTTGGGGTTTTTTTGTAGCTTATTCCAGCGATTTTCTATAGATTTATAACGTCAGTCTACGGGAGGAATGATCCAAGTCAGTTGGATCCTTTGTAACTTTGAAACTCAACTGCTCAGACATACGCTCAGCCACAGATCCTGTTTAAACTTTAAAATGTTGAAAAGACATCGACTTTAACACAGCCTGTTGTGTTGGCTGCATACAGTACAATGAGGGGTGGAAACCAAAGCCACAGACAGTCTCACCATGTTTACCAAACCACAACAAGTATTTTACGTCTGACTAATCTGTAGAAAACACACAGACAGCACATGTGATCAGATCTTCATTTACTCTGCAGTCACTGCAGCACAGCTCAGACATCAGGCAGAGGAATGAAAGAAAACTTTATTCAAAATATTCAGTTACAGAGTTACAAAGATGGATGTTGCTGGCAGTAAAGTAACAGAACAAACGTAAAGCAGTGACTTCATATTGTAAATGTTCAGCTTCTGTTCTAATTCTCATGTTCACTACTGTCACTGTAAACTGTCTCTGACGTGTTCAGCTCAGAAGTGATGCTCGGTGGTGACCTCCATGATGTCATCATATTCCTCAGCCAATCCCTCTGCTGCCTGGTTGGGCAGGGGTGTTGCCATGGAGATGTCATTTCCTGCTGTGTGAGAAGTTGGAGATAAAGAATTTATCTGTTGTAAATAATAATGTAAATAGTATAATCACTAAATAACTGTAATAATGTTCACTGATAGAGATATTGTGCAACACATGATTGATTGATTGATTGATTGATTGATTGATAGCTATTGAGTGTCTGCAAGGTGAGTGAAAGATTCAGAGTGTTACCTGTGGTCCTGTGTCGATATAAAGACATCATGAGGAGAGTGGAGATGAAGTACGGAGAGAACACCACTAGGCGATAGGCCAGTCTGAACACAAGGGGTGGGGCTCCCGAGGTAGGGGGCGGGGCTACTGAGAGAGGGGACAGGGCTGTGGCTGTAGGTTCACAAGGAGAAACACACCTGGTCAGGTGAACATGTGGATGAAATAAGTGGTAAAATCAAAGTGAACTTCCTCACCTGTTATAGTGATCCAGCTGAGTGGTGTAGATTGAAGTGTAATGCTGGGTTTCTCTAAAATGACTAAATAAATAAAAGCATATTCATTTAAAGAAAAGATTCCATGTTCACTAATTTTACTGTTCAGAAAGTGATCAGATTACTGAGAATGGTGCAAATTATTGGGTATTAAATATCATCCATATTGTTCATTGTTTATTTTCCAGATTTGGAAGCTGATTTCAAATAATATGTGAAATAATAAATAGTATTTTAATATTGAGTACATAAACATATAATATGGTTTAAATGCAGCAGAGGTGAATTGTTTGTTTGTGTAAAGTGACAACATAATATAACATATTAAAAGTTGAAAGATTTGTCTTTAACTTCCTCACCTGTGACAGTGATCCAGCTGGGTGGAGACTCTCCATGACTGCTGCTGTGACACTTGTAGAGGCCTTCATCAGACTTGGAAACATGGTGGATGGTCATGTGACCTGCAGGCTCAGTCCTGATGAGGGAGCCATCTTTATAGAAATCAGCTGGGAGGTTGGAGGTCTTGTTTTTACAGTGCAGAGTTACATCATCTCCCTCCATCACAGGGAGGACAGGACTCTGCAGGATCACTGGTCCACCTCAACACAGAGACAAACTACAGTATTTCATCATTTACACTCAGCTTCATCAATACTAACTCCACAGTCTGATCTTACCAGTGACTGTGATGTTGATGCTGTTACTGGTTGCTCCCTCTCTGGACTCACACCAGTAAACTCCACTGTCCCAAGGGGCTGTTACACTGATGTCACAGGAGGAACCAGCTGATCTTCCCCATTTAACTCCACACTGAGACATCTGTCGTTTTGTTGTGTTCCTCCTCAGCAGCCATCCTCCAGAGCTGTCATCTTCCTCACAGCTCAGAGAGAATGATTCATCTTCAAAAAACTGAGAGCTGCTGGGACTCACAGTCAGGCGAGCTGGAGGGAGGAGATGATAAATAATCCTTTAAAGATCTCTGAAACTGAACTAATTACCCAGGCTGATCCTGATCCATTATTGCATTGTAACATCCACACTGCTTTGAATTATGAAGCCTGGTGACGGAAAATAACAGAGTTTCCAAGTCAGTGAGGTTGGTGATTGTGATAGAAGAAGTTTACTAACCTTGGTTTGTTGTGCAGCACAGCAGTGAACTCACCACTGAAGAGAAATGACACTCAGGTTGGTTTGAGGTTTTACAATCAACAAGACATCAGAGGAAAGTGACAAACACCAGACAGACTGATCTTGGTTTGGTTTTACTGATACAGAATGAGCACAGAAAGGAGGAGAGATCTCTTTCATGTTCTACACTAAATTGGATGTTTATTATGGAGAAACAATAAACATCTTTACTCTTCAACAGAAATCCTGACTTTTAGTCACTAGTATGGATATATGAACTACATTTTCCATGATGCAACTGGAGAGTGTCTTTTGTTCAGGGGTCCGTTTCACAAAGCAGGTTTAGTGAAAACTCAGGGTCTGTTAACCCTGAAATGAGGGAAACTCTGAGTTTTCCGTTTCAAAAAGGGAGGTAACTCAAACCAGAGAAAGAGGGATGACTCTAGCCTGTTTCAGAGAGAGGGGTAACTTAAGCTCTCGGTCAGTTACCGTAGTAACAGACTCTATGAGCCTAACCTGGTCGGGACCAGGTTTTTCTCAATGAACCTCGAGTTTCTCTCAGTCTCCACCCTCTTTCAGAGCCACACACTCCATTTGATTTCCTCATTCATTCAGTCAGCAGGCGAGTTTTGGCGTAGCCTAGTTCTGCCGTCTGTCATTTAAAAAAATCATTAAAACAATCAGAGTCAGTATATTAGAAGTCCATTAGGCACAGTAAGTGGCGACTTTCTTCACTAACATGGCATGTCCATTTGATAACGATCCCGTGGATGAAGGTGCAGCATTACTGCGCAGAGAATTAAATATTCGTCGAGAGATGGTTATCAGACCGCGCATAGATGTTCTAGCATTTCCAGACAATTATCTTTTTGAGAGATACCGTTTCACGTCACAGTCCATCATCTACATACACAACCTAATCCGTCCTTACATTTGCAACATTACCAATCGTAGTCATGCTCTCACATCCCAGCAGATATTGTGTGTTGCGCTGCGTTTCTTTGCAAACGGAAGTTTTTTGTACAGTGTCGGAGCCAGCCACTGGCCTTCCTAAATTCTGGCTTAGGGCCAGCTCCTCTGCCTCCGTTAGAGGTGGCGGTGCTGGACCACCACCCGTTTTACAGGCATCTGCCTTCTTTCTGTTGGCTGAGTGGAAGTCTGTGTTAGTTTAAATAGGATTAATTATTTAACAGAACATGATGTAGATGATAAGACATTTATGTGTGTGAAACCAGCATTATGTTGGGGATAAAACAGCTGCTCAGTCAAACAGCCACTTAATATTTACTTTACAATGTAAAACATGATCAAAATGAGGTTCCCCCATGAGATTATGTCGAGGTTTTACTTTTTGTGTTGCACTTCTTTCTGAAAACATGCTCAAACTCGCCGTATTATCGCATTAAGATTTCTAGCCCTAGTGGGGCGAAAAACGCAGCCCTCCTCTTCCCCGTTGCCATGGTGACTCATTGAATCGGGGCTCAATTGATGCTGGCTTTTTATAATTGTGGTGCACGCGCTTAACTCCAGGTGAAACTACTCCGAGTTGATTAAACTGACTCAAATCAGATGTTCTGGAACCGGAAACTCAGAGTTTCTTATCTCAGAGTAGATCAACTCAGAGTTCAGGATTAGACTCAGAGTTTGTTGAACCTGCTTTGTGAAACGGACCCCAGGCCTCCCTGTGTGGTAAACAGACATATCTTTCAAACTAGACACCTCCAGTTAGTAATGCAAGACTTTATGTTAGAAACGTGTAGTCTGATGACATCACTATGACGTCATGGCATTTTCACAGGCCGAGGAGGACTAAACATGACCAGTAAAGTGAATTTGATGAGTAAAATTGGTGGAACAACAAGAAGAAAATAGCTGAGAAAATAAAAAAAACATTGTGGGAACCTTCTGTAAAAACAGGATCTGATTGTCTCAAAGTAAACTAATGTGAAGTTTTTTCTAAGCACCAAAAACCAAAGACATGAGACTGATGTAAAAACCAAACTGGAGACATGTTTAAATAAACAACAGAAGTTAGATATTATCATTACATCAGAAACACAGACTGTACTTACAGAGCAGCAGCAGTAGAGATGTTTCCTCCATCATAACACTTGCTGATATTAAACTTAGAAAAACTCCTTGAACAGTTAAGTCACATCAAGAAAGACCCTCCTCCTTCCTCTGGGTCTGAGGCTCAGTGTCTTGGTTTCGTCTTCACAGAGTATTGAGAGGAAATGTTCTATGTTTAGATGCAGTAAAGTAGAAAAAAACATAATCTGAAGTAAAGATCTACAAAAACAAAACTTAAAAGTTGAGATGAAAAGCAACAAGTGGCACATCAATACCTGTGTGGTGCGTTCACTGACTGAGTTAAACTAACCTAGAAGAAGGTGATTGTGTTTCTATGCATTTATAAACTGAGGCCAAACTTGAAGCTGCACTTTTGATCAGAAACATTCTCAACTTTAAATTGAAATTAAATGAGTTTTATGATAAGATCAGACTTCATTGATCACTGAGGGGAAATTCACCTGAGATCAAAGAAAACAAATAATGAATTAAATAATAAAAATAAAATAAGAAATTAAAGAAATTAAGAGAGACGCATAAAAATATATATGATAGATACATTACAATACCTTATTTATTTGTGGAACTCTGACAGCCACAATGTGTCAACTATATGTAGTATAAATATATATTATGTACAATGCATGATACTAATACCATAGTAAAGTATATAATGTTATATAAATGTGCAGAATATGTAATATAAACACACTATTAATACAATACTATGATGTATATATAATGAAATGATTGATTGATTATGTTAAATCACTGATTTTATAAATTAAATAAGTCGTTCGCAGAAAAACACCGTATGTTCCTGTAAGGTAGCAGCGGTTTAGCAGAAAGGAAGTGAACTGGAGGTGTTGCACCTACACGTGTGACAGCTTTCAACTTTGTGTAGCTGCACACACTCAGTAAAGACCAGTGTGATGAGCTCTCACACTTTTCCTCTTCACTTTTTTGGTGTGTTACTTGTCCCACACACTTTGCTCCACAAACATTATATGAACATCAAACTGTGCGCATTATTGAGCAGATGTGTACAACCATTTTGGTGTTTCTTGTGGCATATTCCAACGATTTTATATAGATTTATAATGTCTGTCTATGGGAGGAATGATCCAACTCATTTGGATCTTTATAACTTTGAAACTCAACTGCTCAGACACACAGTATATTCAGCTACAGATCCTGTTTAAACTTTAAAATCTTGATGAGACATTGAGTTTTCAGAATTCATCTATGTTGTGATTATAGACTGTAAAAAATAATGGACGCAACCGTAGCCATTACGTTACCCATTGGTTTGTGGACTTCTGTTTTGAAGCCTTGAGTTTCCATTTTGACTGTTGCCATCTTGGATTTTTGGAGTCAGAAGTGATGAGAAGTGACCATATTTGGACAAGAGGGTGGAGCTGACCGTAATGCTGGCTGCGTTGTTTGCATGGTGCATTTATAGTCTATGGTTAACTATGATAATGCTAATGCTAATTTTTGGTAGTAAAAAAACAGGCTTAAAACCATTAAAACAAAATGTACTAACCTGAAAAACTGGACATTATACTCCTTAGAGGGTTTTTTAGTACAACCAAATGCTGAACAAGACTTTTTTAGTCGATACAAGTTACTTTTCATGAACTGAAAACACTCTGAAATAACAATGCCTATGGCTACTGTCACATCTTGCCTGGACTTTGGGTGTTTTTTTGGTCTTATGTTGTGTTCTGTGGGGTCTCCTGGTTTTGCACGTCTGTTTAGTCCCTCAGTTCATAGGGTTTTCTTGTATGATTTGGGTGGTGGGTTTTAGAGGATTGAATCATTAGTTTGTTGGGTTGTGTGCTTGGGTTTGTGTTTGTGGTTGGTTTTGGATGGGTTAGTGTAGATGGCATTAAGTTTATTTTCTGGGTTTTTGTTCTGTTTCCCTTGTGTGTTCATGTGCTCCTCCACACCTGCCCTGCATTTGGACTCGTTAGCCCTGCCCTGCTGTCTTCCCCACACCTGCCCTGTGTTAGCCTCGTCAGCCCTGCCCCGCTCCCTGTGTGTCCTCAGCCAATCAGCTCCCTGTATGTTTATTCCCCTCTCGAGTTCTCCACCCATCTCCCCACCTGCACCTCATCTCCTTGTTAGTTCAGTTTCTTTAAGTTCTGGTTTTCTGTTCAGTCCGTGTTGGATCGTTTTGTGTTGTTCCTTCTGCTAGTTCTGTTCAGCCCTGTTTACCTGTCCGTGACCATCTACAATTAAGAGTTTTTCATCATATCTGCATTCCGGCCTCTGCGTTTGGGTCCACTCCTGCTTCCCCGAGCCTGACAGCTACACCTATACTTTCAGTATCTGGGATTACACCATGGTTACGTTACCTAACCAATGTTATTGCCATGGTAGCAACTTGCCTGTGATGGCACCCATCTGTCACTCAAAGAGGCTGCCCCCGTAATTATGATAAAAATTTACACAGGTGAATTATATAAAAATTCACCCCCTGTACAGTTGCATGAATGGGGAAAGTTGCTATAGAGACCAAAACCATTTTTTGTACCAGGTTGTAAACATGTTTATTTCTCTGATTGACCCAGCATGTGACTGAGCCCACACACAACAAGGGCCACACTCTGGGCTTAATCATCTCTAAGGGTCTGAACATTTCTAAGGTTGTGGTGACAGATGTTGCTCTTTCTGATCATTCCTGTGTTTTCTTTGAAAGTGCTATCTCTGTGCACACAAATGTTAAAACAGGAGTAATCACAAAACGGTATATCATTGAAAACACCAGTGAAATATTTTTTCAGGCTTTCTCTTCCAAACCCGCCTTCTCTTTGGTCTCAGTCAATGAGTTTGTAGATAATTTCAGTTCTAAAATTACAAATGTTATTGATATCATTGCACCCACTAAGGTAACTTAAAGGACAGGGACTACTTTGTGTCTATAGGTAATTACACATCTGAGCAGACAAAAATGACATGCAGAGTTCTCCAAGGCTCTATCCTGGGGCCTCTTCTGTTCAACATCTACATGCTTCGACTGGCTCAGATTATGGAAAACAACAAAATATTTTACCACAGTTATGCAGGTGACACACAAATTTACATGATCATATCACCAGGGGACTATGGTCCAATACAAGCACTGTCTAAGTGCATTGAACAAATCAATGATTGGATGTGCCAGAATTTTCTTCAATTAAACAAAGACAAAACTGAAGTAATTGTTTTTGGAGCCAAGGAAGAACGATTAAAAGTCAGCACTCAGCTTCAATCAATAATGTTAAAAACCACAAACCAAGCCAGAAATCTTGGTGTAGTCATGGACTCAGACCTGAATTTCAACAGCCACATTAAGACAATTACAAAGTCAGCCTACTATCACCTGAAGAATATATCAAGAATTAAAGGACTTATGTCTCAGCAGGATTTTGAAAAAACTGGTCCATGCATTTATCTTCAGTAGACTCGTCTACTTAAATGCTGACTTTACAAGTCTCCCTAAACAACCAATCAGACAGTTGCAGCTGATTCAGAACGCTGCTGCTCAAGTCCTCACTAAGACCAAGGAAGTGGATCATATCTCTCTGGTTCTCAGATCTTTACACTGGCTTCCTGTCTGTCAAAGAATTGATTTTAAAATACTACTGTTGGTTTATAAAGCACTGAATGGTTTAGGGCCAAAATACATTTCTGGTCTGCTGCTACGTTATGAACCATCTCTCAGGTCATCTGGGACAAGTCTGCTTTCTGTCCCCAGAGTAAAAACAAAACATGGAGAAGCAGTGTTCAGTTTTTATGCTACACATATCTGAAAAAACTCCTAGAAAACTGCAGGTCTGGTGCAACTCTCAGGTCTTTTAAATCACAGCTGAAGACTTTTCTGTTTGCCGCCCTTTATTAAACCAAATTTGAGGATTAATATCTTACACTGCACTGTAATTTTATTCTGTTGTTTTATCTCTTATTCCTTTTTAGCTTCTTTTTATTTCCAAATTCAACACTTTTTAATTGTATTTAAATGTCTTTTTACATTGCCTTGTGTTGCTTTTATATTCTGTCTTGATGCCTTTTATGCTCCATGTAAAGCACTTTGAATTGCCTTGTTGAAATGTGCTATACAAATAAACTTGCCTTGCCTTGCAATCCGCCAATAAATGCAGAGAAGAAGAAGAAGAAGTTTGGATGGGAGTTGGGGGTTTTTCAAGTGGCAACGTCTAGAGGGTTGCGGTTGGTTGCAAGATGGTGGGTTGAGCAGTCACACTTTTTGGAGCTCGTCAAATCTTGTGCCAAAGTTTAGTCTAAAGTTGGTGACCCTCCACTCAAAGTCAAGATGAACACACAAAAGCTGATTGAAACTGTCAAACTGAAAATGGACCTCAAACAACAGGAAAAGCTGCCTAATGTGATGTAATGTGTAAAGAGAACAATGAACTCAAGGAGAGAGTCAGAGAACAAGAAAGATACAGGATGAGGTAGTGCCTCCGGATCAATGGATTGGAAGAGAAAAAAGAGGAAGATATCAGAGCGCAAGTCATCCAAATCCTTGGTAAGATTGTCCCAGAAATGCAGCCAAAGATAGAAGAAGCAGTTGATATCGCACACAGAGTCGGGAGAAAGATGGACAATAACAACAGACATGTCATTGTTTGCACAAAGACGGGTGAAGGTTTTGCTGAAGTGCTACCATGGGAGGATTGGGTGGAGAGGAGAAAGCTATGGCCCCAAATTGAAGAAGCCAGGAGGGCTGGAAAACTGGCCTTTTTTCATGGCCCTCATGGATACACTGAAGGACGACAAATTGGAGTTGGCGGGTGAACTCATTCACTGATGACTGTGATAGAGTGGAAAAATTATTAATGGGACGATCAACCCTTGTAAAAGTTACGGTCCAATTACCGAGTGGGCTGAGTAAACAATTGCTACTCTTGAAGTTCATTTTTGCTCACTTTTGTTCTAGTTTTAATGGTCAATGTTAAAATTTCGTTTGGTTCATTAAATGTTAGGGGCTTGAAATATATTGTAAGGAGAAAAGCACTGTTTTTATTTTGTAAAGGGTAAAACTTTCATTGTTTGCTTTTACAAGAGACTCATTCTTCTGATGTGGATGCAACTTTTTGGACTAATCAATGAGGAGACAGTCACGGCTCGTACTGGTCAGGAGGTGTGACGATCTGCTTTAACAAATGCCCTGGAGAAATAATGACTCACAGAGCTGATGGAGATGGTCACTGGCTGTTGGTGGTATTGAAAATTGAAAGTAATTTTCTTATAATAACCAAAGTATATGGTTATAACAATGATGGGTTAAACAAAATACTAATGGAAAATAAAACTATAATGATTTCAGATCTTAAAATGCTACACCCTACTGATCTTATTTTAGTAGGAGGAGACTGGAATATGACACTAGACGAATGGGAAGACAGATGGCCTCCTAGATTAGCTAAACTACAACGTAACAATATTGTTGAAGGGTTTAAGACAGATAACAACTCAACTGATATATGGAGAGGTTCAAATCTGGGGGTAAAAAGCTATTCATGGTTTAAGCAGTGGGAGCAAATCTAGAATTGACTATTGGTTAGTGAGTGATAACATCCTGAGACATGCTTCACAAACTAAAATCTCCAATGCACCTCTATCTGATCATTTGTTTTATAGAACTAGTTTTGGAACCCATAGTGAGAGAAACCAGAAACAAAGGGTATTGAAATTTAACGCTAGATTATTACAAAACGAAGAATATTGCAATAAAATTAGGGAAATAATAAGGACATGGAAGATAATGAATCACTTGAAGGTAATATTGGTAAATGGGAACTTACTCAATTTAAAATTATAGAATATACTGTGAATATTTGCAAAGAATTAAACAGGAAAAAAAGAGAAAGTAATTAGCTCTGAGAAATAAATCAGTGCTATAGTCAATCTGAATTTAACAGTCAGGGAAAAAACAGATTGACGGAGCTGCAAGTCAAGTTAGATGATCTTTATCTTGAAAGGGGTTAGGGTGCCTTTATAGGATCATGAGTGAAATGGATTGAGACAGGGGAAAAGAACTCCTCCTATTTCTGTAACTAGTAAAAGTAGACAACAAAGGAATTTAATTATGAGTCTAATGATAAATGAGGAAGAGTGCAAAGATTCTAGGTGTATAGAAAAAGAAGTTTGTATTCCTCAGATTGTTCTTCAGTAGAGGCTAATACTTTCTTTGATAAAATTAAGAATGTTATCCCTTGTATTGAGGACTCTTTCAGGGAATTATGTGAGTCAGATCTTAAAATTGAGGAATTAGATTCAATTATCTTGAAAATGATTTCAAACAAATCACGGCCAACTTCTGACGGTTTTTTTGGAAAGAAGTAAGAAATGTGTTATTTAAAGCTTTAAAGGAATGTATGGAGAAGAAAGAACTGACGTCAAGCATGAAACAAGGTTTAATCACCTCTAAATCTGGCAAAGATAAAAGAATATTTGTTATGTTTTAGGTTTTTGGTGTTTGGATCCCAAAAATGCAGAGACATAGGTGAGGACAGTTCTTGGGGTGTTTATTGAAAGAATAATGTCTCAAAGGGAAAAAAGGCAAGTGGCTGGAGGTGGTGGCTGAGGGCTAGCTGGCATTGCAGATGAGGTGGAAAAAGATCAGGAGATCCACCGAGGCTGAGCAACAGAAAAACAGTGGCACTGGAGACTGCAGACGAGGCACTGGAGAACTATGCACAAGGGAAAAAAACTCAGGTCAGTCCATGCACTAAAAAACTCAGGTAGGTCACAAGAAGCTCTGGAGAATACAGAAATCATCAGGGACTCATAGTTACCGACTGCAACAGGATTATCTGGCACAGGAGTGGTGTCTTGACCCGGCTTTATGGCAGGGGTGATTACTGATGAGCACCCGTCGTGCCTCGTAGAGAAGGCCCTGCTCAGCCAGCCACACCCTCAGCCTCCCACACACTGCCAGGGAGAAAAAAGAGAAAGAGGAGGGAAGAAAAAGAAAACACAGAACAACCCCAAACACCAAAACAAAACATCACAATGACAATATTAGATAATTTGAGACTCATCATGTTGCTTAATACTGATTATAAAATACTCTCTGGGGATATTGCTGCTAGGCTGAAAAATGTAATTTCCACCATAATTAGTGAGACAGAATCAGGATTTTTGAAAGGAAGGTCAATTCATAAGACTTGTATTAGATTTACTTGATTATAATAATACACTTCAGATAAAAGGGTTTGTTTTATTCTTAGATTTCTATAAAGCATTTGATTCTGTTGAACATCCTTTCATACTGGATATTCTGTATAATTTTGGATTTGGAGAGAAATTTATACATTTGATTAAGATGCTATACAATGGTATCAATAGCTCAGTAGCTCTAAGACACGACACCTGCTCAAGATTTGATATTTAGTGGGGAATTCGTCAAGGATGTGGCAGCTCACCATTACTGTTTATAATGGTTGCAGAAATGCTATCTATTCTGATTAAGAATGATAGTACTGAAGGATTAAGAGTGATGGGAAGACAAACAATAATAAGTCAATTGGCTGATGACCCAACTTTATTTCTAAAAAATGAAAACCAAATCCCATTAGCTTTACAGTCTATTAAACAATTTTCAAAAGCTTCAGCCTAAAATTAAATGTAGACAAATGTGAAATGTTAACCTTACATGAACATCCTCTGCAACCATTATACAACATACAGGTTAAGAGGGAGGTTAAATTAGGGGATTGTCATTTCTAAGGATAAAACTACCTCTGACAAGATGAATATTTGGAATATTATGGACACATGTAACACAATCCTAAACAGATGGTTGCAGAGAGATATTACAATCTTTGGGAGAGTTTTATTATCTGAAATGGACAGTTTATCCAGACTCATCTACCAGGCCTTTTCCCTACCCATATCAGCAAGAATGACAAAACGATAAATAGTGTCAATTCCCAATTCAGATGGAGAAATAAGTGTCAGTACATAAGAAAAAATGATATGGTTAAAAACTATGAAGATGGGGGTTTGAATATGATCAACTTTGATATCATGAATGGTGTCTTGAAATTGAATTGGCTAAAATCTTTTACTAAGAATAAACACTTCTTTTGATGTTTATTAAATGGGTGAAACAGACTTTTTACTACGTTGTGACTTTGTTTGTAGCTCATTACCGGTTAAACTTTCTGATTTCCATCAGCAAACCCTCCTCTATTGGAAATTACTTTATGAGCATAACTTTACACCACACAAAACACCAGTGTGGAATAATAGATACATAATGCTCAGTAGAAAACTTGTATACTTAGATGAATGGAAGTCTGAAGGGATTTGGGCTGGCTCATTTTATGGATGATAATGGAAATCTGTTACAACATTATGACTTCTGTGAGAAATTCCAACTCTATTGTACTGTGAAGATCTATAATAGAATGATGAAAGCTGTACCAGTCTCTCTGAGGTCAATGGTTAAAGAAGACATTCTGTACACAAAGATCTCTCCAGGGCTGAGGCAGCTTTGCAATGAAGGAATAGACTTTTGTGACAATAAATGCACTAATAGCACTATTAGATATTTACTATTGAAAGAATGTTATCCCAACCCAGTTAGAAGGAAATATATTTTCAAGGAATTTGGAGCTGAATAGGTTAAGAAAATAAGAAATAGATACATCTCATTTCCACTCCCTCCAAAGGTAAAAGAGGTTAATTTCAAGATTTTAAATGAGATTTACCCAACGAATGATTTCCTAAGAATGAGGTTTAACTTAGATATGAATAATTGTGTATTTTATGAAAGGGATTTGAAGCCGTCTACATGCCTGTCACAGAAGCCCTTCGACTGCGCAGTGGCCGAACGTGCCTTTACTCACGTTCGGCAGGGCTCGCCTTTTCTATGACGTAGGGTCAAGGGTGAGTCACTATGCCGGACATGCTTCCAACTCAAGCCATGGCTTTCATACGAACAGGAAAATGGTTCGTACCAACACCTGCGGCGGTATGGAGATCGTCACTCTCGTGTGGCTGGCGATTTTGTCGACGGAATCGACTGACGGTGAGTTGCTTATGTGATGTATATTAATCAGTCGTATTTTCACTCAGCTGCTAGCTACTAGCAGCTAGTCGCACAAAACTGAGGTTGCAGATTTCTGCTTGTCGTGTTTTTCTGTCAGCCCCTTTACCGTTTTTGCTGCTCTCAACTCGGTTAATTTAGCTGTATTCTTAATTATCGTGGACAGTTACAAACTTCCGCTAGTTCTCTCAGCTCGCCTTCTTTCAGCGACTTTTCTCGGTAGGCCTCGTTATTTTATCTTAGCAGTCAACTTAGTAGCTAACTTAGCTTAGCAGTTAAAGATAACCCTTCATTCTCCTCTCTCTTACTCGATGTGTCCTGTGTTTAGCTATTCCTCTACCTCAAAAAACAACAACAACAAAAAAAACAAACAAACATGAAAATAGTAGATCTCTCCACTACACTGTGTGGTCACATAAAACAACTCCTGTTGGAGTCGAACAGCTTCCATGGAGACAGTCAGGTAAACGCATCACAATAGTAAAACCTGAATGCAACCAAAATGTGAGCGAATGGTGGTATTATTTTAGCTACAATGAAATGCTATACAGTATAAGGTATAGCTTCACAATGTATTCTAGCAATACTGGCATCAGTCAGACCCACCAAACAGCAAAGGCAACACGCCAGCCCTGCTGTTATCATGTTATTTATGTGTATGTTAACACTGTGGACAAAGTAAAGGTCAATATGCAATGCAAGTTTCGTGTCTTCTCACATAGTAGCTAGAGTGACCCATTACTGTGACTGAAGGAAGGACAACAATAATTAATCCTGCAAGCAGCGATGAACGGGCCTTCGCACCCGGGTGTGGTTGGGTGCGGTGCAGTCCAAGGGCTTCTGTCACGGGCATGTAGATGTCTCCAGGCCTGGGCTGACAGGTCTGACTTTACAAACATGTGAAGTTTGGTGCAGACTGGAGCATGTACAATAAAGTTATAGCAATTTCCTCTGTCATGGCGAAACATCAAATCTCAACAGTGTGAGGATGAGAATTTTCATGCAAGTTTTGGGCCCATTCACTGTAATTTCAATTAATAATTTGAAAACTTTTGATGAGTTTGTGTGTAAAACAAATTAATTTCCTGATTTTCATCAAGTCTATTTTTAGAAAAGGAAAGACTTTAAACCCACATGACCTGGTCAAAGTTTGATTGACATGTGTACTGTCAGGTGTGTAGAGACAATAAGTAACTGCAGCTGGACACAGAAAAATACTCATATTTGAATGGAGAGTGTGAGTGAACCGCTAGGTGCTCGGGCCCTAATAAAGGAAAAACTGCAGTACAGAGCTACAAATTTTAATTTTGATTTTATTTTACTGAAGCACTTTATCACTAAACTGTCACCCTCACTCCATATTTTTCCCTTCCCCTCATAGGTCATCCCCACTACTGAATTATACATATAAGACTCATAATTATTGTAAAATAAATGATAACACCAAACTTCATACAAAGTTTGTATATAATGTACTGTATGTAGATAGACCTTTCTGCTGTATCTTTCAAAAATGAGCTGCATTTAACCGTGACACCCATCCCCCCACTTTCTTCCCTCCTTCTCCCTCTCAGCTGGAGAGAAGGATTTCAGAGTACTCTTCTTGTGAAATATCTTCATAAATCCCATGACTATGGCCAAATATAACATTAAAAATCATATTTTAATAGGAATTTTTGTCGCGAATCCATTGATACAGGTTTGAAAGCGGTCTAACTTATAGTTAAGACGTCAGACGCCTCAGTTTGGCACAAAGTCCATGCCTAGAGATTGCCTCCCCATTGGTTTACATTGTAAGGTGCGATGTGGCACTCCAACTTTCGGGGCTTACAAAATCTAAACCGTTCGAGTTATTACAAAGTTTTTAATAACTTTTGCTCAACACAGTGTGATAAGTCATGTATTAAAATTTGAAGCCGATATCATTAACGCCCTCGGAGGAGATAGCGTTTATTCAAGGTCCAAAATTGGCACAAAGTCGTACTTTCATGGGTGTATTGTGGACTTCCTGTTGGATTTAGGTCAGCATATGATTTGTAGGTCTTGATGAGACGAATAATTGAGTTTTGGTTCGATCTTTCTACGACATTCCTACGGGCCGTGGCTGCCATTTTAGACACATAGGTGGCACTATATAGCACATTTTAGCACTTTGGGGGATAATTTTTACATTTTATCAAAATTTTCACCAGGCCTGATGAGCGTTCCAAATTTGGTGAGTTTTTGAACATGTTTAGGGGGTCAAATTTAGGTCTGAAGTAGCGGATTAATAAAGAAACAAAGAAAGAAAGAAATGGAACAGATACAAGAGGGTCTTCGCCCCTTTGGGGCTCAGGCCCTAATGATTTGTCATTAGGATTTTATTTGCATGCCCTGCAAAAATAGTTTCCCTCTGGGGGGATGGGGTACACAGACAGTGTGATACCACAGGTCAATCTGAAAGGGAGTCGAGTATTATTCATAATGAGCCTGTGGCACTGTCAACAAGGTTATAAATTTGAGAGGGACTAAAGTTAACATACGAGTCCTCTGTAGTATCGAAACATGGAATTTTCATCTAATGGTGTGTAATCCAGTAATAGGAATTCAAAAGTTATTAAGTAATGATCTGATAAAATAGGATTTTGTGGAAAAACTATTAAATGTTCAATTTTGAGGCCATAAATCAGAACAAGGTCGAGGGTGTGATTAAGACAGTGAGTGGGATTATTTACACTAATAATGAGATAAACGCAGTGCTAAGACTATCATTATCGATGTCCACATGAATATTAAAATCACCAACTATAATTACTCTATCTCATACTCTTCATGACACAGCCAGGTTTCAGTAAGATGAAATAAATCAATATGATGATCTGAGATTAGATCGTTTACCAATGCAGCTTTAGATGACAGAGATCTAAAGTTTAAAAGTCCACATTTTAATTCTCTTATTTTGTTGTACTATTGCAGCGGTGGTGTTCATTTAAAAAAAAGATAAGATGTTTAGATAAAAGGTATAAAAATGCTTGACTGAGGGGGCAGCCGTACGGTGTTGCTGTCATTTTTTTTTTTTTTTTTTAAATTTCGTGTGTCTCTGTTCACTCTTTCAGCTGTTCCTTTGTCAGAGGGACACATGCCAAAAGACAGGATGCAACAGATGCCGACCACAGTGCAACATGAAGGTGAGAGCAAGTGGTCTCAGCCTGATTACATTAATGCAGACTCTAAATTTAGGAAGTCCAACACACATTTTGACATGTCAAAGCAGGAAAAGCACAGGTAACCAGTGTCATAAGTGTCAGAAAACAACAGTCAGGAGCCCAAATGAACTGTGAAACATGTTTTTCTTGCTGTAATCATTCCTCCTGTTCATACTGACCAATAGAAGATCCCTTCATAATGACCTTACAATGGAAGTGATGGAGGACAAAATCCACAGTCCTTCTGTGCAAAAATGTATTTAAAAGTTTATCTGAAGCTAATATGAAGCTTCAGCGTCCAAATGAGTCAAATCAAGTAGATATCTTTCAACGTTACAGTCTTTTTAGTGCCAAAGTCCTTCTTTTTGTTACTATACTTCCACCTGCAGCTCAACAGGGAAACACTGTCCGAGGAAACACAAAGAGGGAATTTGATGCTAAAAAGACTGTAAATGTGTCAGATATCCACTTGATATGACTAACTCAGACTGATGAAGCCTCATAGAAGCTTCACATCAACTTTTAAATGACTGTGTGGACACTCTGTGGATGTTGGCCTCCATCACTTCCATTGAAAACACATTTGAAGGATCTTTTAGTATCCAGTATGAACAGGAGGAATGATTACAGCGAGGAAAACCTCTTTCACTGCTCATATGGACACCTGACTGCTGGTTTAAGACAGATTTAAGAAAAGTTGTGAACCCATCCTTTTTAAGTGCACATTCATGCACTGTCAGATAGTAGACTATTGTGCCCCACGTCTGAAATATACCAATACACACTACATTTAAGCCACGCTGGATGCACACTTCTCCTAATACTGTTTGGAGCGATAATCGGTGCCAACTGTATCACACAATTCACAATTAGGACCAACAGTAATCTACAGACAAGAAGAAGTTGAAGTTTATAACATGTTGGATTTTGTGTGAATATTATTATTATTGTTGTTGTTGTCATTATTATTATTATTATTATTAATATCCAAACTAGGAGTGTAATGGTACACAAAATTCATGGTTTGGTATGCACCTTGGTTTTGGGGTCAATGTTTGGTAACACATCCTCTAAATGGCGTGCAAGTATTTTGGCCAATATTTTCCTGTCTCCATTTTAATAATGACAAAGAAGAGCGTTCTTCTGCTGGACTCGGAAGAAAGGAGTGTGTTTATATCCAATCACATGGAAATTAAACAAAATAAGAAAGCATGAGGCTCTTTTGTGCTTGTTGATTATCACAGTAGACTGATTATGATCTTTTTATATCGTTCATTAATATATTTTGTCCCACTGCTGAAAGAAAGTGTTAAAGTTAAGATGTTCATAGTCGATGTAGTCGTCACTTGGCACCACTATGGTGACGGCACATATGATGACATTACATGCAAACCCTAACACTTATATTTCTGTGTTTCAGTCCAGAAAGTAAACATCAGACCTCCTGTTGGACAGAATGTCACTGTGAACTGTTCGCTTCCTGGAAACCTCGACATCAAAGCTGTAAACGTGACCAGAGATGACCTGGGAGACAAATACGTCGCCTATCTCCGAGATGGGCACATGGATCCAGACAACCAGCAACCATCTTTTGAGAACCGAGTGGAACTGCTCATAAAGCAAGGCAACCTATTTTTTAGCATGCTAAATGTGAGCTCCACCGACGAGGGAACCTACAAGATTGAAATAAAATACAGGGAGGGGACAATTCAAACAAAACACATTTACACCTTCAACTTGATGACTGCTCAGGCTGCCTCAGGTTAGTTTGATCGGTTCTTTTGTATCAGATGGTAATAGTGGCCTGTAAAAATGTATGAACACATTAACATAATGTGTATATTTTTTGAAAACAGTACAGTGACATCAAACGACCTGTTGTTTTGGTCCAGGGTACAGGTGCCTCAGAATGATCCAGCCCTGATATATATATGCTGATGTTCAATACAGGTGCAGAGGTGGAAGAAATATTCACATCCTTTACAGCAGTAAAAGTACCAAAAGAGAAATGTAAAAATACTCTATTAAAAGCAAAAGTCCTGAATACAAAAACTCTACTACAGTTAAAGTACATAAGTATTATGAGCTTGATGTAGGTTTGGTCCCTCTGACTGATATATTATTATTATATATCACATGATTAGATCATTACTGAGGCATCTGTCAGTAAGCAACATGCTCAAAAACCTAGATTCAAACATGTTCTTACACATTCAGGTTAGGTGAAGCCTCAGGTTACGGAGCGTTAAGTTCCCATAGAGGAAAAGAGGTATGGGTAAATATCAGATTGTAGTTCTGACAGATGTTTAGTCAAGATACATCAAGGTGCATGTCATCACATCATGTGCTGTTCTCTAGCGTTAATGAAGATGTTAATAATTATCAAATTTGCTCCCTGACTGACACATCTACCTACCCACTTCTTCTCTGGGTATGGTATCTGGTGTGCACGTCGGGGATCAGAGCTGAGGTATCAGTGAGGGCACGTTCTAGAAAAAGCTAAATGTACTAAGAAAATGTCACAGCACAAATGGATTTCCTTCACACTGTCATTAACTGACAAATCTGTTTTCTGCTCTTCAGTTGCCTCGGCTGGAAACATCTTGAAGGACAAGGGACGATTTGGATCAATTGCTGCAGTTCTTGTTGTTGCTGTTGTTGTGCTGGGTTAGGTTTTAAGAAGAATTGAGGTCAAGCAGTTCCTTATTAATCTACAGGCCAGAAGCTGTCCTGATTGAAAATGATGTCCACCACTGAAAAGACAATAGAAACACCTTAACGCCTTACATTAATGAAAAATACACTATTAAAGGCAATATGAAAAAGTAGCATTGACAACAATCAGAAGTTCCAAAACACAGACAAGGAAATAAGCTAAGAGGGGGTGGGGGTGGGGTCTGTTAGCAGGGCATTACCCAAAACTTAAACACTGACAAAATGGAGCAAAATGGAGATTGAACAGACCTCCCGAGAAACCATTTCTGATCAATAACTTGAATTATGGCCTGAACTAAAAGCATAAGCTAGCTACTTGGACTGGAGAATGACCAAACAAACCCCCCACCTTAAATGGGACACTCTTATCTCACCAGACCAAAGCTATAAACCCCTGCAAATCTGAGCCAAAGTTAACAATAATAAAAATAATAACTTTATTTTTATATCACCTTTCATACAAGAAATGCAGCTAAAAGTGAGAAAAGCAAGAGATAGGTTTCCGTAGGTTTAATCTAATCACATATCTGTTAACTTAAATCAAATATGGATAAGCACATTAGATAGGAAGGTACTTTGAATACTTGAAGTGAATGTTGTTTAACAACAGAATTGCTGCTTTAACTTTACTATGCACTCTATTCCAGCAGTATGGTTATGACTGGGAAAATATCATGAAATACTTGAATATTATGAAAAGAATGTGTTTACAACTTCAATGTGATATTCTAGGCCACAGTGACCTGATGTATGAGGGACCAAAAAAAAACCTGAGACCTCCCCAAAAATTCCTTTTATTTCAGAAGACCACCAGCCGCGCCTCAAGTCTCCTGAAAACAAAGAAAACAAACACACCCAAACTATGCCTTTTTAATTCAAATTATAAAAAGGAAAGCTTAACTGAACTTGGTTGACCTGTCCTCCAGAACTCTAGACTTTTGTTTGTCAACCAAGTATATGCACATTCAATCTTTTTATTGAAAAAAGTTTAATTTGTTTTTGTTTTATTTGTAACATTAAGTCTCGTATTTCCATCTACAGTATGTTGTGTGTTTTTTTTGTTTGTTTGTTTGTTTGTTGTTGTTTTTTTAAGTATATGTGAAGATTTGAATGTAGTCAATGTTAGTAACTGTTCAGCACTCAACTCAAGTTACTAAGAGCCAACCAAATCCTGATGCAGCTGATGCAGTCTCTTTCACTGCCAAACACTGTGACGCTACACCACACAGTGCTGGACCTGCCAAGGTGATGCCTTAACCACAATGAAATACCTCAGTAGCAAGGACAACATGGCTTTGTGATCAAGAGTTGATGTGATCATTTGTTTAGAGAAGTCGAACAAGCGTTCCCTTAGCATTCCTGTTGCAATATGTTAATAAATGTTTTTATTTGTCCTAAAAGTGTTTGGTTGTTTCTTTGAGCTGCAGTAAACAGAGGTCACTGTTTGGGAGAATAATTTAGGATTATGAGACCGATTCATTGATTAAATTGAAAAAAGGGTTAGTGCTCCCTCCTGGCACTAACAAACCTAATCTAACTCCTAACCAAAGAGAAGGTGGTGCCCACAGTAACGAAGTAATTAAATAAAGTAATACTACTACAGATATATTAAAATAAATTAAAGTAGTTGTAAAATAACTCGTAGGTAGAAAAACAAAGTATGTTCCTGTGGGAAGCAGCGATTTAGCTGAAAGGAAGCGAACAGTAGGTGATGTCGTACCTACATGTGTGACAGCTTCTCTCTGCTTTAACCACTAAAATGTGGTGAGAAAGATTCGAACACTGTGTGTAGCTGCACAACAGCAGTCGGTAAAGACCAGTGTGGTGAGCTCTCACCCTATTGTACTTTAGTTTTCTTATGTATATTTTTTGGTGTCTTCCTAGTCCCAAACACTTTGTTCCATCATATGAAACTGCAGCTTATTGAGCAAATGTGTGTAATCATTTTGGGTTTTTTTTTTGTAGCTTGCAACTTTGAAACTCAAATACTTGGACATACGTTCTGCTACAGATCCTGTTTAAACTTTGTTGAAAAGACTCAAATGTTGAAAAGACTGAATTTTCAGAATTTATCAGTGTTAAAAAAACAGTGCAGTGACATCACACAGCCTTTTGTGTTGGCTGCATACAATACAATGAGGGGTAGAAACAGGTGCCTCAGAGGTGTCAGCCCTGATAGATCTGCTGATGATCTGATGATGACACATTCTGGCTAATGTACCTACTTATTCTCTGGGTATGGTTTCTGGTGTGCATGTCGGGGATCAAATCTAATATCTAACTGCGGTATCCAGTGAGAGCACAACTGGAAAAAGCTAAATGTACTAAGAAAATGGCACAGCACAAATGGATTTCCTTCAAATTTCCATCAGACCGTCATTAGCTGACAAATCTGTTTTCTGCTCTTCAATTTTCCACTGCGAAACGCCATGGCTGGAGACACAAACAGACATTTTGCATCAGTCAGAAGTCTGTTATTTGTTGGTGTGCTGGTTATTGATTTTGTGATATTCTACCAATGTAAAAAATGTAGAAAGGAATGAGATCAAGCGTGACATCTGTGGCTGTTAAATGGGGTGCAGTCAACATCCTGGTGCTCACAGTGTGACACTATTGTAGGTGATGTCTTTTTCCTTGCTTATACTTCTCATAATTACATAAAAGATCTCTAACACTGTGTTTTGCACCATGTTTCAGCAAAGCTCACACCATTAACATACATGAAGGAGGCAAAATATTAGGAACACTTTTAAATATAATACACTCCAGTACACCACCACCACCCACTATGACCTAATAATAAATTTAAAGGAAATTATCACATGTCTGACAATGTCTACAAAAACTGAAAATGTATCAGCTTAGTTAATGTAGCATTTATTGCAGAGCTGTCATATTTGGATTGTATACACTCACCTGCCTTGGTCAAGCTGCCCTGGCACGTCTTCAGCTCGTACAAAATGCAGCAGCTAGGCTATTAACTAGGACTGGCCGTAGATCTAACATCACTCCTATTTTAGCCTCACTGTATTGGCTGCCAGCAGTTTGTTTACTTTGTCTCTGTCTGGTACAGTGTAACACCGGTAGGCTGCCAGCAGCTGTCAATCAAACACAGACATGCTTGTCCAGCTGGGTGAGATAAAAAGGAGCATGTCTGACATTTCCCCCTAAATTCCCTTTTTCCTTCATGCTAATAATACACAACTATTAATGATTTTCTGTAGAAACACTGATCAAACAAATCACAGACAGACAGTCTCACCATGTTTACTAAACCACAACAAATACAAGTATTTTCCATCTGACTAATCTGTAGAAAACACACACACTCAGCACATGTGATCAGATCTTCATTTACTCTGCAGTCACTGCAGCACAGCTCAGACATCAGGCAGAGGAATGAAAAAAAACTTTATTCAAAATATTCAGTTACAGAGTTACAAAGATGGATGTTGCTGGCAGTAAAGTAACAGAACAAACGTAAAGCAGTGACTTCATATTGTAAATGTTCAGCTTCTGTTCTTATTCTCATGTTCTCATGTTCACTACTGTCACTGTAAACTGTCTCTGACGTGTTCAGCTCAGAAGTGATGCTCGGTGGTGACCTCCATGATGTCATCATATTCCTCAGCCAATCCCTCTGCAGCCTGGTTGGGTAGGGGTGTTGCCATGGAGATGTCATATCCTGTTGTGTGAAGAGTTAGAGATTAAGAGTTTGAACTGACTGACAGAGACAAGGATCTATATGTAAATAATATAATCAACACTAAATAACTGTAATAATGTTCACTAATAGAGATATTGTGCAACACATGATTAATTGATTGATTGATTGATCATTACTAAGTGTCTCTAAGGGGAGTTACCTGTGGTCCTGTGTCGATATAAAGACATCATGAGGAGAGTGGAGATGAAGTACGGAGAGAACACCACTAGGTGATAGGCCAGTCTGAACACAAGGGGCGGGGCTACATATCCAATGGGCAGGGTTACACATACAGGGGCTGGGGCTGTGGCTGTAGGTTCACAAGGATAAACGTCTGGTCAGGTGAACATGTGGATGAAATAAGTGGTAAAATCAAAGTGAACTTCCTCACCTGTGACAGTGATCCAGCTGGGTGGTATAGGTTGAGATGTAGTGGTGAGTTTATCTAAAATGGCCAAAAAATATATGATTAAAAGCACATGAATTTATAAAATGGATTCCATATTCACTAATTTTACTGTTCAGAAAGTGATCAGATTACTGAGAATGGTGCAGTTTATTAGACATTTAAACATCATCTATATTGTTTATTGTTTGTTTGCCAGATTTGGAAGCTCATTTCAAATAATATGTGAAAATAAAGACTAATATTTTAATATTAAGTACATAAACACATAAAATGATTCAAATGCAACAGAGGTGAATTCTGTCCAGCTCCGTTTGTGACAACATAATATAACATATTAAAAGTTGAAAGATTTGTCTTTAACTTCCTCACCTGTGACAGTGATCCAGCTGGGTGGAGACTCTCCATGACTGCTGATGTTACACTTGTAGAGGCCTTCATCAGACTTGGAAACATGGTGGATGGTCATGTGACCTGCAGGCTCAGTCCTGATGAGGGAGCCATCTTTATAGAAATCAGCTGGGAGGTTGGAGGTCTTTGTCTTACAGTGCAGAGTGACATCATCTCCCTCCATCACAGGGAGGACAGGACTCTGCAGGATCACTGATCCACCTCAAGACAGAGACAAACTACAGCATTTCATCATTTACACTCAGCTTCATCAATACTAACTCCACAGTCTGATCTTACCAGTGACAGTGATGTTGATGCTGTTACTGGTTGCTCCCTCTCTGGACTCACACCAGTAAACTCCACTGTCCCAGGGGGCTGTTAGACTGATGTTACAGGAGGAACCAGCTGACCTTCCCCATTTAACGCCACACTCAGCTCTTGTTTCTCTGGTTGTGTTCCTCCTCAGCGTCCATCCCGCAGAGCTGTCGTCCTCCTCACAGCTCAGAGAGACAAACTTTCCTGTAAACATCTGAGAGCTGCTGGGACTCACAGTCAGGTGAGCTGGAGGGAGGAGAGGATGATAAATAATCTTTTAAAGATCTCTGAAACTGAACTAATTGAATTCCTGATAGTTTGACATGCTTTACATTATTATCATTATTGCTTTTTAACATCCACACTGCTTTGAATTATGAAGCCTGTTGACAGAAAATAACAGAGTTTCCGAGTCAGTGAGGTTTGTGATTGTGATAGAAGAAGTTTACTAACCTTGGTTTGTTGTGCAGCACAGCAGTGAACTCACAACTAAAGTGAAATGACACTCAGGTTGGTTTGAGGTTTTACAATCAACAAGACATCAGAGGAAAGTGACAAACACCAGACAGACTGATCTTGGTCCAGTTTTACTGATACAGAATGAGCACAGAAAGGAGAAGAGATCTCTTTCATGTTCTACACTAAACCGGATGTTTAACTTTACTCTTCAACACTACGTGAGATCAGAGAGCCACAGCACTGTCTGACTGAATGACTGATAACAATGTAAACACAAGGCTCATGGAAATTCCAATAAATATGGGCTTGTAACATCTTATGCACTTATACAGGTACATGACATAATTTGTCCTATTCGATCAGAACAGATTTTTGTCAATAACAGTATTTTGCTTCAACCATAAATGAAGCAGGCCGATGTTTATTGTGTGTAGATTAGACTATTAATGGAAATGATGGCATCTGTCCTCAGATACAACCCTAAAACTGTTTTATACAAATAAAAACATCAAAAACACATATGTTTTCACTGCACCTGTATAACGTCGGCCCACAAATAAACAGTGCTGAAAAAATCTGTCCCATGGTTGAACCTAATTGTGACCCTGATGGTGGGTGTGGCATTAATCATGTCAAAGAACACTCTTACAACAATCTTTTTTTTTTTAGTTTTTACAGTGATGTAAAACTCTGTAAAACAATTTCACTTTAACAGTTTGAGAAAGTTTTTAAGACGTCGTCCAGACGAGTGGTTCACCACCTTTATGGTTTTGACCCCTTAAAATACAGCAACGTCTGATTGACAGACAAGTAGACATTGATGTTACATGATCAGTAATTTACAAGAAAAAAAAACAAAAATTTTGATGAATATCTGAAAAGATCAATCTAATTTTGTGTGGCTGCTTTCCTTTCCTGTTACTTGTCTCATGGCCCCTTAAATGTGTGTTGGTGCCAATGATTTACAGCACAGAGGTCAGTGGGAAAATTCCTGCAGTATGTTAATGTTGAACATTCTGACAGCAGTGTTATGTTAAAGTTTTGAAAAACAGCATGTAAAGCACAGATACATAATATAACATTCCTAATGTAGTTGTATTAAAACATTAGAACGTCATGTTACTCCTTTTAAAAATCGTTGGGAAACTCGAGTGATATATTTTGTTACTTCGTTAAAGTTTGGGGCCTCACAGGAAATTAAAAAATGGTCCATATCTGTGCAGCAGAGCTGAAGATATCCTGACTTCAGTGGTTGAAGAAGTACTCATCCTTTACTTAAGTAAATGTACCAAAAAAGCAAAGTAAAAATCCTCTGTTATGAGTAAAAGTCCTGCTTGAAAAGTCCTACTACAGTAAAAGTACATAAGTATTATTGTCATGTTTCTGTCCCAGTCTGACTCTGTCCCTCCACCAGTCCGCCAGATGCCCACAGACTTTTTCCCTGTTTGTTGAACTGGACTGAGTAGCAGTCGGCCCTTGAAGTTGAAACTGAAGTTTGTTTTCACACTAGTTGTTATCTTAAGGAAGTATGACTGAGGACTGTTGCTTGCTACACACTGACCCTTGTAGAAACTACGTAGGCTGAAGAGGACTAACCGTAACCAGTGAAGTGAATTTGATGAGTGAAACTGGTGGAGCAAGAAAATCGTTAAGAAAATAAATAAAAACATTATGGGAACCTTCTGTAAAAACACGATCTGATTGTCTCAAAGTAAACAAATGTGAAGATCATTTTGAGACCCAAAAACCACAGACATGAGACTGATATAAAAACCAAACTGGAAACACGTTTAAATGAACAACAGGAGTCTAGCTGTTATCATTAAATCAGAAACACACAAATCGTACTTACAGAGCAGCAGCAGTAGAGATGTTTCCTCCATCATAACACTTGCTGATATTAAACCTAAAAAAACTCTTTGATCAGTTTAGTAACATCTAGATAAACCCTCCTCCTTCCTGTCTGTGGTTCAGTGTCGTGGTTTCCTCTTCACAGACTACTAAGAGGAAACTTTCTTTGTTTAGTTGCAATAAAGCAGACAAAACCGTAACAATGAAGAAAAGATCTACAAAAACAAAACCTAAAAGTCAAGATGAAAAGCAACAAGTGGCACATCAATACCTGCGTGGTGCGTTCACTGACAGTTAAACTAACCTAGAAGACTGTGTTTCTATGCATTTATAAACCAAGGCCAAACTTGAAGCTGCTCTTTTGATAAGAAACATCCTCAACTCTCAATTGAAATGACTCAGAGATTTATGATAAGATCAGACTTCACTGATCACTGAGGGAAATTCACCTGAGATGAAAGAAAACAAATAATGAATTAAATAATAAAAAATAAGAAATTAAAGAAGTTAAGAGAGATGTGATAACAACTATATACAATATATATATGTTACAATACTTTTGGCTATATTCGTGCAACTCTGACAGCCACAGTGTGGAATGGTAAATGGACTGCATCTATATAGCACTTTTCTAGTCTACTGACCACACAAAGCGCCTTTACAATTCATACCAGCCTTCATTCTTTCACACACACATTCATACACTGATGGCAGAGGCTGTCATGCAAGTTGCCCACCCGCTCATCAGGAAGTGATCCAGTGCTTTTTTTATCCTAAGCGTTGTATAATGTCTCTAATGCTAATATGGGGTTCGGTATCATGCCCAAAGACACTTCAACATTTGGAGGAGCCAGGGATCAAACCACTGATCTTCCGATTAGTGGACGACCCGACCCGCGCTACCACAATATGTAATATAATTATATGTTAAGTACAATACATGATAGTAATTGTAGTAAGTAAGTAACTAAACGTTACTTATAAAGCGCCTTTCAAAACCAGAGTTACAAGGTGCTGTACATTGCAAACAACTGAGGGAAAAATAAAATAAAATAGAAAGTTAAAAACAGGAAATATCAATATTGAAACAATAACACGCGTAAAATCAATTCTACAGTCTATGGGTAAACATTGTAGACTGGCCAACACTGGTGTGATGTGTGACTGACATCGTGTATTAATTAACAGTCTGGCGGCCGCATTTTGGACCATCTGGAGCTGAGACACAGAAGAGCGACTCAGGGTTGCGAACAGTGAGTTACAACAATCAAAACGGGAGGAGACAAAAACATGAATGAGTTTGTCCAGATCTTGAGAGGATAGTATAGCTTTGATTTTTGCAATGTTTCTTAGTTGGAAGAAAAAGGATTGGACCACTTTCTTAATGTAACACTCAATGTTCATGTGTTGGTCAAAGAAGACTCCTAGGATTCTTGAGGCTCGCATAACATTTGCTGCTAAAGGACCAATACACTGCTGTGTTTTCTCAGAAATGCTCTCAGGGCCTATAATAGGAACTTCTGTTTTGTTGGGGTTAAGTCTGAGGAAGTTATTTGACAGTCCTTGATAGCTGTTAGGCAGTCTTGCAAGGTGGAGACTTTGCTATGCTCATTTGAATTGAAAGAAAAGTATAGCTGTGTATCATCCACATAGCTGTGATAAGAGATACACTAAATCGACTAATTAGGAAACCAAGGGGGAGCATGTACAGGGAGAAAAGGGGAGACTTGGGAGACGTAAGGATCAATGGCCACAGAAAAACTCCTACCATAGTAAAGTATATAATGTTATATAAATGTGCAGTGTATGTAATAGACACACTGTATACAATAGTAGTACAATACTATGAAGTATTTATAATGAAATGATTAATTGATTATGTTAAAACATTGATTTTATGAATGAAATAACGTGTTGGTAGAAAAACACCGTTTAGCTGAAAGGAAGTGAACAGGAGGTGATGTTGTACTTACATGTGTGACAGCTTCTCTCTGCTTTAACCACAAAATGTGTGGTTGAGAAAGAGACACAAACGCTGTGTGTAGCTGCACGACAACAGTCAATAAAGACCAGTGTGATGAACTCTCACCCTATTGTTCTTTAGTTTTCTTCTGTATGTTTTTTGGTGTCCTTGTTTTGGGGTTTTTTGTAGCATATTCCAGCGATTTTATATAGATTGCTCAGACATGCGCTCAGCTACAGATCCTGTTTAAACTTTAAAAGGCTGAGAAGACATTGAATTTTCAGAATTTGTTAGTGTCTAAAAAGCAATGACATCACATAGTGTTAATTGCAAGTCAGTGGGAAGACATAGACTCAGACACAATACATCCTGCATTGGCTCCAAACATAAATCAAGAGGTACAGAATCATTTATAATAATAATAATAATAATAATAATAATAATAATAATAATAACTGCCGAAAGGGTTGAAAATATTTTTTTAAAAGATTTGGTGTTTTGATGATGGTGGGGGAGAGCGCTGTAAAAATCTCACATAGGTGTTCAGTTGGGTTGAGATCTGGTGACTGTGAAGGCCACAATACATAATTTGCATAATTTTCATTAAACCATTAATTTATTCAGGTTTATTCTTTATTTTGTCACCCATTTTTGCATCTGACTGCTGTAGTTGCTACTGTGATCAGTCGAAGAAAGAAGTAAAGGAGGGAAGAAGAAGGGAAAGGGGAAAGGTCTTTATAATAGATGATGTCTACAAGTCATTGTGTTGAGCTGAAACAAGACTGATTCTCAGATTTTTATTGAGCAACAGCCACGTTTATCTGCATCTAGAATGTTTCAGCCTTCTGTAAAATGTACATTAATTTCCTCTGAAATTGCGGGAAAAGTAGAAAGTCACATCTCATCTTATTCTGGAGCAAAATGTTTGACTTTGGCACCAAAAAAATGTCAGAAAACAACTTAATCCCATGTTATCCTTTCAAACACACCATCAGCTTGTCTCATTGAGCAGAATCCGTCGTCACTTTGTTGAAGCTGAACTGTGAAAGTGAGGGACTTTAATCCTCCGCTCGCTCCTAAAATTGTAACAGGATTAAAACATTTAAATGGTTGTCCTTGCATTGAATGTAAGCACCGTGCAAAGCGGTGGACACACAGGCTGAAACTTGTGTTTTTCTATCATCATTACAGGGACGATGGTAGAAAAACTTGTTTTCTGAATTGAAGACTCCTATTCATTATAAAAGCTAGAATGTCAAAAGAAAACAAAAGTACAAAAAGACTTCATTAAAAAATGTCAGTGTCCTGTTTTTGTTCTGGATCTCCCTTATGAATATTCACTGCGGTTTTATTTCCAAAACTTTATTTTTCATCTCACCAAGTCCTTGTTCCTCCCTGCCTGCTGTCCTAGTTGTACCTGTGACAACACACACATTTAAACACACACTTTTCCCAACAGAGACTGCATCAGTGCCAAGTTGGACTCGCTACAAAGAGAAATCCTCACACACACACACACACACACTCGGGTGGAGTAATGACACAGATATAAAGGGGGGCGGGACCACACCAACATTCAGAGGGGTGGGATAAGGGACTGGGAAGAGGGAAGGATGGAAAATGGGAGTGGGGGAGTAGAAAGAGAGGACACACACACACTCCGACAGTCAAAACATATGTGAGGGGACACTCTAAAGAGCCTTAAAATGTCCCTTTAAATACATAATATTCACCACACACAGAGAATCTTTTGTGTCATGTAAAATTCACCCTCAGAGCCCCTGAAGCCGACGTTAATGTGGCGACAAATGACAGAAAAGTGACAGACGGGGAGAAAGCTATCCTGCAGCTGAGCAGGATGGGAAAGCTTGTTTTTAAAGGAGCATGCTCGTGGTTTTTCATGTTTTAGCTTATTGTGACAGTTTAAAATGCAGGGGCTTCGATGATGAAACCAAGACAGTCAGTGTGGGTCATGCCATGCCATTAAAATCAATTAAAAGTATAAAAATCCATAAAAACAAGGCTAGAGAAGAGACCTGATAGACAGTTGCACTGCGGCCTGGTGCCCATCAATCAGACAACTAAATAATGTGTCAACACATACCACAAACTATCAAAGGTGAGTAAACTCTCAACTGCTACTGTGACTGGAGGCCTTCACCAACTGCAGTACTAGAAAGAGAAAGAAAAGAGTTAGAAAACCTGCTCTAAAAACAGTAAATAAATACTAGGAACAATGATTAAAAATTAAACTTACACCTAAAATAAACAGTAGCCAGTGCTGCTCTGAGCCAGGTATATAAAAGGACTACCTTTCTGCTCTTTCTTCAGCAAACATGGGCAGCAGCATGAGAAGGGACAGTCACACAGGCAGTCAAATTGCAGCACCGTCACCCCTGTGCTCTCTGACCTAATTATCAGCTGCTCCCTCTGCTAGGCCTGCCCCTTCTCAGGGGCCTGTATCCCGTGCTACATTATTACATGAAAACCATGAATACTTGACAGATGAAGTAAACCCAAACATGTAGTGAAGGTGAACTGGGAACATCTTGCTGAGGTCTTGTCTGCAAGGTCGTCAGTTCCCACCTACAGAGCAAATTCTTGCATCTCATCAGCCCAGGGACATGGGGGCTAAACACCATTAAAAAACACCATTACTGATATGGCTGGTTGGAGTTGTGGCCTGAAGGTCATCTGTGCCTCTTGAAGCCTCAAACCAGGAACCTGCTGGCAGACGCCTGGGGGTACAGGAAGTTGTCAAGCACAGAAAGGAGGCCTCTTAGGCGGGGTATACTAAAGGAACTGCCGAATCGGCAAACAACTATCACAAGGCCAGAAGAACTGTGGCTTTGGTGGTCAGAAGCTAAAACTTGGGTGTGGGACAAGTTTGGTACTTTTACAGGGTGGTGGCCAGCTGCTGGGGTTATAGGAGTTAACCCATCCAGTCTGTATGTGTTTTGTGGTTTTGGACACTTATGACTGTGTCCCTGGGGGTACTTGTGGGCGCGGCTGCCAGAATATGAAATACCAAGGCTGTTGCTATGAGCCATCCGGTCGTTGTATAAACAGAGTGAGTTTCTATGTTCTTGGAAATAAGTCAATTCAAGTCAAGCTAGTTGTTGGTGGGTGTTTTCTCTCTCAGGGTCTTTCACCATTTTTGTGTGTGATTTTCATAGAGAGGCTCTGATGGTACAGCTGAGGACTGGAGATTGTCTGTTTTATTGAACTACTTTTTGCCAGTGGTGTAGTTTTGCCAAGTTTTTGAATAAGCAGTTAATTTAACATATGATCCAACCTGCGACCATGGTTCTGGGTAGTCCGACTGAAAGAATGAGATTTTGGAAACAAAATTCACAGTACGTCTGGGCAGCATTAAGGTTCATGAACTCTCGAGTAGAACCACTGCTCCTTCACACTGTAAGGAGCCTGGTGAAGTTCAGACATTTGATCAGGATGCTTCATGTGCGCACACCTGTGGAGGTATTCTGAACATGAACTGGGAGGTGACCTGGGGCATATCCCATCGTGGGAATGTCCACGAAGAAGGAATTCTGGTCTACATTACTGAGCCTGCTACCACAGTGACCTGAATCGGGATATGCTTTGCATTTTTGATTTTAACATCATCACAAGAGAAAGGTGGACCAAGTCCATTCCAATCTGGGCCAATTGGTGTGATGTTTAATGATTCTAATAATTTATTTGCCCCCTGACCTCAGTCACTGCTGGTCGTTCTCTCAACTATCTGTTGACAACTGGTTTGATCTCCCTGGTCACAGATGGAAGCTACAGCGATGATGTTCAAAGCTTCAAACAGCGAAGGTGTTGAAGTTTCGTCCTGCTGCTGATTGTTGTTTTTTGGTGTCGAACAGACAGTGCGACCTGGTTCAGCGAGTTTAGAGAAGACCAAGCCAAGAATACAGGACCAGGACACACACACATATGCAGACACACACACACACACACAGGACGGCAAGGAGGTGGTACTGCTGCTGCATTTCAAACACGACCCCTCTGAGAGGTTCTGGTAGGGAAGTGTGTCAATGAACAGCGGTGATCACACACACACAGAGTGTTATCGTCTGATATTCTAATTAGTACGACATCAAAACAAGAAAGAGGTCCACAAGCTCCCAGCAGACACACAGCCTGTCCAACAGCCCTACCTTCACTTCTTGTGTGTGTGTGTGTGTGTGTGTGTGTGTGTGTGTGTACACCTCAGATCAACAGTATAAGAAACTTTTCAGGTCATTTCAGCTCCGGGGAGAAAAACCTGTGAAGTCGTCATTTGCCTCTTTCTTTCTGACAAGATCTTTATTCCTTTAGCTGATAATACTGTTAATATGAAAGAATTTGTCAAACAAAAAATTATCAAACATTTTTCCCCCTAAAACCTAGGAGCTCTGTAGCTTTGCTGGATGATTTACCACTGAGATTCTGGATAATAAAATGCCAACTTTAAAGGAAATATTCTGGCTTGGCTCCAGTATCCCAGGCCAAGAATAATATTTAGAACCAAAGTTTTAGCATAATGAAGTTAGCTTCTTACTAAAACGTTAGATTTTTCTTGTGACCCCTTGTGAAAGCCACAACAGTGAAAGTCTTGCAGATGCTGAACGAGGGTACAACATTCATTTTGGGTCATTTCATATTGTGCTGCTGACGTTTGTTCATCACCCAGCAGAATGATGCTGCTGTGTGCAGGATTTATACTTTTTTTTGTAGTATGTTTAGTTTTTATATTCACAAGAGAACACTACTTTTTCTGCATTGTCCTACAGATCAACATGAACACTGTTTTAACTTTAAAATTGTAAATGTGTGACATGGGAACTTGATGAAGGCACAAAGACATAATGGACATTATCATTCATTTAACCTTGTGTTTTTATCTGTGTGTGTGGCGGCAGGCCAGGTGCCCTACTGTCACCCTGATTCAATCTGACCCTCAGGGGGGAACCGTCCGCCCAGAGGGAAGCTGTTTCCCAGGGGACACAGAAGCTGAGGGACACATCAAGGACAGGTGCATCCCCCCCCCCCCCCCCCCCCCCCCCCCCACTTGTCCCTCCCTTCACTGGTCAACAGCTCTGACTTTTCTCTGTGAGGTTTGTTCGTATGAATGCTACAAGTCAGATTCAACAAACTCACTTAACACCAAAAACT